>NC_136236.1:11520403-11843403 GCF_963402885.1 Antedon bifida
CTTTTTAAAATTCAATGATTATGCTATAATATTGCAATTTATGCTCATATATTGTGTTAACATAATCTTATAAAGCCATAAAAACTAGTTATGTCAAAAAATAAAATGGTCAGAATTTGACCATTTTTCGAAAATTTCACTGCGGGGGACCCAAGGAATTTTTTCAAAAAATTTCAAAAATTTTCACTTTTAAAACTTCAATAATTATGCTATAATATTGCCATTTATGCACATAAATTGTAGTAACGTCTTCTTATAGAGCCATAGTAAGTAGTTGTGTAATAAAAAAAAAAGGTCTAAATTTTGACATTTTTCGAAAAATTCACTGCGGTGGACCAAAGGAATTTTTTCAAAAAATGGAAAAAATGTCCAATTTTTAAAATTCGATAATTATGCTATAATATTGCCATTTATTTGGTTAACATTATCTTATAGAGCCATAATAACTAGTTATGTCAAAAAATCAAAGGGTCGAAATTTTGACATTCTTCGAAAATTACACTGCAGGGGACCGAAGGAATTTTTTTCGAAAAATGTCCAAAATTTCCCCTTTTTAAACTTCAATAATTATGCTATAATATTGCCATTTATGCACATATATTGTGGTAACATCATCTTATAGAGCCATAGTAACTAGTTGTGTAAAAAAATAAAAAGGTCTAAATTTTGCTATTTTTCGAAAATTTCACTACGGGGGACCAAAGGAATTTTTTCGAAAAATGGCAAAAATGTCCACTTTTTAAAATTCTTATCTTTTAGAGCCATAATAACTAGCTATGTTAAAAAATAAAAGGGTCGAAATTTGGCTATTTTTCGAAAATTACACTGCGGGGGACCGAAGAAATTTTTTTTAAAAATGTCAAAAAATTTCACTTTTTAAACTTCAATAATAATGCTATAATATTGTCATTTATGCACATATATTTTGTTAACGTCATCTTATAGAGCCATAATAACTAGTTATGTAAAAAAATAAAAGGGTCGAAATTTGGCCATTTTAGAAAAATTACACTGCGGGGGACCGAAGGAATTTTTCCGAAAAATGTCAAAAATTTCCACTTTTTTAAATTTCGATAATTATGCTATAATATTGCCATTTATGCACATATATTGTGTTAACATCATCTTATAGAGGTGTAGTAACTAGTTATGTCAAAAAATGAAAGGGTCGAAATTTGACCATTTTTTGAAAATTACACTGCGAGGAACCAAAGAAATTTTGTAGAAAAATTGCAAAAATGTCGACTTTTTAAAATTCAATAATTATGCTATAATATTGCAATTTATGCACATATATTGTGTTAACATCATCTTATGGAGCCATAAAAACTAATTATGTCAAAAAATAAATGGGTCAGAATTTGATCATTTTTCGAAAATTTCACTGCGGGGGACAGAAGGAATTTTTTAAAATAATGTCAAAAATTTCCACTTTTTAAACTTTAATAATTATGCTATAATATTGCCATTTATGCACATATATTGTGGTAACATCATCTTATAGAGCCATAGTAACTAGTTGTGTAAACAAATAAAAAGGTCTAAATTTTGCTATTTTTCGAAAAATGGCAAAAAAATCCACTTTTTAAAATTCGATAATTATAATATAATATTGTCATTTATTCACATTTATTTGGTTAACATCATCTTATAGAGCCATAATAACTAGTTATGTCAAAAAATAAAAGGGTCGAAATTTGGCCATTTTTCGAAAATTACACTTCGGGGGGACCGAAGAAATTTTTTTTTTAAATGTCTAAAATTTCCACTTTTTAAACTAAAATAATTATGCTATAATATTGCCATTTATGCACATAAATTGTAGTAACATCATCTTATAGAGCCATAGTAACTAGTTATGTCAAAAAATAAAAGGGTCGAAATTTGGCCATTTTACGAAAATTTTTCGGCGGAGGACAAAAGAAATTTTGTAGAAATATTTCAAAAATGTCCAATTTTTAAAATTCAATAATTATGCTATAATATTGCAATTTATGCACATATATTGTGTTAACATAATCTTATGAAGCCATAAAAACTAGTAATGTCAAAAAATAAAAGGGTCGAAATTTGGCCATTTTACGAAAATTTTTCGGCGGGGGACCAAAGAAATTTTGTAGAAATATTTCAAAAATGTCCACTTCTTAAATATCAATAATTATGCTATAATATTGCAATTTATGCACATATATTGTTTTAACATAATCTTATGAAGCCATAAAAACTAGTAATGTCAAAAAATATAAAGGTTGACCATTTTTCGAAAATTTCACTGCGGGGGACCGAAGGAATTTTTTCGAAAAACGTCCAAAATTTCCACTTTTTAAACTTTAATACTTATTCTATAATATTGTCATTTATGCACATATATTGTCGTAACGTGTAAATATCATCTTATAGAACCAGAGTAACTAGTTATGTTAAAAAATAAATGGGTCGACATTTTTTCTATTTTTCGAAAATTTCACGGCAGGAGACCCAAGGAATTGTTCAAAAAATATCAAAAATTTCCACTATTTAAACTTCAAGAATTATGCTATAATATTGCCATTTATGCACATATATCGTGGTAACATCATCTTATAGAGCCATAGTAACTAGTTATTACAAAAAATAAAAGGGTCGAAATTTGGCCATTTTACGAAAATTTTACTGCGGGGGACCAAAGAAATTTTTCCGAAAAATGTCAAAAATTTCCACTTTTTAGACTTCAATAATAATGCTATAATATTGTCATTTATGCACATATATTTTGTTAACGTCATCTTATAGAGCCATAATAACTAGTTATGTAAAAAAATAAAAGGGTCGAAATTTGGCCATTTTAGGAAAATTACACTGCGGGGGACCGAAGGAAATTTTTTTTAAAATGTCAAAAATGTCCACTTTTTAAACTTCAATAATTATGCTATAATATTGCCATTTATGCACATATATTGTGGTAACAGCATCTTATAGAGCCATAGTAACTAGTTGTGTAAAAAAATAAAAAGGTCTCAATTTTGCTACTTTTCGATCGGTCGAAATTTGACCATTTTTTGAAAATTACACTGCGAGGAAACAAAGAAATTTTGTAGAAAAATTGCAAAAATGTCGACTTTTTAAAATTCAATAATTATGCTATAATATTGCAATTTATGCACATATATTGTGTTAACATCATCTTATGGAGCCATAAAAACTAATTTTGTCAAAAAATAAATGGGTCAGAATTTGATCATTTTTCGAAAATTTCACTGCGAGGGACAGAAGGAATTTTTTAAAATAATGTCAAAAATTTCCACTTTTTAAACTTTAATAATTATGCTATAATATTGCCATTTATGCACATATATTGTGGTAACATCATCTTATAGAGCCATAGTAACTAGTTGTGTAAAAAATTAAAAAGGTCTAAATTTTGCTATTTTTCGAAAAATGGCAAAAATGTCCACTTTTTAAAATTCGATAATTATAATATAATATTGTCGTTTATTCACATTTATTTGGTTAACATCATCTTATAGAGCCATAATAACTAGTTATGTCAAAAAATAAAAGGGTCGAAATTTGGCCATTTTTCGAAAATTACACTGCGGGGGCACCGAAGAAATTTTTTTTTTAAATGTCAAAAATTTCCACTTTTTAAACTAAAATAATTATGCTATAATATTGCCATTTATGCACATAAATTGTAGTAACATCATCTTATAGAGCCATAGTAACTAGTTATGTCAAAAAATAAAAGGGTCGAAATTTGGCCATTTTACGGAAATTTTTCGGCGGGGGACCAAAGAAATTTTGTAGAAATATTTCAAAAATGTCCAATTTTTAAAATTCAATAATTATGCTATAATATTGCAATTTATGCACATATATTGTGTTAACATAATCTTATGAAGCCATAAAAACTAGTAATGTCAAAAAATAAAAGGGTCGAAATTTGGCCATTTTACGAAAATTTTTCGGCGGGGGACCAACGAAATTTTGTAGAAATATTTCAAAATGTCCACTTCTTAAAATTCAATAATTATGCTATAATATTGCAATTTATGCACATATATTGTGTTAACATAATCTTATGAAGCCATAAAAACTAGTAATGTCAAAAAATAAAAGGGTCGAAATTTGGCCATTTTACGAAAATTTTTCGGCGGGGGACCAACGAAATTTTGTAGAAATATTTCAAAATGTCCACTTCTTAAAATTCAATAATTATGCTATAATATTGTGTTAACATAATCTTATGAAGCCATAAAAACTGACCATTTTTCGAAAATTTCACTTCGGGGGACCGAAGGAATTTTTACAAAAAATGTCAAAAATTTTCACTTTTTATACTTCAATAATTATGCTATAATATTGCCATTTATGCACATAAATTGTAGTAACATCATCTTATAGAGCCATAGTAACTAGTTGTGTAAAAAGAAAAGGTCTAAATTTTGACATTTTTCGAAAAATTTACTGCGGGGGACCAAAGGAATTTTTTCGAAAAATGGCAAAAATGTCCAATTTTTAAAATTCGATAATTATGCTATAATATTGTCATTTATGCACATTTATTTGGTTAACATCATCTTATAGAGCCATAATAACTAGTTATGTCAAAAAATAAAAGGGTTGAAATTTTGACATTTTTTGAAAATTACACTGCAGGGGACCGAAGGAATTTTTTTCGAAAAATTTCAAAAATTTCCTCTTTTTAAAATTCGATAATTATGCTATAATATTACCATTTATGCACATATATTGTGTTAATATCATCTTATAGAGCCAGAGTAACTAGTTATGTTAAAAAATAAAAGGGTCGAAATTTGACCATTTTTTGAAAATTACACTGCGGGGGACCAAAGATTTTTTTTCGAAAAATGGCAAAAATTTCCACTTTTCAACTTTCGATATTTATGCTATAATATTGCGATTGATGCACATATATAGTGTTAACATCATCATATAGAGCCATAGTAACTAGTTATGTCAAAAAATTAAACGGTCGAAATTTGGCAATTTTTCGAAAATTTCACTGCGGGGGACCGAAGTAATTTTTCGAAAAATGGCAAAAATTTCCAATTTTTAAAATTCCATAATTATGCTATAATATTGCCATTTATGCACATATATTGTGGTAACATCATCTTGTAGAGCCATAGTAACTAGTTGGGTAAAAAAATAAAAAGGTCTAAATTTGGCAATTTTTTGAAAATTTCACTGCGGGGAACCAAAAGAATTTTTTCGAAAAATGGCAAAAATTTCCACTTTTTAAAATTCCATAATTATGCTATAATATTGTCATTTATGCATATTTATTATTATATTGTGGTAACATCATCTTGTAGAGCCATAGTAACTAGTTGGGTAAAAAAAAAAAAGGGTCAGAATTTGACCATTTTTCGAAAATTTCACTGCGGGGGACCGAAGGAATTTTTTCAAAAAATGTCAAAAATTTCCACTTCATAAACTTTAATAATTATGCTATAATATTGCCATTTATGCACATAAATTATGTTAACATAATCTTATGAAGCCATAAAAACTAGTTATGTCAAAAATAAAAGGGTCAGAATTTGACCATTTTTCGAAAATTTCACTGCGGGGGACAGAAGGAATTTTTTCCAAAAATGTCAAAAATTTCCACTTTTTAAACTTCAATAATTATGCTATAATATTGCCATTTATGAACATAAATTGTAGTAACATCATCTTATAGAGCCATAGTAGTAACTAGTTGTGTAAAAAAATAAAAAGGTCTAAATTTTGACATTTTTCGAAAATTTCACTGCGGTGGAAAAAAGGAATTTTTTCGAAAAATGTCAAAAATTTCCACTTTTTAAAATTCAATAATTATGCTATAATATTGCAATTCATGCACATATATTGTGTTAACATAATCTTATGAAGCCATAAAAACTAGTTATGTTAAAAAATAAAAGGGTCAGAATTTGACCATTTTTCGAAAATTTCACTGCGGGGGACCGAAGGAATTTTTTCAAAAAATGTCAACAATTTCCACTTTTAAAAATTCCATAATTATGCTATAATTTTGTCATTTATGCATATTTATTTGGTTAATATCATCTTATAGAGCCATAAAAACTAGTTATGTCAAAAAATAAAAGGGTCGAAATTTGGCAATTTTTAGAAAATTTCACTGCCGGTGGGACCGAAGGAATTTTTTCGAAAAACTTCCAAAATTTCCACTTTTTAAACTTCAATAATTATTCTATAATATTGTCATTTATGCACATATATTGTCGTAACGTGTAAATATCATCTTATAGAACCAGAGTAACTAGTTATGTTAAAAAATAAATGGGTCGACATTTGTTCTATTTTTCGAAAATTTCAAGGCAGGAGACCCTAGGAATTGTTCAAAAAATGTCCAAAATTTCCACTTTTTAAACTTCAAGAATTATGCTATAATATTGCCATTTATGCACATATATTGTGGTAACATCATCTTATAGAGCCATAGTAACTAGTTATTACAAAAAATAAGATGGTCGAAATTTGGCCATTTTATGAAAATTTTACTGCGGGGGACAAAAGGAATTTTTTCGAAAAATGTCAAAAATTTCCACTTTTTTAATTTCGATAATTATGCTATAATATTGCCATTTATGCACATATATACTGTTAACATCATCTTATAGAGCCGTAGTAACTAGTTATGTCAAAAAATAAATGGGTCAGAATTTGATCATTTTCTAAAATTTCACTGCGGGGGACCGAAGAAAATTTTTTTTTAAATGTCAAAAATTTCCACTTTTTAAACTTCAATAATTATGCTATAATATTGCCATTTATGCACATATATTGTGGTAACATCATCTTATAGAGCCATAGTAATTAGTTGTGTAAAAAAATAAAAAGGTCTAAATTTTGCTATTTTTCGAAAATTTCACTGCGGGGGACCAAAGGAATTTTTTCGAAAAATGGCAAAAATGTCCACTTTTTAAAATTCGATAATTATGCTATAATATTGTCATTTATTCACATTTATTTGGTTAACATCATCTTATAGAGCCATAATAACTAGTTATGTTAAAAAATAAAAGGGTCGAAAATTGGCCATTTTTCGAAAATTGAACTGCGGGGGACCGAAGAAATTTTTTTTTAAAATGTCAAAAAATTTCACTTTTTAAACTTCAATAATTATGCTATAATATTGCCATTTATGCACATAAATTGTGTTAACATAATCTTATGAAGCCATAAAAACTAGTTATGTCAAAAAATAAAAGGGTCAGAATTTGACCATTTTTCGAAAATTTCACTGCGGGGGACAGAAGGAATTTTTTCCAAAAATGTCAAAAAATTTCCAATTTTTGAACTTCAATAATTATGCTATAATATTGCCATTTATGCACATAAATTGTAGTAACATCATCTTATAGAGCCATAGTAGTAACTAGTTGTGTAAAAAAATAAAAAGGTCTAAATTTTGACATTTTTCGAAAATTTCACTGCGGGGGAAAAAAGGAATTTTTTCGAAAAATGTCAAAAATTTCCACTTTTTAAAATTCAATAATTATGCTATAATATTGCAATTCATGCACATATATTGTGTTAACATAATCTTATGAAGCCATAAAAACTAGTTATGTTAAAAAATAAAAGGGTCAGAATTTGACCATTTTTCGAAAATTTCACTGCGGGGGACCAAAGGAATTTTTTCAAAAAATGTCAAAAATTTCCACTTTTAAAAATTCCATAATTATGCTATAATTTTTTCATTTATGCATATTTATTTGGTTAATATCATCTTATAGAGCCATAAAAACTAGTTATGTCAAAAAATAAAAGGGTCGAAATTTGGCAATTTTTAGAAAATTTCACTGCCGGTGGGACCGAAGGAATTTTTTCGAAAAACTTCCAAAATTTCCACTTTTTAAACTTCAATAATTATTCTATAATATTGTCATTTATGCACATATATTGTCGTAACGTGTAAATATCATCTTATAGAACCAGAGTAACTAGTTATGTTAAAAAATAAATGGGTCGACATTTGTTCTATTTTTCGAAAATTTCAAGGCAGGAGACCCTAGGAATTGTTCAAAAAATGTCCAAAATTTCCACTTTTTAAACTTCAAGAATTATGCTATAATATTGCCATTTATGCACATATATTGTGGTAACATCATCTTATAGAGCCATAGTAACTAGTTATTACAAAAAATAAGATGGTCGAAATTTGGCCATTTTATGAAAATTTTACTGCGGGGGACAAAAGGAATTTTTTCGAAAAATGTCAAAAATTTCCACTTTTTTAATTTCGATAATTATGCTATAATATTGCCATTTATGCACATATATACTGTTAACATCATCTTATAGAGCCGTAGTAACTAGTTATGTCAAAAAATAAATGGGTCAGAATTTGATCATTTTCTAAAATTTCACTGCGGGGGACCGAAGAAAATTTTTTTTTAAATGTCAAAAATTTCCACTTTTTAAACTTCAATAATTATGCTATAATATTGCCATTTATGCACATATATTGTGGTAACATCATCTTATAGAGCCATAGTAATTAGTTGTGTAAAAAAATAAAAAGGTCTAAATTTTGCTATTTTTCGAAAATTTCACTGCGGGGGACCAAAGGAATTTTTTCGAAAAATGGCAAAAATGTCCACTTTTTAAAATTCGATAATTATGCTATAATATTGTCATTTATTCACATTTATTTGGTTAACATCATCTTATAGAGCCATAATAACTAGTTATGTTAAAAAATAAAAGGGTCGAAAATTGGCCATTTTTCGAAAATTGAACTGCGGGGGACCGAAGAAATTTTTTTTTAAAATGTCAAAAAATTTCACTTTTTAAACTTCAATAATTATGCTATAATATTGCCATTTATGCACATAAATTGTGTTAACATAATCTTATGAAGCCATAAAAACTAGTTATGTCAAAAAATAAAAGGGTCAGAATTTGACCATTTTTCGAAAATTTCACTGCGGGGGACAGAAGGAATTTTTTCCAAAAATGTCAAAAAATTTCCAATTTTTGAACTTCAATAATTATGCTATAATATTGCCATTTATGCACATAAATTGTAGTAACATCATCTTATAGAGCCATAGTAGTAACTAGTTGTGTAAAAAAATAAAAAGGTCTAAATTTTGACATTTTTCGAAAATTTCACTGCGGGGGAAAAAAGGAATTTTTTCGAAAAATGTCAAAAATTTCCACTTTTTAAAATTCAATAATTATGCTATAATATTGCAATTCATGCACATATATTGTGTTAACATAATCTTATGAAGCCATAAAAACTAGTTATGTTAAAAAATAAAAGGGTCAGAATTTGACCATTTTTCGAAAATTTCACTGCGGGGGACCAAAGGAATTTTTTCAAAAAATGTCAAAAATTTCCACTTTTAAAAATTCCATAATTATGCTATAATTTTTTCATTTATGCATATTTATTTGGTTAATATCATCTTATAGAGCCATAAAAACTAGTTATGTCAAAAAATAAAAGGGTCGAAATTTGGCAATTTTTAGAAAATTTCACAAAAATTTCCACTTTTTTAATTTCGATAATTATGCTATAATATTGCCATTTATGCACATATATACTGTTAACATCATCTTATAGACCGAAGGAATTTTTTCGAAAAACGTCCAAAATTTCCACTTTTTAAACTTCAATAATTATTCTATAATATTGTCATTTATGCACATATATTGTCGTAACGTGTAAATATCATCTTATAGAACCAGAGTAACTAGTTATGTTAAAAAATAAATGGGTCGACATTTGTTCTATTTTTCGAAAATTTCACTGCGGGGGACCAAAGGAATTTTTTCAAAAAATGTCAAAAATTTCCACTTTTAAAAATTCCATAATTATGCTATAATTTTGTCATTTATGCATATTTATTTGGTTAATATCATCTTATAGAGCCATAAAAACTAGTTATGTCAAAAAATAAAGGGGTCGAAATTTGGCAATTTTTAGAAAATTTTACTGCCGGTGGGACCGAAGGAATTTTTTCGAAAAACGTCCAAAATTTCACTGCGGGGGACCGAAGAAAATTTTTTTTTAAATGTCAAAAATTTCCACTTTTTAAACTTCAATAATTATGCTATAATATTGCCATTTATGCACATAAATTGTAGTAACATCATCTTATAGAGCCATAGTAGTAACTAGTTGTGTAAAAAAATAAAAAGGTCTAAATTTTGACATTTTTCGAAAATTTCACTGTGGGGGAAAAAAGGAATTTTTTCGAAAAATGTCAAAAATTTCAACTTTTTAAATTTCAATAATTATGCTATAATATTGCAATTCATGCACATATATTGTGTTAACATAATCTTATGAAGCCATAAAAACTAGTTATGTTATAAAATAAAAGGGTCAGAATTTGACCATTTTTCGAAAATTTCACTGCGGGGGACCGAAGGAATTTTTTCAAAAAATGTAAAAAATTTCCACTTTTAAAAATTCCATAATTATGCTATAATTTTTTCATTGATGCATATTTATTTGGTTAATATCATCTTATAGAGCCATAAAAACTAGTTATGTCAAAAAATAAAAGGGTCGAAATTTGGCAATTTTTAGAAAATTTCACTGCCGGTGGGACCGAAGGAATTTTTTCGAAAAACGTCCAAAATTTCCACTTTTTAAACTTCAATAATTATTCTATAATATTGTCATTTATGCACATATATTGTCGTAACGTGTAAATATCATCTTATAGAACCAGAGTAACTAGTTATGTTAAAAAATAAATGGGTCGACATTTGTTCAATTTTTCGAAAATTTCAAGGCAGGAAACCCTAGGAATTGTTCAAAAAATGTCCAAAATTTCCACTTTTTAAACTTCAAGAATTATGCTATAATATTGCCATTTATGCACATATATTGTGGTAACATCATCTTATAGAGCCATATTAACTAGTTATTACAAAAAATAAAAGGGTCGAAATTTGGCCATTTTACGAAAATTTTACTGCGGGGGACCAAAGGAATTTTTTCGAAAAATGTCAAAAATTTCCACTTTTTTAATTTCGATAATTATGCTATAATATTGCCATTTATGCACATATATACTGTTAACATCATCTTATAGAGCCGTAGTAACTAGTTATGTCAAAAAATAAATGGGTCAGAATTTGATCATTTTGTAAAATTTCACTGCGGGGGACCGAAGAAAATTTTTTTTTAAATGTCAAAAATTTTTACTTTTTAAACTTCAATAATTATGCTATAATATTGCCATTTATGCACATATATTGTGGTAACATCATCTTATAGAGCCATAGTAACTAGTTGTGTAAAAAAATAAAAAGGTCTAAATTTTGCTATTTTTCGAAAATTTCACTGCGGGGGACCAAAGGAATTTTTTCGAAAATGGCAAAAATGTCCACTTTTTAAAATTCGATAATTATGCTATAATATCGTCATTTACTCACATTTATTTGGTTAACATCATCTTATAGAGCCATAATAACTAGTTATGTTAAAAAATAAAAGGGTCGAAATTTGGCCATTTTTCGAAAATTAAACTGCGGGGGACCGAAGAAATTTTTTTTTTAAATGTCAAAAAATTTCACTTTTTAAACTTCAATAATTATGCTATAATATTGCCATTTATGCACATAAATTGTGTTAACATAATCTTATGAAGCCATAAAAACTAGTTATGTCAAAAAATAAAAGGGTCAGAATTTGACCATTTTTCGAAAATTTCACTGCGGGGGACAGAAGGAATTTTTTCCAAAAATGTCAAAAATTTCCACTTTTTAAATTTCGATAATTATGCTATAGTATTGCCATTTATGCACATATATACTGTTAAAATCATCTTATAGAGCCGTAGTAACTAGTTATGTCAAAAAATAAAAGGGTCGAAATTTAACCATTTAAAAAAAAAAATTACACTGCGGGGGACCAAAGAAATTTTGTAGAAAAATTGCAAAAATGTCCACTTTTTAAAATTCAATAATTATGCTATAATATTGCAATTTATGCACATATATTGTGTTAACATCATCTTATGGAGCCATAAAAACTAGTTATGTCAAAAAATAAATGGGTCAGAAATTGATCATTTTTCAAAAATTTCACTGCGGGGGACCGAAGAAATTTTTTTTAAAAATGTCAAAAATTTCCACTTTTTAAACTTCAATAATTATGCTATAATATTGCCATTTATGCACATATATTGTGGTAACATCATCTTATAGAGCCATAGTAACTAGTTGTGTAAAAAAATAAAAAGGTCTAAATTTTGCTATTTTTCGAAAATTTCACTGCGGGGGACCAAAGGAATTTTTTCGAAAAATGGCAAAAATGTCCACTTTTTAAAATTCGATAATTATGCTATAATATTGTCATTTATTCACATTTCGTTGGTTAACATCATCTTATAGAGCCATAATAACTAGTTATGTCAAAATATAAAAGGGTCAAAATTTGGCAAATTTTCGAAAATTTCACTGCGTGGGAACTGAAGGAATTTTTGCGAAAAATGTTCAAAATTGAAACTTTTTAATCTTCAATAATAATGCTATAATATTGTCATTTATGCACATATATTTTGTTAACATCATCTTATAGAGTCATAATAACAAGTTATGTCAAAAAGCAAAAGGGTCAAAATTTGGCCGTTTTTCGAAAATTACACAGCGGGGGACCGAAGGAATTTTTTTCGAAAAATGTCAAAAATTTCAACTTTTTAAATTTCGATAATTATGCTATAATATTGCCATTTATGCACATATATTGTGTTAACATCATCTTATAGAGCTGTAGTAACTAGTTATGTCAAAAAATAAAAGGGTCAAAATTTGACCATTTTTTGAAAATTACACTGCGGGGGACCAAAGAAATTTTGTAGAAAAATGTCAAAAATGTCGACTTTTTAAATTTCAATAATTATGCTATAATATTGCAATCTATGCACATATATTGTGTTAACATCATCTTATGGAGCCATAAAAACTAATTATGTCAAAAAATAAATGGGTCAGAATTTAATCATTTTTCGAAAATTTCACTGCGGGGGACCGAAGAAATTTTTTTTTTAAATGTCAAAAATTTCCAATTTTTAAACTTCAATAATTATGCTATAATATTGCCATTTATTCACATATTTTGTGGTAACATCATCTTATAGAGCCATAGTAACTAGTTGTGCAAAAAAATAAAAAGGTCTAAATTTTGCTATTTTTCGAAAATTTCAACTTTTTAAATTTCGATAATTATGCTATAATATTGCCATTTATGCACATATATTGTGTTAACATCATCTTATAGAGCTGTAGTAACTAGTTATGTCAAAAAATAAAAGGTTCGAAATTTGACAATTTTTTGAAAATTACACTGCAGGGGACCAAAGAAATTTTGTAGAAAAATGTCAAAAATGTCGACTTTTTAAACTTCAATAATTATGCTATAATATTGTCATTTATGCACATATATTTTGTTAACATCATCTTATAGAGCCATAATAACTAGTTATGTCAAAAAATAGGGTCAAAATTTGGCAATTTTTCGAAAATTACACTGCGGGGGACCAAAGGAATTTTTTCGAAAAATGTCAAAAATTTCCACTTTTTTAATTTCGATAATTATGCTATAATATTGCCATTTATGCACATATATTGTGGTAACATCATCTTATAGAGCCATAGTAACTAGTTGTGTAAAAAAATAAAAAGGTCTAAATTTTGCTAATTTTCGAAAATTTCACTGCGGGGGACCAAAAGAATTTTTTCAAAAAATGGCAAAAATGTCCACTTTTTAAAATTCGATAATTATGCTATAATATTGTCATTTATTCACATTTATTTGGTTAACATCATCTTATAGAGCCATAATAACTAGTTATGTCAAAAAATAAAAGAGTCGAAATTTGGCAAATTTTCGAAAATATCACTAAGGAATTTTTTCGAAAAATGTTCAAAATTTCCCTTTTTAAACTTCAATAAATATGCTATAATATTGTCATTTATGCACATATATTTTGTTAACATCATCTTATAGAGCCATAATAACTAGTTATGTCAAAAAATAAAAGGGTCAAAATTTGGCAATTTTTCAAAAATTACACTACGGGGGACCAAAGGAATTTTTTCGAAAAATGTCAAAAATTTCCACTTTTTTAATTTCGATAATTATGCTATAATATTGCCATTTATGCACATATATACTGTTAACATCATCTTATAGAGCTGTAGTAACTAGTTATGTCAAAAAATAAATGGGTCAGATTTTGATCATTTTCTAAAATTTCACTGCGGGGGACCGAAGAAAATTTTTTTTTAAATGTCAAAAATTTCCACTTTTTAAACTTCAATAATTATGCTATAATATTGCCATTTATGCACATATATTGTGGTAACATCATCTTATAGAGCCATAGTAACTAGTTGTGTAAAAAAATAAAAAGGTCTAAATGTTGCTATTTTTCGAAAATTTCACTGCGGGGGACCAAAAGAATTTTTTCAAAAAATGGCAAAAATGTCCACTTTTTAAAATCTTATGGAGCCATAAAAACTAATTATGTCAAAAAATAAATGGGTCAGAATTTAATCATTTTTCGAAAATTTCACTGCGGGGGACCGAAGAAATTTTTTTTTTAAATGTCAAAAATTTCCAATTTTTTAACTTCAATAATTATGCTATAATATTGCCATTTATTCACATATTTTGTGGTAACATCATCTTATAGAGCCATAGTAACTAGTTGTGCAAAAAAATAAAAGGTCTAAATTTTGCTATTTTTCGAAAATTTCAACTTTTTAAATTTCGATAATTATGCTATAATATTGTCATTTATTCACATTTATTTGGTTAACATCATCTTATAGAGCCATAATAACTAGTTATATCAAAAAATAAAAGGGTCGAAATTTGGCAAATTTTCGAAAATTTTACTGCTTGGGGACTGAAGGAATTTTTGCGAAAAATGTTCAAAATTTAAACTTTTTAAACTTCAATAATTATGCTATAATATTGCCATTTATGCACATATATTGTGGTAACATCATCTTATAGAGCCATAGTAACTAGTTGTGTAAAAAAATAAAAAGGTCTAAATTTTGCTGTTTTTCGAAAATTTCACTGCGGGGGACCAAAAGAATTTTTTCGAAAAATGGCAAAAATGACCACTTTTTAAAATTCGATAATTATGCTATAATATTGTCATTTATGCACATTTATTTGGTTAACATCATCTTATAGAGCCATAATAACTAGTTATGTCAAAAAATAAAAGAGTCGAAATTTGGCAAATTTTCGAAAATATCACTAAGGAATTTTTTCGAAAAATGTTCAAAATTTCCCTTTTTAAACTTCAATAATTATGCTATAATATTGTCATTTATGCACATATATTTTGTTAACATCATCTTATAGAGCCATAATAACTAGTTATGTCAAAAAATAAAAGGGTCAAAATTTGGCAATTTTTCGAAAATTACACTGCGGGGGACCAAAGGAATTTTTTTGAAAAATGTCAAAAATTTCCACTTTTTTAATTTCTATAATTATGCTATAATATTGCCATTTATGCACATATAATAACTGTTAACATCATCTTATAGAGCTGTAGTAACTAGTTATGTCAAAAAATAAATGGGTCAGAATTTGATCATTTTCTAAAATTTCACTGCGGGGGACCGAAGAAAATTTTTTTTTAAATGTCAAAAATTTCCACTTTTTAAACTTCAATAATTATGCTATAATATTGCCATTTATGCACATATATTGTGGTAACATCATCTTATAGAGCCATAGTAACTAGTTGTGTAAAAAAATAAAAAGGTCTAAATTTTGCTATTTTTCGAAAATTTCACTGCGGGGGACCAAAAGAATTTTTTCAAAAAATGGCAAAAATGACCACTTTTTAAAATTCGATAATTATGCTATAATATTGTCATTTATTCACATTTATTTGGTTAACATCATCTTATAGAGCCATAATAACTAGTTATATCAAAAAATAAAAGGGTCGAAATTTGGCAAATTTTCGAAAATTTTACTGCGGGGGGACTGAAGGAATTTTTGCGAAAAATGTTCAAAATTTAAACTTTTTAAACTTCAATAATAATGCTATAATATTGTCATTTATGCACATACATTTTGTTAACGTCATCTTATAGAGCCATAATAACTAGTTATGTCAAAAAATAAAAGGGTCGAAATTTGGCCATTTTTCGAAAATTACACTGCGGGGGACCGAAAGAATTTTTTCGAAAAGTGTCAACAATTTTCACTTTTTAAATTTCGATTATTATGCTATAATATTGCCATTTATGCACATATATTGTGTTAACATCATCTTATAGAGCTGTAGTAACTAGTTATGTCAAAAAATGAAAGGGTCGAAATTTGACCATTTTTTGAAAATTACACTGCGAGGAACCAAAGAAATTTTGTAGAAAAATTGCAAAAATGTCGACTTTTTAAAATTCAATAATTATGTTATAATATTGCAATTTATGCACATATATTGTATTAACATCATCTTATGGAGCCATAATAACTAGTCGAAATTTGGGCATTTTTCGAAAATTACACTGCAGGGGACCGAAGGAATTTTTTCGAAAAATGTCAAAAATTTCCACTTTTTAAACTTTAATAATTGTGCTATAATATTACCATGTATGCACATATATTGTGGTAACATCATCTTATAGAGCCATAGTAACTAGTTGTGTAAAAAAAATAAAAAGGTCTAAATTTTGCTATTTTTCTAAAATTTCACTGCGGGGGACCAAAGGAATTTTTTCGAAAAATGGCAAAAATGTCCACTTTTTAAAATTCGATAATTATGCTATAATATTGTCATTTATTCACATTTCGTTGGTTAACATCATCTTATAGAGCCATAATAACTAGTTATGTCAAAATATAAAAGGGTCAAAATTTGGCAAATTTTCGAAAATTACACTGCGGGGGACCAAAGGAATTTTTTCGAAAAATGTCAAAAATTTCCACTTTTTTAATTTCGATAATTATGCTATAATATTGCCATTTATGCACATATATACTGTTAACATCATCTTATAGAGCTGTAGTAACTAGTTATGTCAAAAAATAAATGGGTCAGAATTTGATCATTTTCTAAAATTTCACTGCGGGGGACCGAAGAAAATTTTTTTTAAATGTCAAAAATTTCCACTTTTTAAACTTCAATAATTATGCTATAATATTGCCATTTATGCACATATATTGTGGTAACATCATCTTATAGAGCCATAGTAACTAGTTGTGTAAAAATATAAAAAGGTCTAAATTTTGCTATTTTTCGAAAATTTCACTGCGGGGGACCAAAAGAATTTTTTCAAAAAATGGCAAAAATGTCCACTTTTTAAAATCTTATGGAGCCAGAAAAACTAATTATGTCAAAAAATAAATGGGTCAGAATTTAATCATTTTTCGAAAATTTCACTGCGGGGGACCGAAGAAATTTTTTTTTTAAATGTCACAAATTTCCAATTTTTAAACTTCAATAATTATGCTATAATATTGCCATTTATTCACATATTTTGTGGTAACATCATCTTACAGAGCCATAGTAACTAGTTGTGCAAAAAAATAAAAGGTCTAAATTTTGCTATTTTTCGAAAATTTCAACTTTTTAAATTTCGATAATTATGCTATAATATTGTCATTTATTCACATTTATTTGGTTAACATCATCTTATAGAGCCATAATAACTAGTTATATCAAAAAATAAAAGGGTCGAAATTTGGCAAATTTTCGAAAATTTTACTGCGGAGGGACTGAAGGAATTTTTGCGAAAAATGTTCAAAATTTAAACTTTTTAAACTTCAATAATTATGCTATAATATTGCCATTTATGCACATATATTGTGGTAACATCATCTTATAGAGCCATAGTAACTAGTTGTGTAAAAAAATAAAAAGGTCTAAATTTTGCTGTTTTTCGAAAATTTCACTGCGGGGGACCAAAAGAATTTTTTCGAAAAATGGCAAAAATGACCACTTTTTAAAATTCGATAATTATGCTATAATATTGTCATTTATGCACATTTATTTGGTTAACATCATCTTATAGAGCCATAATAACTAGTTATGTCAAAAAATAAAAGAGTCGAAATTTGGCAAATTTTCGAAAATATCACTAAGGAATTTTTTCGAAAAATGTTCAAAATTTCCCTTTTTAAACTTCAATAATTATGCTATAATATTGTCATTTATGCACATATATTCTGTTAACATCATCTTATAGAGCCATAATAACTAGTTATGTCAAAAAATAAAAGGGTCAAAATTTGGCAATTTTTCGAAAATTACACTGTGGGGGACCAAAGGAATTTTTTCGAAAAATGTCAAAAATTTCCACTTTTTAAATTTCGATAATTATGCTATAATATTGCCATTTATGCACATATAATAACTGTTAACATCATCTTATAGAGCTGTAGTAACTAGTTATGTCAAAAAATAAATGGGTCAGAATTTGATCATTTTCTAAAATTTCACTGCGGGGGACCGAAGAAAATTTTTTTTTAAATGTCAAAAATTTCCACTTTTTAAACTTCAATAATTATGCTATAATATTGCCATTTATGCACATATATTGTGGTAACATCATCTTATAGAGCCATAGTAACTAGTTGTGTAAAAAAATAAAAAGGTCTAAATTTTGCTATTTTTTGAAAATTTCACTGCGGGGGACCAAAAGAATTTTTTCAAAAAATGGCAAAAATTACCACTTTTTAAAATTCGATAATTATGCTATAATATTGTCATTTATTCACATTTATTTGGTTAACATCATCTTATAGAGCCATAATAACTAGTTATATCAAAAAATAAAAGAGTCGAAATTTGGCAAATTTTCGAAAATTTTACTGCGGGGGGACTGAAGGAATTTTTGCGAAAAATGTTCAAAATTTAAACTTTTTAAACTTCAATAATAATGCTATAATATTGTCATTTATGCACATACATTTTGTTAACGTCATCTTATAGAGCCATAATAACTAGTTATGTCAAAAAATAAAAGGGTCGAAATTTGGCCATTTTTCGAAAATTACACTGCGGGGGACCGAAAGAATTTTTTCGAAAAGTGTCAACAATTTTCACTTTTTAAATTTCGATTATTATGCTATACTATTGCCATTTATGCACATATATTGTGTTAACATCATCTTATAGAGCTGTAGTAACTAGTTATGTCAAAAAATGAAAGGGTCGAAATTTGACCATTTTTTGAAAATTACACTGCGAGGAACCAAAGAAATTTTGTAGAAAAATTGCAAAAATGTCGACTTTTTAAAATTCAATAATTATGTTATAATATTGCAATTTATGCACATATATTGTATTAACATCATCTTATGGAGCCATAATAACTAGTCGAAATTTGGGCATTTTTCGAAAATTACACTGCAGGGGACCGAAGGAATTTTTTCGAAAAATGTCAAAAATTTCCACTTTTTAAACTTTAATAATTGTGCTATAATATTACCATGTATGCACATATATTGTGGTAACATCATCTTATAGAGCCATAGTAACTAGTTGTGTAAAAAAAATAAAAAGGTCTAAATTTTGCTATTTTTCTAAAATTTCAATGCGGGGGACCAAAGGAATTTTTTCGAAAAATGGCAAAAATGTCCACTTTTTAAAATTCGATAATTATGCTATAATATTGTCATTTATTCACATTTCGTTGGTTAACATCATCTTATAGAGCCATAATAACTAGTTATGTCAAAATATAAAAGGGTCAAAATTTGGCAAATTTTCGAAAATTTCACTGCGTGGGGACTGAAGGAAATTTTGCGAAAATTGTTCAAAATTGAAACTTTTTAATCTTCAATAATAATGCTATAATATTTTCATTTATGTACATATATTGTGTTAACATCATCTTATAGAGTCATAATAACAAGTTATGTCAAAAAGCAAATGGGTCAAAAATTGGCCGTTTTTCGAAAATTACACAGCGGGGGACCGAAGGAATTTTTTCGAAAAATTTCAAAAATTTCAACTTTTTAAATTTCGATTATTATGCTATAATATTGCCATTTATGCACATATATTGTGTTAACATCATCTTATAGAGCTGTAGTAACTAGTTATGTCAAAAAATAAAAGGGTCGAAATTTGACCATTTTTTGAAAATTACACTGCGGGGGACCAAAGAAATTTTGTAGAAAAATGTCAAAAATGTCGACTTTTTAAAATTCAATAATTATGCTATAATATTGCAATTTATGCACATATATTGTGTTAACATCATCTTATGGAGCCATAAAAACTAATTATGTCAAAAAATAAATGGGTCAGAATTTAATCATTTTTCGAAAATTTCACTGCGTGGGACCGAAGAAATTTTTTTTTAAATGTCAAAAATTTCCAATTTTTAAACTACAATAATTATGCTATAATATTGCCATTTATTCACATATATTGTGGTAACATCATCTTATAGAGCCATAGTAACTAGTTGTGTAAAAAAATAAAAAGGTCTAAATTTTGCTATTTTTCGAAAATTTCAACTTTTTAAATTTCGATAATTATGCTATAATATTGCCATTTATGCACATATATTGTGTTAACATCATCTTATAGAGCTGTAGTAACTAGTTCTGTCAAAAAAAAAATTCGTTCGAAATTTGACCATTTTTTGAAAATTACACTGCGGGGGACCAAAGAAATTTTGTAGAAAAATGTCAAAAATGTCGACTTTTTAAAATTCAATAATTATGCTATAATATTGCAATTTATGCACATATATTGTGTTAACATCATCTTATGGAGCCATAAAAATTAATTATGTCAAAAAATAAATGGGTCAGAATTTAATCATTTTTCGAAAATTTCACTGCGGGGGACCGAAAAAATTTTTTTTTTTAAATTTCAAAAATTTCCACTTTTTAAACTTCAATAATTATGCTATAATATTGCCATTTATGCTTATATATTGTGGTAACATCATCTTATAGAGCCATAGTAACTAGTTGTGTAAAAAAATAAAAAGGTCTAAATTTTGCTGTTTTTCGAAAATTTCACTGCGGGGGACCAAAGGAATTTTTTCGAAAAATGGCAAAAATGACCACTTTTTAAAATTCGATAATTATGCTATAATATTGTCATTTATGCACATTTATTTGGTTAACATCATCTTATAGAGCCATAATAACTAGTTATGTCAAAAAATAAAAGAGTCGAAATTTGGCAAATTTTCGAAAATATCACTAAGGAATTTTTTCGAAAAATGTTCAAAATTTCCCTTTTTAAACTTCAATAATTATGCTATAATATTGTCATTTATGCACATATATTTTGTTAACATCATCTGATAGAGCCATAATAACTAGTTATGTCAAAAAATAAAAGGGTCAAAATTTGGCAATTTTTCGAAAATTACACTGCGCGGGACCGAAGGAATTTTTTCGAAAAATATCAAAAATGTCCACTTTTTTAAATTTCGATAATTATGCTATAATATTGCCATTTATGCACATATATACTGTTAAAATCATCTTATAGAGCCGTAGTAACTAGTTATGTCAAAAAATAAAATGGTCAAAACTTGACCATTTTTTTGAAAATTACACTGCGGGTGGCTAAAGAAATTTTGTAGAAAAATTGCAAAAATGTCCACTTTTTAAAATTCAATAATTATGCTATAATATTGCAATTTATGCACATATGTGACCCGATCTGGCAAAACTCTACATTTGTCGGAAATTTTAATTTTGTATTTTTTTTATATATATTTGAATCATAAGCTTTGTAGTGGTTTTTATTTCATAAAAATTGAGTAAATATTTAAAAAGTTATTACATTTTAAAAACTTACAAATCATTCAATTAGTTTACGAGAAAATCGCGTTTGAAGTTTGCAATGAAATTCTTTTTGATACGCGCTGAAAACTCACTCCGTTGCAACGCGGTATTTTTGTCTAAGGCACAATGACGTCATACCAGGAAGTGTGTGCGGTATAATAGCAGCGTGCACATCATAGTCAATTTGACCGATTTCAGACGCCGTTTTAACCTATTTAGTCACTCGAATTAACTGTTTTGCAATATTGAAAAGCAGCATTATAACGTCAAGCTTATTTTAACTGGTTTCGGAGGTGTTTACGATATTAACAGCGAAAAACCAAGCAGGCCTAGGCCTAGCTAGGCCTATTCAGATTTTCGCCGTCATCGCCTGTAAGACCTACTGTCACTGATGCCATGGGTGTTCATCTGTTCATCAGGCCGTGTATGGCAGCGGTGCATCGACATTGGGGCTGGCGTTAGTAGTCAACTAGCCTAGACAAGTTTGGCGCCTTGCAGAGTCACAGCTTGCTAGCTACTAAAACATTGTATTGACGATTTAATACATTTGTTTTTTTTTATAACGTGGAAGATTCGCTGTAATGTTTGGACTTGAATCCAATGAGTTTAAAAAACATTTAAGATGAAAGGACTGGACAATAAATTAAATAAATAATTAAGAGTCGATTGGATATATAAAATGTATAAAGAAAACTATTTATTGACAATAAAGCTAGGCCCAGTAGTAGTAGGCCTACAACCATAATAAAATTAAGACCTAGCCCAAAAAATTATAGAAAATACAATTGAATTTATGACGTGAATTGTTTTTGACTTTTACTATGGAATAAACAAATACAGGCTACAGCTATTGCAGAACACGCCGAACACTTTACTTTGAATATTAAAATTGTTTTTATTCCAATTTACGACATGCTGTGTGTAAAATGAAAATAACTTTTTATTTCCGCGCGTAGAGCGTATAACATCTAGCGCGTTGACCAATAACGTTTGTTATTGCGATGATGCGCCATAGCAACACACGCAGTTCGCTGTTCCAGAAACTTCGAAGAACCGAATTTTCTGAAATTATGTCATAGTAAATCAAAGTTTTCATTGGTTCCTTCTTTAAACTCCGCCCTAAAACTTCCATATTTGGAATGTCAAATGGATGAGCTTTATTTTGATGTGTGACCTTTCAACATTGTGCAGCGAACTGGCGATCAAAATGTCGTCAAACTCGGCAACTTTCAACTGAATTTACGCAAAATTTTAGCGTAGATCGATAAATTGTTAGGCTTGAGGAAAATAAATATTTTTAAAACACTCTTTTATCATAATTTTAATTAAATTTCGGGAGTTTAAATCAGGTAGACGTATTCTTAAATACTGAAATATTTCGAAAATGCAAAAACATGTAATCTGCCAGGGTTTTGACGTATTTTGACTGATTACGTGAATTTTGAATTGCCGACAAAGAGAGGGTTTTGCGAGATCGGGTCACATATATTGTGTTAACATCATCTTATGGAGCCATAAAAACTAGTTATGTAAAAAAATAAATGGGTCAGAATTTAATCATTTTTCGAAAATTTCACTGCGGGGGACCAAAGAAATTTTTCGAAAAATGGCAATTTATATATTATGTTAACATAATCTTATGAAGCCATAAAAACTAGTTATGTCAAAAAAAAAAGGGTCAGAATTTGACCATTTTTCGAAAATTTTACTGCGGGGGGACTGAAGGAATTTTTTCAAAAAATGTCAAAAATTTCCACCTTTTAAACTTCAATAATTATGCTATAATATTGCAATTTATGCACATATATTGTGTTAACATAATCTTATGAAGCCATAAAAACTAGTTATGTCAAAAAATAAAAGGGTCGAAATTTTGACATTTTTCGAAAATTACACTGCGGGGGACCAAAGATTTTTTTTAGAAAAATTGCAAAAATTTCCACTTTTTAAAATTCAATAATTATGCTATAATATTGCGAATGATGCACATATATAGTGTTAACATCATCTTATAGAGCCATAGTAACTAGTTACTTCGAAAAATTTCCACTTTTTATTATACTATAATATTGCCATTTATGCACATAAATTTTAGTAACATCATCTTATAGAGCATTAGTTACTACTTGTGTAAAAAAATAAAAAGGTCTAAATTTTGACATTTTTCGAAAAATTCACTGCGGGGGACCAAAGAAATTTTTTTTAAAAATGGCAAAGATTTCCACTTTTTAAAATTCAATAATTATGCTATAATATTGCAATTTATGCACATATATTGTGTTAACATAATCTTATAAAGCCATAGTAACTAGTTGTGTAAAAAAATAAAAAGGTCTAAATTTTGACATTTTTCGAAAAATTCACTGCGGGGGACCAAGAGAATTTTTTAGAAAAATGGCAAAAATTTCCACTTTTTAAAATTCAATAATTATGCTATAATATTGCAATTTATGCACATATATTGTATTAACATAATCTTATGAAGCCATAAAAACTAGTTATGTCAAAAAATAAAAGGGTCGAAATTTTGACATTTTTCGAAAATTACACTGCAGGAGACCGAAGGAATTTTTTCGAAAAATGTCCAAAATTTCAGCTTTTTAAAATTCGATAATTATACTATAATATTACCATTTATGCACATATATTGTGTTAATATCATCTTATAGAGCCAGAGTAACTAGTTGTGTAAAAAAAGAAAAAGGTCTAAATTTTGACATTTTTCGAAAAATTCACTGCGGGGGACCAAAGGAATTTTTTCAAAAAATGTCAAAAATTTCCACCTTTTAAACTTCAATAATTATGCTATAATATTGCAATTTATGTACATATATTGTGTTAACATAATCTTATGAAGCCATAAAAACTAGTTATATCAAAAAATAAAAGGGTCAACATTTTGACATTTTTCGAAAATTACACTGCAGGGGACCGAATGAATTTTTTCGAAAAATGTCCAAAATTTTCCCTTTTTAAAATTCGATAATTATGGTATAATATTACCATTTATGCACATATATTGTGTTAATATCATATTATAGAGCCAGAGTAACTAGTTATGTCAAAAAATAAAAGGGTCGAAATTTTGACATTTTTCGAAAATTACACTGCAGGGGACCGAAGGAATTTTTTCGAAAAATGTCCAAAATTTCAGCTTTTTAAAATTCGATAATTATACTATAATATTACCATTTATGCACATATATTGTGTTAATATCATCTTATAGAGCCAGAGTAACTAGTTGTGTAAAAAAAGAAAAAGGTCTAAATTTTGACATTTTTCGAAAAATTCACTGCGGGGGACCAAAGGAATTTTTTCAAAAAATGTCAAAAATTTCCACCTTTTAAACTTCAATAATTATGCTATAATATTGCAATTTATGTACATATATTGTGTTAACATAATCTTATGAAGCCATAAAAACTAGTTATATCAAAAAATAAAAGGGTCAACATTTTGACATTTTTCGAAAATTACACTGCAGGGGACCGAATGAATTTTTTCGAAAAATGTCCAAAATTTCCCCTTTTTAAAATTCGATAATTATGGTATAATATTACCATTTATGCACATATATTGTGTTAATATCATATTATAGAGCCAGAGTAACTAGTTATGTCAAAAAATAAAAGGGTCGAAATTTTGACATTTTTCGAAAATTACACTGCAGGGGACCGAAGGAATTTTTTCGAAAAATGTCCAAAATTTCCCCTTTTTAAAATTCGATAATTATGGTATAATATTACCATTTATGCACATATATTGGGTTAATATCATATTATAGAGCCAGAGTAACTAGTTATGTTAAAAAATAAAATGGTCGAAATTTGACCATTTTTTGAAAATTACACTGCGAGGGACCAAAGAATTTTTTTAGAAAAATGGCAAAAATTTCCACTTTTTAACTTTCGATAATTATGCTATAATATTGCGAATGATGCACATATATAGTGTTAACATCATCTTATAGAGCCATAGTAACTAGTTATGTCAAAAAATAAAAGGGTCGAAATTTGGCCATTTTACGAAAATTTTTCGGCGGGGGACCAAAGAAATTTTGTAGAAATATTACAAAAAATGTCCACTTTTTAAAATTCAATAATTAAGCTATAATATTGCAATTTATGCACATATATTGTGTTGACATTCTCTTAAGGAGCCATAAAAACTAGTTATGTCAAAAAATAAAAGGGTCAGAATTTGACCATTTTTCGAAAATTTCACTGCGGGGGACCGAAGGAATTTTTTTTTTAAATGTCAAAAATTTCCACTTTTTAAACTTCAATAATTATGCTATAATATTGCCATTTATGCACATAAATTGTAGTAACATCATCTCATAGAGTCATAGTAACTAGTTGTGTAAAAAAATAAAAAGGTCTAAATTTTGACATTTTTAGAAAAATTCACTGCGGGGGACCAATGAAATTTTTTCAAAAAATTTCAAAAATTTCCACTTTTTAAAATTCAATAATTATGCTATAATATTGCAATTTATGCACATATATTGTGTTAACATAATCTTATAAACCCATAATACCTAGTTGTGTAAAAAAATAAAAAGGTCTAAATTTTGACATTTTTCGAAAATTACACTGCAGGGGACCGAAGGAATTTTTTCGAAAAATGTCCAAAATTTCCCCTTTTTTAAAATTCGATAATTATGGTATAATATTACCATTTATGCACATATATTGGGTTAATATCATATTATAGAGCCAGAGTAACTAGTTATGTTAAAAAATAAAATGGTCGAAATTTGACCATTTTTTGAAAATTACACTGCGAGGGACCAAAGAATTTTTTTAGAAAAATGGCAAAAATTTCCACTTTTTAACTTTCGATAATTATGCTATAATATTGCGAATGATGCACATATATAGTGTTAACATCATCTTATAGAGCCATAGTAACTAGTTATGTCAAAAAATAAAAGGGTCGAAATTTGGCCATTTTACGAAAATTTTTCGGCGGGGGACCAAAGAAATTTTGTAGAAATATTACAAAAATGTCCACTTTTTAAAATTCAATAATTAAGCTATAATATTGCAATTTATGCACATATATTGTGTTGACATTCTCTTAAGGAGCCATAAAAACTAGTTATGTCAAAAAATAAAAGGGTCAGAATTTGACCATTTTTCGAAAATTTCACTGCGGGGGACCGAAGGAATTTTTTTTTAAATGTCAAAAATTTCCACTTTTTAAACTTCAATAATTATGCTATAATATTGCCATTTATGCACATAAATTGTAGTAACATCATCTCATAGAGTCATAGTAACTAGTTGTGTAAAAAAATAAAAAGGTCTAAATTTTGACATTTTTCGAAAAATTCACTGCGGGGGACCAATGAAATTTTTTCAAAAAATGTCAAAAATTTCCACTTTTTAAAATTCAATAATTATGCTATAATATTGCAATTTATGCACATATATTGTGTTAACATAATCTTATAAACCCATAATACCTAGTTGTGTAAAAAAATAAAAAGGTCTAAATTTTGACATTTTTCGAAAAATTCACTGCGGGGGACCAAAGGAATTTTTTAGAAAAATGGCAAAAATTTCCACTTTTTAAAATTCAATAATTATGCTATAATATTGCAATTTATGCACATATATTGTGTTAACATTCTGTTATGGAGCCATAAAAACTAGTTATGTCAAAAAATAAAAGGGTCAGAATTTGACCATTTTTCGAAAATTTCACTGCGGGGGACCGAAGGAATTTTTTAGAAAAATGGCAAAAATTTCCACTTTTTAAAATTCAATAATTATGCTATAATATTGCAATTTATGCACATATATTGTCTTAACATTCTCTTATGGAGCCATAAAAACTAGTTATGTCAAAAAATAAAAGGATCAGAATTTGACCATTTTTCGAAAATTTCACTGCGGGGGACCGAAGGAATTTCTTTTAAAAATGTCAAAAATTTCCACTTTTTAAACTTCAATAATTATGCTATAATATTGCCATTTATGCACATAAATTGTAGTAACATCATCTCATAGAGTCATAGTAACTAGTTGTGTAAAAAAATAAAAAGGTCTAAATTTAGACATTTTTCGAAAAATTCACTGCGGGGGACCAAAGGAATTTTTTCGAAAAATGGCAAAAATTTCCACTTTTTAAAATTCAATAATTATGCTATAATTTTGCAATTTATTCACATATATTGTGTTAACATAATCTTATGAAGCCATAAAAACTATTTATGTCAAAAAATAAAAGGGTTAGAATTTGACAATTTTTTGAAAATTTGACTGCGGGGGACCGAAGGAATTTTTTCAAAAAATGTCAAAAATTTCCACTTTTTAAACATCAATAATTATACTATAATATTGCCATTTATGCACATAAATTTTAGTAACATCATCTTATAGAGCAATAGTTACTAGTTGTGTAAAAAAATAAAAAGGTCTAAATTTTGACATTTTTCGAAAAATTCACTGCGAGGGACATAAGGATTTTTTTCGAAAAATGGCAAAAATGTCCAATTTTTAAAATTCAATAATTATGCTATAATATTGCAATTTATGCACATATATTGTGTTAACATAATCTTATGAAGCCATAAAAACTAGTTATGTCAAAAAATAAAAGGGTCGAAATTTTGACATTTTTCGAAAATTACACTGCAGGAGACCGAAGGAATTTTTTCGAAAAATGTCCAAAATTTCAGCTTTTTAAAATTCGATAATTATACTATAATATTACCATTTATGCACATATATTGTGTTAATATCATCTTATAGAGCCAGAGTAACTAGTTATGTTAAAAAATAAAATGGTCGAAATTTGACCATTTTTTGAAAATTACACTGCTGGGGACCAAAGAATTTTTGTTAGAAAAATGGCAAAAATTTCCAATTTTTAACTTTCAATAATTATGCTATAATATTGCGATTGATGCACATATATAGTGTTAACATCATCTTATAGAGCCATAGTAACCAGTTTTGTAAAAAAATAAAAAGGCCTAAATGTTGACATTTTTCCGAAAAATTCACTGCGAGGGACCAAAGGAATTTTTTCAAAAAATGGCAAAAATGTCCACTTTTTAAAATTCAATAATTATGCTATAATATTGCAATTTATACACATATATTGTGTTAACATAATCTTATGAAGCCATAAAAACTAGTTATGTCAAAAAATAAAAGGGTCAGAATTTGACAATTTTTCGAAAATTTCACTGCGGGGGACAGAAGGAATTTTTTATAAAAATGTCAAAAATTCCACTTTTTAAACTTCAATAATTATGCTATAATATTGTTATTTATGCACATAAATTGTAGTAACATTATCTTATAGAGCCATAGTAACTAGTTGTGTAAAAAAATAAAAAGGTCTAAATTTTGACATTTTTCGAAAAATTCACTGCGGGGGACCAAAGGAACTTTTTCGAAAAATGGCAAAAATTTCCACTTTTTAAAATTCAATGATTATGCTATAATATTGCAATTTATGCACATATATTGTGTTAACATAATCTTATAAAGCCATAAAAACTAGTTATGTCAAAAAATAAAATGGTCAGAATTTGACCATTTTTCGAAAATTTCACTGCGGGGGACGCAAGGAATTTTTTCAAAAAATTTTCACTTTTAAAACTTCAATAATTATGCTATAATATTGCCATTTATGCACATAAATTGTAGTAACGTCTTCTTGTAGAGCCATAGTAAGTAGTTGTGTAATAAAAAAAAAAGGTCTAAATTTTGACATTTTTCGAAAAATTCACTGCGGTGGACCAAAGGAATTTTTTCAAAAAATGGAAAAAATGTCCAATTTTTAAAATTCGATAATTATGCTATAATATTGCCATTTATTTGGTTAACATTATCTTATAGAGCCATAATAACTAGTTATGTCAAAAAATCAAAGGGTCGAAATTTTGACCTTCTTCGAAAATTACACTGCAGGGGACCGAAGGAATTTTTTTCGAAAAATGTCCAAAATTTCCCCTTTTTAAACTTCAATAATTATGCTATAATATTGCCATTTATGCACATATATTGTGGTAACATCATCTTATAGAGCCATAGTAACTAGTTGTGTAAAAAAATAAAAAGGTCTAAATTTTGCTATTTTTCGAAAATTTCACTACGGGGGACCAAAGGAATTTTTTTGAAAAATGTCCACTTTTTAAAATTCTTATCTTTTAGAGCCATAATAACTAGCTATGTTAAAAAATAAAAGGGTCGAAATTTGGCTATTTTTCGAAAATTACACTGCGGGGGACCGAAGAATTTTTTTTTAAAAATGTCAAAAAATTTCACTTTTTAAACTTCAATAATAATGCTATAATATTGTCATTTATGCACATATATTTTGTTAACGTCATCTTATAGAGCCATAATAACTAGTTATGTAAAAAAATAAAAGGGTCGAAATTTGGCCATTTTAGAAAAACTACACTGCGGGGGACCGAAGGAATTTTTCCGAAAAATGTCAAAAATTTCCACTTTTTAAATTTCGATAATTATGGTATAATATTGCCATTTATGCACATATATTGTGTTAACATCATCTTATAGAGGTGTAGTAACTAGTTATGTCAAAAAATGAAAGGGTCGAAATTTGACCATTTTTTGAAAATTACACTGCGAGGAACCAAAGAAATTTTGTAGAAAAATTGCAAAAATGTCGACTTTTTAAAATTCAATAATTATGCTATAATATTGCAATTTATGCACATATATTGTGTTAACATCATCTTATGGAGCCATAAAAACTAATTATGTCAAAAAATAAATGGGTCAGAATTTGATCATTTTTCGAAAATTTCACTGCGAGGGACAGAAGGAATTTTTTAAAATAATGTCAAAAATTTCCACTTTTTAAACTTTAATAATTATGCTATAATATTGCCATTTATGCACATATATTGTGGTAACATCATCTTAAAGAGCCATAGTAACTAGTTGTGTAAAAAAATAAAAAGGTCTAAATTTTGGTATTTTTCGAAAAATGGCAAAAAAATCCACTTTTTAAAATTGACCATTTTTCGAAAATTTTACTGCGGGGGACCGAAGGAATTTTTTCAAAAAATGTCAAAAATTTCCACTTTTTAAACTTTAATAATTATGCTATAATATTGTCATTTATGCACATAAATTGTAGTAACATCATCTTATAGAGCCATAGTAACCAGTTTTGTAAAAAAATAAAAAAGTTCTAAATGTTGTCATTTTCCGAAAAATTCACTGCGGGGGACCAAAGGAATTTTTTCAAAAAATGGCAAAAATGTCCACTTTTTAAAATTCAATAATTATGCTATAATATTGCAATTTATTCACATATATTGTGTTAACATAATCTTATGAAGCCATAAAAACTAGTTATGTCAAAAAATAAAAGGGTCAGAATTTGACAATTTTTCGAATATTTCACTGCGGGGGACCGAAGGAATTTTTTAAAAAAATGTCAAAAATTTCCACTTTTTAAACTTCAATAATTATGCTATAATATTGTCATGTATGCACATAAATTGTATTAACATCATCTTATAGAGCCATAGTAACTAGTTGTGTAAAAAAATTAAAAGGTCTAAATTTTGACATTTTTCGAAAAATTCACTGCGGGGGACCAAAGGATTTTTTGAGAAAAATGGCAAAAATTTCAACTTTTTAAAATTCAATAATGATGCTATAATATTGCATTTTATGCACATATATTGTGTTAACATAATCTTATGGAGAAATAAAAACTAGTTATGTCAAAAAATAAAAGGGTCAGAATTTGACCATTTTTTGAAAATTACACTGCGGGGGACCAAAGAATTTTTTTAGAAAAATGGCAAAAATTTCCACTTTTCAACTTTCGATAATTATGCTATAATATTGCGATTGATGCACATATATAATGTTAACATGATCTTATAGAGCCATAGAAACTAGTTATGTCAAAAAGTTAAAGGGTCGAATTTTGGCCATTTTACGAAAATTTTTCGGCGGGGGACCAAAGAAATTTTGTAGAAAATTGCAAAAATGTCCACTTTTTAAAATTCAATAATTATGCTATAATATTGCAATTTATGCACATATATTGTGTTAACATAATCTTATGGAGCAATAAAAACTAGTTATGTCAAAAAATAAAAGGGTCAGAATTTGACCATTTTTCGAAAATTTCACTGCGGGGGACCGAAGGAATTTTTTCAAAAAATGTCAAAAATTTCCACTTTTTAAGCTTCAATAATTTCGCTATAATATTGCCATTTATGCACATAAATTGTAGTAACGTCATCTTATAGAGCCATAGTAAGTAGTTGTGTAATAAAAAAAAAAGTCTAAATTTTGACATTTTTCTAAAAATTCACTGCTGAAGGAATTTTTTCGAAAAAATGTTCAAAATTTCCACTTTTTAAACTTCGATAATTATGCTATAATATTGTCATTTATGCACATATATTTTGTTAACATCATCTTATAGAGCCAGAGTAACTAGTTATGTTAAAAAATAAAAGGGTCGAAATTTGACAATTTTTTGAAAATTACACTGCGGGGTACCAAAGAATTTTTTTAGAAAAATGGCAAAAATTTCCACTTTTTAAAATTCAATAATTATGCTATAATATTGCAATTTATGCACATATATTGTGTTAACATCATCTTATGGAGCCATAAAAACTAGTTATGTCAAAAAATAAAAGGGTCGGAATTTGGCAATTTTTCGAAAATTTCACTGCGGGGGACCGAAGTATTTTTTTCGAAAAATGGCAAAAATTTCCACTTTTTGAATTCCATAATTATGCTATAATATTGTCATTTATGCATATTTATTTGGTTAACATAATCTTACAGAGCCATAAAAACTAGTTATGTCAAAAAATAAAAGGGTCAGAATTTGACCATTTTTCGAAAACTTCACTGCGGGGGACCGAAGAAATTTTTTCAAAAAATGTCAAAAATTTCCACTTTTTAAACTTTAATAATTATGCTATAATATTGCCATTTATGCACATAAATTGTAGTAACGTCATCTTATAGAGCCATAGTAACCAGTTTTGTAAACAAATAAAAAGGCCTAAATGTTGACATTTTTCCGAAAAATTCACTGCGAGGGACCGAAGAAATTTTTTTTAAAAATGTCAAAAATTTCCACTTTTTAAACTTCAATAATTATGCTATAATATTGCCATTTATGCACATATATTGTGGTAACATCATCTTATAGAGCCATAGTAACTAGTTGTGTAAAAAAATAAAAAGGTCTAAATTTTGCTGTTTTTCGAAAATTTCACTGCGGGGGACCAAAGGCATTTTTTCGAAAAATGGCAAAAATGACCACTTTTTAAAATTCGATAATTATGCTATAATATTGTCATTTATGCACATTTATTTGGTTAACATCATCTTATAGAGCCATAATAACTAGTTATGTCAAAAAATAAAAGAGTCGAAATTTGGCAAATTTTCGAAAATATCACTAAGGAATTTTTTCGAAAAATGTTCAAAATTTCCCTTTTTAAACTTCAATGATTATGCTATAATATTGCAATTTATGCACATATATTGTGTTAACATAATCTTATAAAGCCATAAAAACTAGTTATGTCAAAAAATAAAATGGTCAGAATTTGACCATTTTTCGAAAATTTCACTGCGGGGGACCCAAGGAATTTTTTCAAAAAATTTCAAAAATTTTCACTTTTAAAACTTCAATAATTATGCTATAATATTGCCATTTATGCACATAAATTGTAGTAACGTCTTCTTATAGAGCCATAGTAAGTAGTTGTGTAATAAAAAAAAAAGGTCTAAATTTTGACATTTTTCGAAAAATTCACTGCGGTGGACCAAAGGAATTTTTTAAAAAAAATGGAAAAAATGTCCAATTTTTAAAATTCGATAATTATGCTATAATATTGCCATTTATTTGGTTAACATTATCTTATAGAGCCATAATAACTAGTTATGTCAAAAAATCAAAGGGTCGAAATTTTGACCTTCTTCGAAAATTACACTGCAGGGGACCGAAGGAATTTTTTTCGAAAAATGTCCAAAATTCCCCTTTTTAAACTTCAATAATTATGCTATAATATTGCCATTTATGCACATATATTGTGGTAACATCATCTTATAGAGCCATAGTAACTAGTTGTGTAAAAAAATAAAAAGGTCTAAATTTTGCTATTTTTCGAAAATTTCACTACGGGGGACCAAAGGAATTTTTTCGAAAAATGTCCACTTTTTAAAATTCTTATCTTTTAGAGCCATAATAACTAGCTATGTTAAAAAATAAAAGGGTCGAAATTTGGCTATTTTTCGAAAATTACACTGCGGGGGACCGAAGAATTTTTTTTTAAAAAGGTCAAAAAATTTCACTTTTTAAACTTCAATAATAATGCTATAATATTGTCATTTATGCACATATATTTTGTTAACGTCATCTTATAGAGCCATAATAACTAGTTATGTAAAAAAATAAAAGGGTCGAAATTTGGCCATTTTAGAAAAATTACACTGCGGGGGACCGAAGGAATTTTTCCGAAAAATGTCAAAAATTTCCACTTTTTAAATTTCGATAATTATGCTATAATATTGCCATTTATGCACATATATTGTGTTAACATCATCTTATAGAGGTGTAGTAACTAGTTATGTCAAAAAATGAAAGGGTCGAAATTTGACCATTTTTTGAAAATTACACTGCGAGGAACCAAAGAAATTTTGTAGAAAAATTGCAAAAATGTCGACTTTTTAAAATTCAATAATTATGCTATAATATTGCAATTTCTGCACATATATTGTGTTAACATCATCTTATGGAGCCATAAAAACTAATTATGTCAAAAAATAAATGGGTCAGAATTTGATCATTTTTCGAAAATTTCACTGCGAGGGACAGAAGGAATTTTTTAAAATAATGTCAAAAATTTCCACTTTTTAAACTTTAATAATTATGCTATAATATTGCCATTTATGCACATATATTGTGGTAACATCATCTTATAGAGCCATAGTAACTAGTTGTGTAAAAAAATAAAAAGGTCTAAATTTTGCTATTTTTCGAAAAATGGCAAAAAAATCCACTTTTTAAAATTGACCATTTTTCGAAAATTTTACTGCGGGGGACCGAAGGAATTTTTTCAAAAAATGTCAAAAATTTCCACTTTTTAAACTTTAATAATTATGCTATAATATTGTCATTTATGCACATAAATTGTAGTAACATCATCTTATAGAGCCATAGTAACCAGTTTTGTAAAAAAATAAAAAGGTCTAAATGTTGACATTTTCCGAAAAATTCACTGCGGGGGACCAAAGGAATTTTTTCAAAAAATGGCAAAAATGTCCACTTTTTAAAATTCAATAATTATGCTATAATATTGCAATTTATTCACATATATTGTGTTAACATAATCTTATGAAGCCATAAAAACTAGTTATGTCAAAAAATAAAAGGGTCAGAATTTGACAATTTTTCGAATATTTTACTGCGGGGGACCGAAGGAATTTTTAAAAAAAATTGCAAAAATTTCCACTTTTTAAACTTCAATAATTATGCTATAATATTGTCATGTATGCACATAAATTGTATTAACATCATCTTATAGAGCCATAGTAACTAGTTGTGTAAAAAAATTAAAAGGTCTAAATTTTGACATTTTTCGAAAAATTCACTGCGGGGGACCAAAGGATTTTTTGAGAAAAATGGCAAAAATTTCAACTTTTTAAAATTCAATAATGATGCTATAATATTGCAATTTATGCACATATATTGTGTTAACATAATCTTATGGAGCAATAAAAACTAGTTATGTCAAAAAATAAAAGGGTCAGAATTTGACCATTTTTTGAAAATTACACTGCGGGGGACCAAAGAATTTTTTTAGAAAAATGGCAAAAATTTCCACTTTTCAACTTTCGATAATTATGCTATAATATTGCGATTGATGCACATATATAATGTTAACATGATCTTATAGAGCCATAGAAACTAGTTATGTCAAAAAGTTAAAGGGTCGAATTTTGGCCATTTTACGAAAATTTTTCGGCGGGGGACCAAAGAAATTTTGTAGAAAATTGCAAAAATGTCCACTTTTTAAAATTCAATAATTATGCTATAATATTGCAATTTATGCACATATATTGTGTTAACATAATCTTATGGAGCAATAAAAACTAGTTATGTCAAAAAATAAAAGGGTCAGAATTTGACCATTTTTCGAAAATTTCACTGCGGGGGACCGAAGGAATTTTTTCAAAAAATGTCAACAATTTCCACTTTTTAAGCTTCAATAATTTCGCTATAATATTGCCATTTATGCACATAAATTGTAGTAACGTCATCTTATAGAGCCATAGTAAGTAGTTGTGTAATAAAAAAAAAAGTCTAAATTTTGACATTTTTCTAAAAATTCACTGCTGTCGGACTGAAGGAATTTTTTCGAAAAAATGTTCAAAATTTCCACTTTTTAAACTTCGATAATTATGCTATAATATTGTCATTTATGCACATATATTTTGTTAACATCATCTTATAGAGCCAGAGTAACTAGTTATGTTAAAAAATAAAAGGGTCGAAATTTGACAATTTTTTGAAAATTACACTGCGGGGTACCAAAGAATTTTTTTAGAAAAATGGCAAAAATTTCCACTTTTTAAAATTCAATAATTATGCTATAATATTGCAATTTATGCACATATATTGTGTTAACATCATCTTATGGAGCCATAAAAACTAGTTATGTCAAAAAATAAAAGGGTCGGAATTTGGCAATTTTTCGAAAATTTCACTGCGGGGGACCGAAGTATTTTTTTTCGAAAAATGGCAAAAATTTCCACTTTTTGAAATTCCATAATTATGCTATAATATTGTCATTTATGCATATTTATTTGGTTAACATAATCTTACAGAGCCATAAAAACTAGTTATGTCAAAAAATAAAAGGGTCAGAATTTGACCATTTTTCGAAAACTTCACTGCGGGGGACCGAAGAAATTTTTTCAAAAAATGTCAAAAATTTCCACTTTTTAAACTTTAATAATTATGCTATAATATTGCCATTTATGCACATAAATTGTAGTAACGTCATCTTATAGAGCCATAGTAACCAGTTTTGTAAAAAAATAAAAAGGCCTAAATGTTGACATTTTTCCGAAAAATTCACTGCGAGGGACCGAAGAAATATTTTTTTAAAATGTCAAAAATTTCCACTTTTTAAACTTCAATAATTATGCTATAATATTGCCATTTATGCACATATATTGTGGTAACATCATCTTATAGAGCCATAGTAACTAGTTGTGTAAAAAAATAAAAAGGTCTAAATTTTGCTGTTTTTCGAAAATTTCACTGCGGGGGACCAAAGGCATTTTTTCGAAAAATGGCAAAAATGACCACTTTTTAAAATTCGATAATTATGCTATAATATTGTCATTTATGCACATTTATTTGGTTAACATCATCTTATAGAGCCATAATAACTAGTTATGTCAAAAAATAAAAGAGTCGAAATTTGGCAAATTTTCGAAAATATCACTAAGGAATTTTTTCGAAAAATGTTCAAAATTTCCCTTTTTAAACTTCAATAATTATGCTATAATATTGTCATTTATGCACATATATTTTGTTAACATCATCTTATAGAGCCATAATAACTAGTTATGTCAAAAAATAAAAGGGTCAAAATTTGGCAATTTTTCGAAAATTACACTGCGGGGGACCAAAGGAATTTTTTCGAAAAATGTCAAAAATTTCCACTTTTTTAATTTCGATAATTATGCTATAATATTGCCATTTATGCACATATATACTGTTAACATCATCTTATAGAGCTGTAGTAACTAGTTATGTCAAAAAATAAATGGGTCAGAATTTGATCATTTTCTAAAATTTCACTGCGGGGGACCGAAGAAAATTTTTTTTTAAATGTCAAAAATTTCCACTTTTTAAACTTCAATAATTATGCTATAATATTGCCATTTATGTACATATATTGTGGTAACATCATCTTATAGAGCCATAGTAACTAGTTGTGTAAAAAAATAAAAAGGTCTAAATTTTGCTATTTTTCGAAAATTTCACTGCGGGGGACCAAAAGAATTTTTTTCGAAAAATGGCAAAAATTTCCACTTTTTAAAATTCGATAATTATGCTATAATATTGTCATTTATTCACATTTATTTGGTTAACATCATCTTATAGAGCCATAATAACTAGTTATATCAAAAAATAAAAGGGTCGAAATTTGGCAAATTTTCGAAAATTTTACTGCGGGGGGACTGAAGGAATTTTTGCGAAAAATGTTCAAAATTTAAACTTTTTAAACTTCAATAATAATGCTATAATATTGTCATTTATGCACATACATTTTGTTAACGTCATCTTATAGAGCCATAATAACTAGTTATGTCAAAAAATAAAAGGGTCGAAATTTGGCCATTTTTCGAAAATTACACTGCGGGGGACCGAAAGAATTTTTTCGAAAAGTGTCAAAAATTTTCACTTTTTAAATTTCGATTATTATGCTATAATATTGCCATTTATGCACATATATTGTGTTAACATCATCTTATAGAGCTGTAGTAACTAGTTATGTCAAAAAATGAAAGGGTCGAAATTTGACAATTTTTTGAAAATTACACTGCGAGGAACCAAAGAAATTTTGTAGAAAAATTGCAAAAATGTCGACTTTTTAAAATTCAATAATTATGCTATAATATTGCAATTTATGCACATATATTGTATTAACATCATCTTATGGAGCCATAAAAACTAATTATGTCAAAAAATAAATGGGTCAGAATTTGATCATTTTTCGAAAATTTCACTGCGGGGGACAGAAGGAATTTTTTAAAATAATATCAAAAATTTCCACTTTTTATACTTCAATAATAATGCTATAATATTGCCATTTATGCACATATATTGTGGTAACATCATCTTATAGAGCCATAGTAACTAGTTGTGTAAAAAAATAAAAAGGTCAGAATTTGATCATTTTTCGAAAATTTCACTGCGGGGGACAGAAGGAATTTTTTAAAATAATGTCAAAAATTTCCACTTTTTAAACTTTAATAATTATGCTATAATATTGCCATTTATGCACATATATTGTGGTAACATCATCTTATAGAGCCATAGTAACTAGTTGTGTAAACAAATAAAAAGGTCTAAATTTTGCTATTTTTCGAAAAATGGCAAAAAAATCCACTTTTTAAAATTCGATAATTATAATATAATATTGTCATTTATTCACATTTATTTGGTTAACATCATCTTATAGAGCCATAATAACTAGTTATGTCAAAAAATAAAAGGGTCGAAATTTGGCCATTTTTCGAAAATTACACTTCGGGGGGACCGAAGAAATTTTTTTTTTAAATGTCTAAAATTTCCACTTTTTAAACTAAAATAATTATGCTATAATATTGCCATTTATGCACATAAATTGTAGTAACATCATCTTATAGAGCCATAGTAACTAGTTATGTCAAAAAATAAAAGGGTCGAAATTTGGCCATTTTACGAAAATTTTTCGGCGGAGGACAAAAGAAATTTTGTAGAAATATTTCAAAAATGTCAAATTTTTAAAATTCAATAATTATGCTATAATATTGCAATTTATGCACATATATTGTGTTAACATAATCTTATGAAGCCATAAAAACTATTAATGTCAAAAAATAAAAGGGTCGAAATTTGGCCATTTTACGAAAATTTTTCGGCGGGGGACCAAAGAAATTTTGTAGAAATATTTCAAAAATGTCCACTTCTTAAATATCAATAATTATGCTATAATATTGCAATTTATGCACATATATTGTTTTAACATAATCTTATGAAGCCATAAAAACTAGTAATGTCAAAAAATATAAAGGTTGACCATTTTTCGAAAATTTCACTGCGGGGGACCGAAGGAATTTTTTCAAAAAATGTCAAAAATTTCCACTTTTTAAACTTCAATAATTATGCTATAATATTGCCATTTATGCACATAAATTGTAGTAACATCATCTAATAGAGCCATAGTAACTAGTTGTGTAAAAAAATAAAATGGTCTAAATTTAGCTATTTTTCGAAAATTTCACTACGGGGGAACAAAGAAATTTTGTAGAAATATTTCAAAAAAGGCCAATTTTTAAAATTCAATAATTATGCTATAATATTGCAATTTATGCACATATATTGTGTTAACATAATCTTATGAAGCCATAAAAACTAGTAATGTCAAAAAATATAAAGGTTGACCATTTTTCGAAAATTTCACTGCGGGGGACCAAAGGAATTTTTTCAAAAAACGTCCAAAATTTCCACTTTTTAAACTTCAATAATTATTCTATAATATTGTCATTTATGCACATATATTGTCGTAACGTGTAGATATCATCTTATAGAAACAGAGTAACTAGTTATGTTAAAAAATAAATCGATCGACATTTTTTCTATTTTTCGAAAATTTCACGGCAGGAGACCCAAGGAATTGTTCAAAAAATGTCCAAAATTTCCAATTTTTAAACTTCAAGATTTATGCTATAATATTGCCATTTATGCACATATATTGTGGTAACATCATCTTATAGAGCCATAGTAACTAGTTATTACAAAAAATAAAAGGGTCGAAAAATGGCCATTTTACGAAAATTTTACTGCGGGGACCAAAGGAATTTTTTCGAAAAATGTCAAAAATTTCCACTTTTTAAATTTCGATAATTATGCTATAATATTGCCATTTATGGACATATATACTGTTAACATCATCTTATAGAGCCGTAGTAACTAGTTATGTCAAAAAATAAATGGGTCAGAATTTGATCATTTTCGAAAATTTCACTGCGGGGGACCGAAGAAAATTTTTTTTTAAATGTCAAAAATTTCCACTTTTTAAACTTCAATAATTATGCTATAATATTGCCATTTATGCACATATATTGTGGTAACATCATCTTATAGAGCCATAGTAACTAGTTGTGTAAAAAAATAAAAAGGTCTAAATTTTGCTATTTTTCGAAAATTTCACTACGGGGGACCAAAGGAATTTTTTCGAAAAATGGCAAAAATGTCCACTTTTTAAAATTCTTATCTTTTAGAGCCATAATAACTAGCTATGTTAAAAAATAAAAGGGTCGAAATTTGGCTATTTTTCGAAAATTACACTGCGGGGGACCGAAGAAATTTTTTTTTTAAATGTCTAAAATTTCCACTTTTTAAACTAAAATAATTATGCTATAATATTGCCATTTATGCACATAAATTGTAGTAACATCATCTTATAGAGCCATAGTAACTAGTTATGTCAAAAAATAAAAGGGTCGAAATTTGGCCATTTTACGAAAAATTTTCGGCGGGGGACAAAAGAAATTTTGTAGAAATATTTCAAAAATGTCCAATTTTTAAAATTCAATAATTATGCTATAATATTGCAATTTATGCACATATATTGTGTTAACATAATCTTATGAAGCCATAAAAACTAGTAATGTCAAAAAATAAAAGGGTCGAAATTTGGCCATTTTACGAAAATTTTTCGGCGGGGGACCAAAGAAATTTTGTAGAAATATTTCAAAAATGTCCACTTCTTAAATATCAATAATTATGCTATAATATTGCAATTTATGCACATATATTGTTTTAACATAATCTTATGAAGCCATAAAAACTAGTAATGTCAAAAAATATAAAGGTTGACCATTTTTCGAAAATTTCACGGCAGGAGACCCAAAGAATTGTTCAAAAAATATCAAAAATTTCCACTATTTAAACTTCAAGAATTATGCTATAATATTGCCATTTATGCACATATATCGTGGTAACATCATCTTATAGAGCCATAGTAACTAGTTACTACAAAAAATAAAAGGGTCGAAATTTGGCCATTTTACGAAAATTTTACTGCGGGGGACCAAAGGAATTTTTCCGAAAAATGTCAAAAATTTCCACTTTTTAGACTTCAATAATAATGCTATAATATTGTCATTTATGCACATATATTTTGTTAACGTCATCTTATAGAGCCATAATAACTAGTTATGTAAAAAAATAAAAGGGTCGAAATTTGGCCATTTTAGGAAAATTACACTGCGGGGGACCGAAGGAAATTTTTTTTTTAATGTCAAAAATGTCCACTTTTTAAACTTCAATAATTATGCTATAATATTGCCATTTATGCACATATATTGTGGTAACAGCATCTTATAGAGCCATAGTAACTAGTTGTGTAAAAAAATAAAAAGGTCTCAATTTTGCTACTTTTCGATCGGTCGAAATTTGACCATTTTTTGAAAATTACACTGCGAGGAAACAAAGAAATTTTGTAGAAAAATTGCAAAAATGTCGACTTTTTAAAATTCAATAATTATGCTATAATATTGCAATTTATGCACATATATTGTGTTAACATCATCTTATGGAGCCATAAAAACTAATTTTGTCAAAAAATAAATGGGTCAGAATTTGATCATTTTTCGAAAATTTCACTGCGAGGGACAGAAGGAATTTTTTAAAATAATGTCAAAAATTTCCACTTTTTAAACTTTAATAATTATGCTATAATATTGCCATTTATGCACATATATTGTGGTAACATCATCTTATAGAGCCATAGTAACTAGTTGTGTAAAAAATTAAAAAGGTCTAAATTTTGCTATTTTTCGAAAAATGGCAAAAATGTCCACTTTTTAAAATTCGATAATTATAATATAATATTGTCATTTATTCACATTTATTTGGTTAACATCATCTTATAGAGCCATAATAACTAGTTATGTCAAAAAATAAAAGGGTCGAAATTTATCCATTTTTCGAAAATTACACTGCGGGGGCACCGAAGAAATTTTTTTTTTAAATGTCAAAAATTTCCACTTTTTAAACTAAAATAATTATGCTATAATATTGCCATTTATGCACATAAATTGTAGTAACATCATCTTATAGAGCCATAGTAACTAGTTATGTCAAAAAATAAAAGGGTCGAAATTTGGCCATTTTACGAAAATTTTTCGGCGGGGGACCAAAGAAATTTTGTAGAAATATTTCAAAAATGTCCAATTTTTAAAATTCAATAATTATGCTATAATATTGCAATTTATGCACATATATTGTGTTAACATAATCTTATGAAGCCATAAAAACTAGTAATGTCAAAAAATAAAAGGGTCGAAATTTGGCCATTTTACGAAAATTTTTCGGCGGGGGACCAACGAAATTTTGTAGAAATATTTCAAAATGTCCACTTCTTAAAATTCAATAATTATGCTATAATATTGTGTTAACATAATCTTATGAAGCCATAAAAACTGACCATTTTTCGAAAATTTCACTTCGGGGGACCGAAGGAATTTTTACAAAAAATGTCAAAAATTTTCACTTTTTATACTTCAATAATTATGCTATAATATTGCCATTTATGCACATAAATTGTAGTAACATCATCTTATAGAGCCATAGTAACTAGTTGTGTAAAAAGAAAAGGTCTAAATTTTGACATTTTTCGAAAAATTTACTGCGGGGGACCAAAGGAATTTTTTCGAAAAATGGCAAAAATGTCCAATTTTTAAAATTCGATAATTATGCTATAATATTGTCATTTATGCACATTTATTTGGTTAACATCATCTTATAGAGCCATAATAACTAGTTATGTCAAAAAATAAAAGGGTTGAAATTTTGACATTTTTTGAAAATTACACTGCAGGGGACCGAAGGAATTTTTTTCGAAAAATTTCAAAAATTTCCTCTTTTTAAAATTCGATAATTATGCTATAATATTACCATTTATGCACATATATTGTGTTAATATCATCTTATAGAGCCAGAGTAACTAGTTATGTTAAAAAATAAAAGGGTCGAAATTTGACCATTTTTTGAAAATTACACTGCGGGGGACCAAAGAATTTTTTTCGAAAAATGGCAAAAATTTCCACTTTTCAACTTTCGATATTTATGCTATAATATTGCGATTGATGCACATATATAGTGTTAACATCATCATATAGAGCCATAGTAACTAGTTATGTCAAAAAATTAAACGGTCGAAATTTGGCAATTTTTCGAAAATTTCACTGCGGGGGACCGAAGTAATTTTTCGAAAAATGGCAAAAATTTCCAATTTTTAAAATTCCATAATTATGCTATAATATTGCCATTTATGCACATATATTGTGGTAACATCATCTTGTAGAGCCATAGTAACTAGTTGGGTAAAAAAATAAAAAGGTCTAAATTTGGCAATTTTTTGAAAATTTCACTGCGGGGAACCAAAAGAATTTTTTCGAAAAATGGCAAAAATTTCCACTTTTTAAAATTCCATAATTATGCTATAATATTGTCATTTATGCATATTTATTATTATATTGTGGTAACATCATCTTGTAGAGCCATAGTAACTAGTTGGGTAAAAAAATAAAAGGGTCAGAATTTGACCATTTTTCGAAAATTTCACTGCGGGGGACCGAAGGAATTTTTTCAAAAAATGTCAAAAATTTCCACTTCATAAACTTTAATAATTATGCTATAATATTGCCATTTATGCACATAAATTATGTTAACATAATCTTATGAAGCCATAAAAACTAGTTATGTCAAAAATAAAAGGGTCAGAATTTGACCATTTTTCGAAAATTTCACTGCGGGGGACAGAAGGAATTTTTTCCAAAAATGTCAAAAATTTCCACTTTTTAAACTTCAATAATTATGCTATAATATTGCCATTTATGAACATAAATTGTAGTAACATCATCTTATAGAGCCATAGTAGTAACTAGTTGTGTAAAAAAATAAAAAGGTCTAAATTTTGACATTTTTCGAAAATTTCACTGCGGGGGAAAAAAGGAATTTTTTCGAAAAATGTCAAAAATTTCCACTTTTTAAATTTCAATAATTATGCTATAATATTGCAATTCATGCACATATATTGTGTTAACATAATCTTATGAAGCCATAAAAACTAGTTATGTTATAAAATAAAAGGGTCAGAATTTGACCATTTTTCGAAAATTTCACTGCGGGGGACCGAAGGAATTTTTTCAAAAAATGTCAACAATTTCCACTTTTAAAAATTCCATAATTATGCTATAATTTTGTCATTTATGCATATTTATTTGGTTAATATCATCTTATAGAGCCATAAAAACTAGTTATGTCAAAAAATAAAAGGGTCGAAATTTGGCAATTTTTAGAAAATTTCACTGCCGGTGGGACCGAAGGAATTTTTTCGAAAAACTTCCAAAATTTCCACTTTTTAAACTTCAATAATTATTCTATAATATTGTCATTTATGCACATATATTGTCGTAACGTGTAAATATCATCTTATAGAACCAGAGTAACTAGTTATGTTAAAAAATAAATGGGTCGACATTTGTTCTATTTTTCGAAAATTTCAAGGCAGGAGACCCTAGGAATTGTTCAAAAAATGTCCAAAATGTCCACTTTTTAAACTTCAAGAATTATGCTATAATATTGCCATTTATGCACATATATTGTGGTAACATCATCTTATAGAGCCATAGTAACTAGTTATTACAAAAAATAAGATGGTCGAAATTTGGCCATTTTATGAAAATTTTACTGCGGGGGGACAAAAGGAATTTTTTCGAAAAATGTCAAAAATTTCCACTTTTTTAATTTCGATAATTATGCTATAATATTGCCATTTATGCACATATATACTGTTAACATCATCTTATAGACCGAAGGAATTTTTTCGAAAAACGTCCAAAATTTCCACTTTTTAAACTTCAATAATTATTCTATAATATTGTCATTTATGCACATATATTGTCGTAACGTGTAAATATCATCTTATAGAACCAGAGAAACTAGTTATGTTAAAAAATAAATGGGTCGACATTTGTTCTATTTTTCGAAAATTTCACTGCGGGGGACCAAAGGAATTTTTTCAAAAAATGTCAAAAATTTCCACTTTTAAAAATTCCATAATTATGCTATAATTTTGTCATTTATGCATATTTATTTGGTTAATATCATCTTATAGAGCCATAAAAACTAGTTATGTCAAAAAATAAAGGGGTCGAAATTTGGCAATTTTTAGAAAATTTCACTGCCGGTGGGACCGAAGGAATTTTTTCGAAAAACGTCCAAAATTTCCACTTTTTAAACTTCAATAATTATTCTATAATATTGTCATTTATGCACATATATTGTCGTAACGTGTAAATATCATCTTATAGAACCAGAGTAACTAGTTATGTTAAAAAATAAATGGGTCGACATTTGTTCTATTTTTCGTAAATTTCACGGCAGGAGACCCTAGGAATTGTTCAAAAAATTTCCAAGATTTCCACTTTTTAAACTTCAAGAATTATGCTATAATATTGCAATTTATGCACATATATTGTGGTAACATCATCTTATAGAGCCATTGTAACTAGTTATTACAAAAAATAAAAGGGTCGAAATTTGGCCATTTTACGAAAATTTTACTGCGGGGGACCAAAGGAATTTTTTCGAAAAATGTCAAAAATTTCCACTTTTTTAATTTCGATAATTATGCTATAATATTGCCATTTATGCACATATATACTGTTAACATCATCTTATAGACCCGTAGTAACTAGTTATGTCAAAAAATAAATGGGTCAGAATTTGATCATTTTGTAAAATTTCACTGCGGGGGACCGAAGAAAATTTTTTTTTAAATGTCAAAAATTTCCACTTTTTAAACTTCAATAATTATGCTATAATATTGCCATTTATGCACATAAATTGTAGTAACATCATCTTATAGAGCCATAGTAGTAACTAGTTGTGTAAAAAAATAAAAAGGTCTAAATTTTGACATTTTTCGAAAATTTCACTGTGGGGGAAAAAAGGAATTTTTTCGAAAAATGTCAAAAATTTCCACTTTTTAAATTTCAATAATTATGCTATAATATTGCAATTCATGCACATATATTGTGTTAACATAATCTTATGAAGCCATAAAAACTAGTTATGTTATAAAATAAAAGGGTCAGAATTTGACCATTTTTCGAAAATTTCACTGCGGGGGACCGAAGGAATTTTTTCAAAAAATGTCAAAAATTTCCACTTTTAAAAATTCCATAATTATGCTATAATTTTTTCATTGATGCATATTTATTTGGTTAATATCATCTTATAGAGCCATAAAAACTAGTTATGTCAAAAAATAAAAGGGTCGAAATTTGGCAATTTTTAGAAAATTTCACTGCCGGTGGGACCGAAGGAATTTTTTCGAAAAACGTCCAAAATTTCCACTTTTTAAACTTCAATAATTATTCTATAATATTGTCATTTATGCACATATATTGTCGTAACGTGTAAATATCATCTTATAGAACCAGAGTAACTAGTTATGTTAAAAAATAAATGGGTCGACATTTGTTCAATTTTTCGAAAATTTCAAGGCAGGAAACCCTAGGAATTGTTCAAAAAATGTCCAAAATTTCCACTTTTTAAACTTCAAGAATTATGCTATAATATTGCCATTTATGCACATATATTGTGGTAACATCATCTTATAGAGCCATATTAACTAGTTATTACAAAAAATAAAAGGGTCGAAATTTGGCCATTTTACGAAAATTTTACTGCGGGGGACCAAAGGAATTTTTTCGAAAAATGTCAAAAATTTCCACTTTTTTAATTTCGATAATTATGCTATAATATTGCCATTTATGCACATATATACTGTTAACATCATCTTATAGAGCCGTAGTAACTAGTTATGTCAAAAAATAAATGGGTCAGAATTTGATCATTTTGTAAAATTTCACTGCGGGGGACCGAAGAAAATTTTTTTTTAAATGTCAAAAATTTTCACTTTTTAAACTTCAATAATTATGCTATAATATTGCCATTTATGCACATATATTGTGGTAACATCATCTTATAGAGCCATAGTAACTAGTTGTGTAAAAAATTAAAAAGGTCTAAATTTTGCTATTTTTCGAAAATTTCACTGCGGGGGACCAAAGGAATTTTTTCGAAAAATGGCAAAAATGTCCACTTTTTAAAATTCGATAATTATGCTATAATATCGTCATTTACTCACATTTATTTGGTTAACATCATCTTATAGAGCCATAATAACTAGTTATGTTAAAAAATAAAAGGGTCGAAATTTGGACATTTTTCGAAAATTAAACTGCGGCGGACCGAAGAAATTTTTTTTTGAAATGTCAAAAAATTTCACTTTTTAAACTTCAATAATTATGCTATAATATTGCCATTTATGCACATAAATTGTGTTAACATAATCTTATGAAGCCATAAAAACTAGTTATGTCAAAAAATAAAAGGGTCAGAATTTGACCATTTTTCGAAAATTTCACTGCGGGGGACAGAAGGAATTTTTTCCAAAAATGTCAAAAATTTCCACTTTTTAAATTTTGATAATTATGCTATAGTATTGCCATTTATGCACATATATACTGTTAAAATCATCTTATAGAGCCGTAGTAACTAGTTATGTCAAAAAATAAAAGGGTCGAAATTTAACCATTTAAAAAAAAAAATTACACTGCGGGGGACCAAAGAAATTTTGTAGAAAAATTGCAAAAATGTCCACTTTTTAAAATTCAATAATTATGCTATAATATTGCAATTTATGCACATATATTGTGTTAAAATCATCTTATGGAGCCATAAAAACTAGTTATGTCAAAAAATAAATGGGTCAGAATTTGATCATTTTTCAAAAATTTCACTGCGGGGGACCGAAGAAATTTTTTTAAAAAATGTCAAAAATTTCCACTTTTTAAACTTCAATAATTATGCTATAATATTGCCATTTATGCACATATATTGTGGTAACATCATCTTATAGAGCCATAGTAACTAGTTGTGTAAAAAAATAAAAAGGTCTAAATTTTGCTGTTTTTCGAAAATTTCACTGCGGGGGACCAAAAGAATTTTTTCGAAAAATGGCAAAAATGACCACTTTTTAAAATTCGATAATTATGCTATAATATTGTCATTTATGCACATTTATTTGGTTAACATCATCTTATAGAGCCATAATAACTAGTTATGTCAAAAAATAAAAGAGTCGAAATTTGGCAAATTTTCGAAAATATCACTAAGGAATTTTTTCGAAAAATGTTCACAATTTCCCTTTTTAAACTTCAATAATTATGCTATAATATTGTCATTTATGCACATATATTTTGTTAACATCATCTTATAGAGCCATATAAACTAGTTATGTCAAAAAATAAAAGGGTCAAAATTTGGCAATTTTTCGAAAATTACACTGCGGGGGACCAAAGGAATTTTTTCGAAAAATGTCAAAAATTTCCACTTTTTTAATTTCGATAATTATGCTATAATATTGCCATTTATGCACATATAATAACTGTTAACATCATCTTATAGAGCTGTAGTAACTAGTTATGTCAAAAAATAAATGGGTCAGAATTTGATCATTTTCTAAAATTTCACTGCGGGGGACCGAAGAAAATTTTTTTTTAAATGTCAAAAATTTCCACTTTTTAAACTTCAATAATTATGCTATAATATTGCCATTTATGCACATATATTGTGGTTACATCATCTTATAGAGCCATAGTAACTAGTTGTGTAAAAAAATAAAAAGGTCTAAATTTTGCTATTTTTCGAAAATTTCACTGCGGGGGACCAAAAGAATTTTTTCAAAAAATGGCAAAAATGACCACTTTTTAAAATTCGATAATTATGCTATAATATTGTCATTTATTCACATTTATTTGGTTAACATCATCTTATAGAGCCATAATAACTAGTTATATCAAAAAATAAAAGGGTCGAAATTTGGCAAATTTTCGAAAATTTTACTGCGGGGGGACTGAAAGAATTTTTGCGAAAAATGTTCAAAATTTAAACTTTTTAAACTTCAATAATAATGCTATAATATTGTCATTTATGCACATACATTTTGTTAACGTCATCTTATAGAGCCATAATAACTAGTTATGTCAAAAAATAAAAGGGTCGAAATTTAGCCATTTTTCGAAAATTACACTGCGGGGGACCGAAAGAATTTTTTCGAAAAGTGTCAACAATTTTCACTTTTTAAATTTCGATTATTATGCTATAATATATCCATTTATGCACATATATTGTGTTAACATCATCTTATAGAGCTGTAGTAACTAGTTATGTCAAAAAATGAAAGGGTCGAAATTTGACCATTTTTTGAAAATTACACTGCGAGGAACCAAAGAAATTTTGTAGAAAAATTGCAAAAATGTCGACTTTTTAAAATTCAATAATTATGTTATAATATTGCAATTTATGCACATATATTGTATTAACATCATCTTATGGAGCCATAATAACTAGTCGAAATTTGGGCATTTTTCGAAAATTACACTGCAGGGGACCGAAGGAATTTTTTCGAAAAATGTCAAAAATTTCCACTTTTTAAACTTTAATAATTGTGCTATAATATTACCATGTATGCACATATATTGTGGTAACATCATCTTATAGAGCCATAGTAACTAGTTGTGTAAAAAAAATAAAAAGGTCTAAATTTTGCTATTTTTCTAAAATTTCACTGCGGGGGACCAAAGGAATTTTTTCGAAAAATGGCAAAAATGTCCACTTTTTAAAATTCGATAATTATGCTATAATATTGTCATTTATTCACATTTCGTTGGTTAACATCATCTTATAGAGCCATAATAACTAGTTATGTCAAAATATAAAAGGGTCAAAATTTGGCAAATTTTCCAAAATTTCACTGCGGGGGACCAAAAGAATTTTTTCAAAAAATGGCAAAAATGTCCACTTTTTAAAATTCGATAATTATGCTATAATATTGTCATTTATTCACATTTATTTGGTTAACATCATCTTATAGAGCCATAATAACTAGTTATATCAAAAAATAAAAGGGTCGAAATTTGGCAAATTTTACTGCGGGGGGGACTGAAGGAATTTTTGCGAAAAATGTTCAAAATTTAAACTTTTTAAACTTCAATAATAATGCTATAATATTGTCATTTATGCACATATATTTTGTTAACATCATCTTATAGAGTCATAATAACAAGTTATGTCAAAAAGCAAAAGGGTCAAAATTTGGCCGTTTTTCGAAAATTACACAGCGGGGGACCGAAGGAATTTTTTCAAAAAATGTCAAAAATTTCAACTTTTTAAATTTCGATAATTATGCTATAATATTGCCATTTATGCACATATATTGTGTTAACATCATCTTATAGAGCTGTAGTAACTAGTTATGTCAAAAAATAAAAGGGTCGAAATTTGACAATTTTTTGAAAATTACACTGCGGGGGACCAAAGAAATTTTGTAGAAAAATGTCAAAAATGTCGACTTTTTAAAATTCAATAATTATGCTATAATATTGCAATCTATGCACATATATTGTGTTAACATCATCTTATGGAGCCATAAAAACTAATTATGTCAAAAAATAAATGGGTCAGAATTTAATCATTTTTCGAAAATTTCACTGCGGGGGACCGAAGAAATTTTTTTTAAAAATGTCAAAAATTTCCACTTTTTAAACTTCAAAAATTATGCTATAATATTGCCATTTATTCACATATTTTGTGGTAACATCATCTTATAGAGCCATAGTAACTAGTTGTGCAAAAAAATAAAAAGGTCTAAATTTTGCTATTTTTCGAAAATTTCAACTTTTTAAATTTCGATAATTATGCTATAATATTGCCATTTATGCACATATATTGTGTTAACATCGTCTTATAGAGCTGTAGTAACTAGTTATGTCAAAAAATATAAGGTTCGAAAAATGTCAAAAATTTCCACTTTTTAAACTTTAATAATTGTGCTATAATATTGCCATTTATGCACATATATTGTGGTAACATCATCTTATAGAGCCATAGTAACTAGTTGTGTAAAAAAAATAAAAAGGTCTAAATTTTGCTATTTTTCTAAAATTTCACTGCGGGGGACCAAAGGAATTTTTTCGAAAAATGGCAAAAATGTCCACTTTTTAAAATTCGATAATTATGCTATAATATTGTCATTTATTCACATTTCGTTGGTTAACATCATCTTATAGAGCCATAATAACTAGTTATGTCAAAATATAAAAGGGTCAAAATTTGGCAAATTTTCGAAAATTTCACTGCGTGGGGACTGAAGGAAATTTTGCGAAAATTGTTCAAAATTGAAACTTTTTAATCTTCAATAATAATGCTATAATATTGTCATTTATGTACATATATTGTGTTAACATCATCTTATAGAGTCATAATAACAAGTTATGTCAAAAATCAAATGGGTCAAAAATTGGCCGTTTTTCGAAAATTACACAGCGGGGGACCGAAGGAATTTTTTCGAAAAATGGCAAAAATGTCCACTTTTTAAAATTCGATAATTATGCTATAATATTGTCATTTATTCACATTTCGTTGGTTAACATCATCTTATAGAGCCATAATAACTAGTTATGTCAAAATATAAAAGGGTCAAAATTTGGCAAATTTTCGAAAATTTCACTGCGTGGGGACTGAAGGAAATTTTGCGAAAATTGTTCAAAATTGAAACTTTTTAATCTTCAATAATAATGCTATAATATTGTCATTTATGTACATATATTGTGTTAACATCATCTTATAGAGTCATAATAACAAGTTATGTCAAAAAGCAAATGGGTCAAAAATTGGCCGTTTTTCGAAAATTACACAGCGGGGGACCGAAGGAATTTTTTCGAAAAATTTCAAAAATTTCAACTTTTTAAATTTCGATAATTATGCTATAATATTGCCATTTATGCACATATATTGTGTTAACATCATCTTATAGAGCTGTAGTAACTAGTTATGTCAAAAAATAAAAGGGTCGAAATTTGACCATTTTTTGAAAATTACACTGCGGGGGACCAAAGAAATTTTGTAGAAAAATGTCAAAAATGTCGACTTTTTAAAATTCAATAATTATGCTATAATATTGCAATTTATGCACATATATTGTGTTAACATCATCTTATGGAGCCATAAAAACTAATTATGTCAAAATATAAATGGGTCAGAATTTAATCATTTTTCGAAAATTTCACTGCGTGGGACCGAAGAAATTTTTTTTTAAATGTCAAAAATTTCCAATTTTTAAACTACAATAATTATGCTATAATATTGCCATTTATTCACATATATTGTGGTAACATCATCTTATAGAGCCATAGTAACTAGTTGTGTAAAAAAATAAAAAGGTCTAAATTTTGCTATTTTTCGAAAATTTCAACTTTTTAAATTTCGATAATTATGCTATAATATTGCCATTTATGCACATATATTGTGTTAACATCATCTTATAGAGCTGTAGTAACTAGTTCTGTCAAAAAATAAAAGGTTCGAAATTTGACCATTTTTTGAAAATTACACTGCGGGGGACCAAAGAAATTTTGTAGAAAAATGTCAAAAATGTCGACTTTTTAAAATTCAATAATTATGCTATAATATTGCAATTTATGCACATATATTGTGTTAACATCATCTTATGGAGCCATAAAAATTAATTATGTCAAAAAATAAATGGGTCAGAATTTAATCATTTTTCGAAAATTTCACTGCGGGGGACCGAAAAATTTTTTTTTTTTAAATTTCAAAAATTTCCACTTTTTAAACTTCAATAATTATGCTATAATATTGCCATTTATGCTTATATATTGTGGTAACATCATCTTATAGAGCCATAGTAACTAGTTGTGTAAAAAAATAAAAAGGTCTAAATTTTGCTGTTTTTCGAAAATTTCACTGCGGGGGACCAAAGGAATTTTTTCGAAAAATGGCAAAAATGACCACTTTTTAAAATTCGATAATTATGCTATAATATTGTCATTTATGCACATTTATTTGGTTAACATCATCTTATAGAGCCATAATAACTAGTTATGTCAAAAAATAAAAGAGTCGAAATTTGGCAAATTTTCGAAAATATCACTAAGGAATTTTTTCGAAAAATGTTCAAAATTTCCCTTTTTAAACTTCAATAATTATGCTATAATATTGTCATTTATGCACATATATTTTGTTAACATCATCTGATAGAGCCATAATAACTAGTTATGTCAAAAAATAAAAGGGTCAAAATTTGGCCATTTTTCGAAAATTACACTGCGCGGGACCGAAGGAATTTTTTCGAAAAATATCAAAAATGTCCACTTTTTTAAATTTCGATAATTATGCTATAATATTGCCATTTATGCACATATATACTGTTAAAATCATCTTATAGAGCCGTAGTAACTAGTTATGTCAAAAAATAAAATGGTCAAAACTTGACCATTTTTTTGAAAATTACACTGCGGGTGGCTAAAGAAATTTTGTAGAAAAATTGCAAAAATGTCCACTTTTTAAAATTCAATAATTATGCTATAATATTGCAATTTATGCACATATGTGACCCGATCTGGCAAAACTCTACATTTGTCGGAAATTTTAATTTTGTATTTTTTTTATATATATTTGAATCATAAGCTTTGTAGTGGTTTTTATTTCATAAAAATTGAGTAAATATTTAAAAAGTTATTACATTTTTAAAACTTACAAATCATTCAATTAGTTTACGAGAAAATCGCGTTTGAAGTTTGCAATGAAATTCTTTTTGATACGCGCTGAAAACTCACTCCGTTGCAACGCGGTATTTTTGTCTAAGGCACAATGACGTCATACCAGGAAGTGTGTGCGGTATAATAGCAGCGTGCACATCATAGTCAATTTGACCGATTTCAGACGCCGTTTTAACCTATTTAGTCACTCGAATTAACTGTTTTGCAATATTGAAAAGCAGCATTATAACGTCAAGCTTATTTTAACTGGTTTCGGAGGTGTTTACGATATTAACAGCGAAAAACCAAGCAGGCCTAGGCCTAGCTAGGCCTATTCAGATTTCCGCCGTCATCGCCTGTAAGACCTACTGTCACTGATGCCATGGGTGTTCATCAGGCCGTGTATGGCAGCGGTGCATCGACATTGGGGCTGGCGTTAGTAGTCAACTAGCCTAGACAAGTTTGGCGCCTTGCAGAGTCACAGCTTGCTAGCTACTAACATTGTATTGACGATTTAATACATTTGTTTTTTTTTTATAACGTGGAAGATTCGCTGTAATGTTTGGACTTGAATCCAATGAGTTTAAAAAACATTTAAGATGAAAGGACTGGACAATAAATTAAATAAATAATTAAGAGTCGATTGGATATATAAAATGTATAAAGAAAACTATTTATTGACAATAAAGCTAGGCCCAGTAGTAGTAGGCCTACAACCATAATAAAATTAAGACCTAGCCCAAAAAATTATAGAAAATACAATTGAATTTATGACGTGAATTGTTTTTGACTTTTACTATGGAATAAACAAATACAGGCTACAGCTATTGCAGAACACGCCGAACACTTTACTTTGAATATTAAAATTGTTTTTATTCCAATTTACGACATGCTGTGTGTAAAATGAAAATAACTTTTTACTTCCGCGCGTAGAGCGTATAACATCTAGCGCGTTGACCAATAACGTTTGTTATTGCGATGATGCGCCATAGCAACACACGCAGTTCGCTGTTCCAGAAACTTCGAAGAACCGAATTTTCTGAAATTATGTCATAGTAAATCAAAGTTTTCATTGGTTCCTTCTTTAAACTCCGCCCTAAAACTTCCATATTTGGAATGTCAAATGGATGAGCTTTATTTTGATGTGTGACCTTTCAACATTGTGCAGCAAACTGGCGATCAAAATGTCGTCAAACTCGGCAACTTTCAACTGAATTTACGCAAAATGTTAGCGTAGATCGATAAATTGTTAGGCTTGAGGAAAATAAATATTTTTAAAACACTCTTTTATCATAATTTTAATTAAATTTCGGGAGTTTAAATCAGGTAGACGTATTCTTAAATACTGAAATATTTCGAAAATGCAAAAACATGTAATCTGCCAGGGTTTTGGACGTATTTTGACTGATTACGTGAATTTTGAATTTCCGACAAAGAGAGGGTTTTGCGAGATGGGGTCACATATATTGTGTTAACATCATCTTATGGAGCCATAAAAACTAGTTATGTAAAAAAATAAATGGGTCAGAATTTAATCATTTTTCGAAAATTTCACTGCGGGGGACCAAAGAAATTTTTCGAAAAATGGCAATTTATATATTATGTTAACATAATCTTATGAAGCCATAAAAACTAGTTATGTCAAAAAAAAAAGGGTCAGAATTTGACCATTTTTCGAAAATTTTACTGCGGGGGGACTGAAGGAATTTTTTCAAAAAATGTCAAAAATTTCCACCTTTTAAACTTCAATAATTATGCTATAATATTGCAATTTAGGCACATATATTGTGTTAACATAATCTTATGAAGCCATAAAAACTAGTTATGTCAAAAAATAAAAGGGTCGAAATTTTGACATTTTTCGAAAATTACACTGCGGGGGACCAAAGATTTTTTTTAGAAAAATTGCAAAAATTTCCACTTTTTAAAATTCAATAATTATGCTATAATATTGCGAATGATGCACATATATAGTGTTAACATCATCTTATAGAGCCATAGTAACTAGTTACTTCAAAAAATTTCCACTTTTTATTATACTATAATATTGCCATTTATGCACATAAATTTTAGTAACATCATCTTATAGAGCATTAGTTACTACTTGTGTAAAAAAATAAAAAGGTCTAAATTTTGACATTTTTCGAAAAATTCACTGCGGGGGACCAAAGAAATTTTTTTTAAAAATGGCAAAGATTTCCACTTTTTAAAATTCAATAATTATGCTATAATATTGCAATTTATGCACATATATTGTGTTAACATAATCTTATAAAGCCATAGTAACTAGTTGTGTAAAAAAATAAAAAGGTCTAAATTTTGAGATTTTTCGAAAAATTCACTGCGGGGGACCAAGAGAATTTTTTAGAAAAATGGCAAAAATTTCCACTTTTTAAAATTCAATAATTATGCTATAATATTGCAATTTATGCACATATATTGTATTAACATAATCTTATGAAGCCATAAAAACTAGTTATGTCAAAAAATAAAAGGGTCGAAATTTTGACATTTTTCGAAAATTACACTGCAGGAGACCGAAGGAATTTTTTCGAAAAATGTCCAAAATTTCAGCTTTTTAAAATTCGATAATTATACTATAATATTACCATTTATGCACATATATTGTGTTAATATCATCTTATAGAGCCAGAGTAACTAGTTGTGTAAAAAAAGAAAAAGGTCTAAATTTTGACATTTTTCGAAAAATTCACTGCGGGGGACCAAAGGAATTTTTTCAAAAAATGTCAAAAATTTCCACCTTTTAAACTTCAATAATTATGCTATAATATTGCAATTTATGTACATATATTGTGTTAACATAATCTTATGAAGCCATAAAAACTAGTTATATCAAAAAATAAAAGGGTCAACATTTTGACATTTTTCGAAAATTACACTGCAGGGGACCGAATGAATTTTTTCGAAAAATGTCCAAAATTTCCCCTTTTTAAAATTCGATAATTATGGTATAATATTACCATTTATGCACATATATTGTGTTAATATCATATTATAGAGCCAGAGTAACTAGTTATGTTAAAAAATAAAATGGTCGAAATTTGACCATTTTTTGAAAATTACACTGCGAGGGACCAAAGAATTTTTTTAGAAAAATGGCAAAAATTTCCACTTTTTAACTTTCGATAATTATGCTATAATATTGCGAATGATGCACATATATAGTGTTAACATCATCTTATAGAGCCATAGTAACTAGTTATGTCAAAAAATAAAAGGGTCGAAATTTGGCCATTTTACGAAAATTTTTCGGCGGGGGACCAAAGAAATTTTGTAGAAATATTACAAAAATGTCCACTTTTTAAAATTCAATAATTAAGCTATAATATTGCAATTTATGCACATATATTGTGTTGACATTCTCTTAAGGAGCCATAAAAACTAGTTATGTCAAAAAATAAAAGGGTCAGAATTTGACCATTTTTCGAAAATTTCACTGCGGGGGACCGAAGGAATTTTTTTTTTAAATGTCAAAAATTTCCACTTTTTAAACTTCAATAATTATGCTATAATATTGCCATTTATGCACATAAATTGTAGTAACATCATCTCATAGAGTCATAGTAACTAGTTGTGTAAAAAAATAAAAAGGTCTAAATTTTGACATTTTTCGAAAAATTCACTGCGGGGGACCAATGAAATTTTTTCAAAAAATGTCAAAAATTTCCACTTTTTAAAATTCAATAATTATGCTATAATATTGCAATTTATGCACATATATTGTGTTAACATAATCTTATAAACCCATAATACCTAGTTGTGTAAAAAAATAAAAAGGTCTAAATTTTGACATTTTTCGAAAAATTCACTGCGGGGGACCAAAGGAATTTTTTAGAAAAATGGCAAAAATTTCCACTTTTTAAAATTCAATAATTATGCTATAATATTGCAATTTATGCACATATATTGTGTTAACATTCTCTTATGGAGCCATAAAAACTAGTTATGTCAAAAAATAAAAGGGTCAGAATTTGACCATTTTTCGAAAATTTCACTGCGGGGGACCGAAGGAATTTTTTAGAAAAATGGCAAAAATTTCCACTTTTTAAAATTCAATAATTATGCTATAATATTGCAATTTATGCACATATATTGTCTTAACATTCTCTTATGGAGCCATAAAAACTAGTTATGTCAAAAAATAAAAGGGTTAGAATTTGACAATTTTTTGAAAATTTGACTGCGGGGGACCGAAGGAATTTTTTCAAAAAATGTCAAAAATTTCCACTTTTTAAACATCAATAATTATACTATAATATTGCCATTTATGCACATAAATTTTAGTAACATCATCTTATAGAGCAATAGTTACTAGTTGTGTAAAAAAATAAAAAGGTCTAAATTTTGACATTTTTCGAAAAATTCACTGCGAGGGACATAAGGATTTTTTTCGAAAAATGGCAAAAATGTCCAATTTTTAAAATTCAATAATTATGCTATAATATTGCAATTTATGCACATATATTGTGTTAACATAATCTTATGAAGCCATAAAAACTAGTTATGTCAAAAAATAAAAGGGTCGAAATTTTGACATTTTTCGAAAATTACACTGCAGGAGACCGAAGGAATTTTTTCGAAAAATGTCCAAAATTTCAGCTTTTTAAAATTCGATAATTATACTATAATATTACCATTTATGCACATATATTGTGTTAATATCATCTTATAGAGCCAGAGTAACTAGTTATGTTAAAAAATAAAATGGTCGAAATTTGACCATTTTTTGAAAATTACACTGCTGGGGACCAAAGAATTTTTTTTAGAAAAATGGCAAAAATTTCCAATTTTTAACTTTCAATAATTATGCTATAATATTGCGATTGATGCACATATATAGTGTTAACATCATCTTATAGAGCCATAGTAACCAGTTTTGTAAAAAAATAAAAAGGCCTAAATGTTGACATTTTTCCGAAAAATTCACTGCGAGGGACCAAAGGAATTTTTTCAAAAAATGGCAAAAATTTCCACTTTTTAAAATTCAATAATTATGCTATAATATTGCAATTTATACACATATATTGTGTTAACATAATCTTATGAAGCCATAAAAACTAGTTATGTCAAAAAATAAAAGGGTCAGAATTTGACAATTTTTCGAAAATTTCACTGCGGGGGACAGAAGGAATTTTTTCCAAAAATGTCAAAAATTCCACTTTTTAAACTTCAATAATTATGCTATAATATTGTTATTTATGCACATAAATTGTAGTAACATTATCTTATAGAGCCATAGTAACTAGTTGTGTAAAAAAATAAAAAGGTCTAAATTTTGACATTTTTCGAAAAATTCACTGCGGGGGACCAAAGGAACTTTTTCGAAAAATGGCAAAAATTTCCACTTTTTAAAATTCAATGATTATGCTATAATATTGCAATTTATGCACATATATTGTGTTAACATAATCTTATAAAGCCATAAAAACTAGTTATGTCAAAAAATAAAATGGTCAGAATTTGACCATTTTTCGAAAATTTCACTGCGGGGGACCCAAGAAATTTTTTCAAAAAATTTCAAAAATTTTCATTTTTAAAACTTCAATAATTATGCTATATTATTGCCATTTATGCACATAAATTGTAGTAACGTCTTCTTATAGAGCCATAGTAAGTAGTTGTGTAATAAAAAAAAAAGGTCTAAATTTTGACATTTTTCGAAAAATTCACTGCGGTGGACCAAAGGAATTTTTTCAAAAAATGGAAAAAATGTCCAATTTTTAAAATTCGATAATTATGCTATAATATTGCCATTTATTTGGTTAACATTATCTTATAGAGCCATAATAACTAGTTGTGTCAAAAAATCAAAGGGTCGAAATTTTGACATTCTTCGAAAATTACACTGCAGGGGACCGAAGGAATTTTTTTCGAAAAATGTCCAAAATTTCCCCTTTTTAAACTTCAATAATTATGCTATAATATTGCCATTTATGCACATATATTGTGGTAACATCATCTTATAGAGCCATAGTAACTAGTTGTGTAAAAAAATAAAAAGGTCTAAATTTTGCTATTTTTCGAAAATTTCACTACGGGGGACCAAAGGAATTTTTTCGAAAAAAGTCCACTTTTTAAAATTCTTATCTTTTAGAGCCATAATAACTAGCTATGTTAAAAAATAAAAGGGTCGAAATTTGGCTATTTTTCGAAAATTACACTGCGGGGGACCGAAGAAATTTTTTTTAAAAATGTCAAAAAATTTCACTTTTTAAACTTCAATAATAATGCTATAATATTGTCATTTATGCACATATATTTTGTTAACGTCATCTTATAGAGCCATAATAACTAGTTATGTAAAAAAATAAAAGGGTCGAAATTTGGCCATTTTAGAAAAATTACACTGCGGGGGACCGAAGGAATTTTTCCGAAAAATGTCAAAAATTTCCACTTTTTAAATTTCGATAATTATGCTATAATATTGCCATTTATGCACATATATTGTGTTAACATCATCTTATAGAGGTGTAGTAACTAGTTATGTCAAAAAATGAAAGGGTCGAAATTTGACCATTTTTTGAAAATTACACTGCGAGGAACCAAAGAAATTTTGTAGAAAAATTGCAAAAATGTCGATAATTATGCTATAATATTGCAATTTATGCACATATATTGTGTTAACATCATCTTATGGAGCCATAAAAACTAATTATGTCAAAAAATAAATGGGTCAGAATTTGATCATTTTTCGAAAATTTTACTGCGGGGGACAGAAGGAATTTTTTAAAATAATGTCAAAAATTTCCACTTTTTAAACTTTAATAATTATGCTATAATATTGCCATTTATGCACATATATTGTGGTAACATCATCTTATAGAGCCATAGTAACTAGTTGTGTAAAAAAATAAAAAGGTCTAAATTTTGCTATTTTTCGAAAAATGGCAAAAAAATCCACTTTTTAAAATTGACCATTTTTCGAAAATTTTACTGCGGGGGACCGAAGGAATTTTTTCAAAAAATGTCAAAAATTTCCACTTTTTAAACTTTAATAATTATGCTATAATATTGTCATTTATGCACATAAATTGTAGTAACATCATCTTATAGAGCCATAGTAACCAGTTTTGTAAAAAAATAAAAAGGTCTAAATGTTGACATTTTCCGAAAAATTCACTGCGGGGGACCAAAGGAATTTTTTCAAAAAATGGCAAAAATGTCCACTTTTTAAAATTCAATAATTATGCTATAATATTGCAATTTATTCACATATATTGTGTTAACATAATCTTATGAAGCCATAAAAACTAGTTATGTCAAAAAATAAAAGGGTCAGAATTTGACAATTTTTCGAATATTTCACTGCGGGGGACCGAAGGAATTTTTTAAAAAAATGTCAAAAATTTCCACTTTTTAAACTTCAATAATTATGCTATAATATTGTCATGTATGCACATAAATTGTATTAACATCATCTTATAGAGCCATAGTAACTAGTTGTGTAAAAAAATTAAAAGGTCTAAATTTTGACATTTTTCGAAAAATTCACTGCGGGGGACCAAAGGATTTTTTGAGAAAAATGGCAAAAATTTCAACTTTTTAAAATTCAATAATGATGCTATAATATTGCAATTTATGCACATATATTGTGTTAACATAATCTTATGGAGCAATAAAAACTAGTTATGTCAAAAAATAAAAGGGTCAGAATTTGACCATTTTTTGAAATTTACACTGCGGGGGACCAAAGAATTTTTTTAGAAAAATGGCAAAAATTTCCACTTTTCAACTTTCGATAATTATGCTATAATATTGCGATTGATGCACATATATAATGTTAACATGATCTTATAGAGCCATAGAAACTAGTTATGTCAAAAAGTAGGGTCGAATTTTGGCCATTTTACGAAAATTTTTCGGCGGGGGACCAAAGAAATTTTGTAGAAAATTGCAAAAATGTCCACTTTTTAAAATTCAATAATTATGCTATAATATTGCAATTTATGCACATATATTGTGTTAACATAATCTTATGGAGCAATAAAAACTAGTTATGTCAAAAAATAAAAGGGTCAGAATTTGACCATTTTTCGAAAATTTCACTGCGGGGGACCGAAGGAATTTTTTCAAAAAATGTCAAAAATTTCCACTTTTTAAGCTTCAATAATTTCGCTATAATATTGCCATTTATGCACATAAATTGTAGTAACGTCATCTTATAGAGCCATAGTAAGTAGTTGTGTAATAAAAAAAAAAGTCTAAATTTTGACATTTTTCTAAAAATTCACTGCTGTCGGACTGAAGGAATTTTTTCGAAAAAATGTTCAAAATTTCCACTTTTTAAACTTCGATAATTATGCTATAATATTGTCATTTATGCACATATATTTTGTTAACATCATCTTATAGAGCCAGAGTAACTAGTTATGTTAAAAAATAAAAGGGTCGAAATTTGACAATTTTTTGAAAATTACACTGCGGGGTACCAAAGAATTTTTTTAGAAAAATGGCAAAAATTTCCACTTTTTAAAATTCAATAATTATGCTATAATATTGCAATTTATGCACATATATTGTGTTAACATCATCTTATGGAGCCATAAAAACTAGTTATGTCAAAAAATAAAAGGGTCGGAATTTGGCAATTTTTCGAAAATTTCACTGCGGGGGACCGAAGTATTTTTTTCGAAAAATGGCAAAAATTTCCACTTTTTAAAATTCCATAATTATGCTATAATATTGTCATTTATGCATATTTATTTGGTTAACATAATCTTACAGAGCCATAAAAACTAGTTATGTCAAAAAATAAAAGGGTCAGAATTTGACCATTTTTCGAAAACTTCACTGCGGGGGGACCGAAGAAATTTTTTCAAAAAATGTCAAAAATTTCCACTTTTTAAACTTTAATAATTATGCTATAATATTGCCATTTATGCACATAAATTGTAGTAACGTCATCTTATAGAGCCATAGTAACCAGTTTTGTAAAAAAATAAAAAGGCCTAAATGTTGACATTTTTCCGAAAAATTCACTGCGAGGGACCAAAGGAATTTTTTCAAAAAAATGGCAAAAATTTCCACTTTTTAAAATTCAATAATTATGCTATAATATTGCAATTTATACACATATATTGTGTTAACATAATCTTATGAAGCCATAAAAACTTGTTATGTCAAAAAATAAAAGGGTCAGAATTTGACAATTTTTCGAAAATTTCACTGCGGGGGACAGAAGGAATTTTTTCCAAAAATGTCAAAAATTTCCACTTTTTAAACTTCAATAATTATGCTATAATATTGTTATTTATGCACATAAATTGTAGTAACATTATCTTATAGAGCCATAGTAACTAGTTGTGTAAAAAAATAAAAAGGTCTAAATTTTGACATTTTTCGAAAAATTCACTGCGGGGGACCAAAGGAACTTTTTCGAAAAATGGCAAAAATTTCCACTTTTTAAAATTCAATGATTATGCTATAATATTGCAATTTATGCACATATATTGTGTTAACATAATCTTATAAAGCCATAAAAACTAGTTATGTCAAAAAATAAAATGGTCAGAATTTGACCATTTTTCGAAAATTTCACTGCGGGGGACCCAAGGAATTTTTTCAAAAAATTTCAAAAATTTTCACTTTTAAAACTTCAATAATTATGCTATAATATTGCCATTTATGCACATAAATTGTAGTAACGTCTTCTTATAGAGCCATAGTAAGTAGTTGTGTAATAAAAAAAAAAGGTCTAAATTTTGACATTTTTCGAAAAATTCACTGCGGTGGACCAAAGGAATTTTTTCAAAAAATGGAAAAAATGTCCAATTTTTAAAATTCGATAATTATGCTATAATATTGCCATTTATTTGGTTAACATTATCTTATAGAGCCATAATAACTAGTTATGTCAAAAAATCAAAGGGTCGAAATTTTGACATTCTTCGAAAATTACACTGCAGGGGACCGAAGGAATTTTTTTCGAAAAATGTCCAAAATTTCCCCTTTTTAAACTTCAATAATTATGCTATAATATTGCCATTTATGCACATATATTGTGGTAACATCATCTTATAGAGCCATAGTAACTAGTTGTGTAAAAAAATAAAAAGGTCTAAATTTTGCTATTTTTCGAAAATTTCACTACGGGGGACCAAAGGAATTTTTTCGAAAAATGGCAAAAATGTCCACTTTTTAAAATTCTTATCTTTTAGAGCCATAATAACTAGCTATGTTAAAAAATAAAAGGGTCGAAATTTGGCTATTTTTCGAAAATTACACTGCGGGGGACCGAAGAAATTTTTTTTAAAAATGTCAAAAAATTTCACTTTTTAAACTTCAATAATAATGCTATAATATTGTCATTTATGCACATATATTTTGTTAACGTCATCTTATAGAGCCATAATAACTAGTTATGTAAAAAAATAAAAGGGTCGAAATTTGGCCATTTTAGAAAAATTACACTGCGGGGGACCGAAGGAATTTTTCCGAAAAATGTCAAAAATTTCCACTTTTTAAATTTTGATAATTATGCTATAATATTGCCATTTATGCACATATATTGTGTTAACATCATCTTATAGAGGTGTAGTAACTAGTTATGTCAAAAAATGAAAGGGTCGAAATTTGACCATTTTTTGAAAATTACACTGCGAGGAACCAAAGAAATTTTGTAGAAAAATTGCAAAAATGTCGACTTTTTAAAATTCAATAATTATGCTATAATATTGCAATTTATGCACATATATTGTGTTAACATCATCTTATGGAGCCATAAAAACTAATTATGTCAAAAAATAAATGGGTCAGAATTTGATCATTTTATATATTTTCTTATAGAGCCATAGTAACTAGTTGTGTAAACAAATAAAAAGGTCTAAATTTTGCTATTTTTCGAAAAATGGCAAAAAAATCCACTTTTTAAAATTCGATAATTATAATATAATATTGTCATTTATTCACATTTATTTGGTTAACATCATCTTATAGAGCCATAATAACTAGTTATGTCAAAAAATAAAAGGGTCAAAATTTGGCCATTTTTCGAAAATTACACTTCGGGGGGACCGAAGAAATTTTTTTTTTAAATGTCTAAAATTTCCACTTTTTAAACTAAAATAATTATGCTATAATATTGCCATTTATGCACATAAATTGTAGTAACATCATCTTATAGAGCCATAGTAACTAGTTATGTCAAAAAATAAAAGGGTCGAAATTTGGCCATTTTACGAAAATTTTTCGGCGGAGGACAAAAGAAATTTTGTAGAAATATTTCAAAAATGTCCAATTTTTAAAATTCAATAATTATGCTATAATATTGCAATTTATGCACATATATTGTGTTAACATAATCTTATGAAGCCATAAAAACTAGTAATGTCAAAAAATAAAAGGGTCGAAATTTGGCCATTTTACGAAAATTTTTCGGCGGGGGACCAAAGAAATTTTGTAGAAATATTTCAAAAATGTCCACTTCTTAAATATCAATAATTATGCTATAATATTGCAATTTATGCACATATATTGTTTTAACATAATCTTATGAAGCCATAAAAACTAGTAATGTCAAAAAATATAAAGGTTGACCATTTTTCGAAAATTTCACTGCGGGGGACCGAAGGAATTTTTTCAAAAAATGTCAAAAATTTCCACTTTTTAAACTTCAATAATTATGCTATAATATTGCCATTTATGCACATAAATTGTAGTAACATCATCTAATAGAGCCATAGTAACTAGTTGTGTAAAAAAATAAAATGGTCTAAATTTAGCTATTTTTCGAAAATTTCACTACGGGGGACCAAAGAAATTTTGTAGAAATATTTCAAAAAAGGCCAATTTTTAAAATTCAATAATTATGCTATAATATTGCAATTTATGCACATATATTGTGTTAACATAATCTTATGAAGCCATAAAAACTAGTAATGTCAAAAAATATAAAGGTTGACCATTTTTCGAAAATTTCACTGCGGGGGACCGAAGGAATTTTTTCAAAAAACGTCCAAAATTTCCACTTTTTAAACTTCAATAATTATTCTATAATATTGTCATTTATGCACATATATTGTCGTAACGTGTAGATATCATCTTATAGAAACAGAGTAACTAGTTATGTTAAAAAATAAATCGATCGACATTTTTTCTATTTTTCGAAAATTTCACGGCAGGAGACCCAAGGAATTGTTCAAAAAATGTCCAAAATTTCCAATTTTTAAACTTCAAGATTTATGCTATAATATTGCCATTTATGCACATATATTGTGGTAACATCATCTTATAGAGCCATAGTAACTAGTTATTACAAAAAATAAAAGGGTCGAAAATTGGCCATTTTACGAAAATTTTACTGCGGGGACCAAAGGAATTTTTTCGAAAAATGTCAAAAATTTCCACTTTTTAAATTTCGATAATTATGCTATAATATTGCCATTTATGGACATATATATATATATATATATATATATATATATATATATATATATATATATATATATATATATATATATGTATATGCATATATATGTGTGTGTATGTATGTGTATATATATATATATAAAGAAATTAATACTAGTAATTAGTAGATATGTGTTAAATTATAAGGAATATATATAATAGAATAACATGTGTTAACAAAAAAAAACAAACAAACAAATAAAAAGAAAAGAAAACAAAATATTAGTATGTATGGAAATGTTGATAAATTATGTTATGCGTTAACATGAAAGGGAAAACAATACGAAATGTAATGTAGTGAAAATATATTTATGCTATAAAATATATGTAAATGCCAAAAAAATGGATGTTAATGAATACAAAATATGTATGTTAATGGATAACTAGAAAAAAAAAAGCATGTAATAGGAGAATAGATTAGAGATGAAAACAAGATTTTTAAAAAATTAAAAAAAAATATATTTAATATAAGTATGTTTATGCTATAAAAATATATGTAAATAGAATAGCATTAGTTTAACTTAAACAAAAAAAGTTAAGTGTAAAGAGATAATAATGAAAAAGATGAACTCAAAAAGAAAGCAAATATGCATGATTAAAACAAATGTTAATAGACGAAATATACATGTTAATGTATATATATACAGTATGTATTTATGGAAATAAAAGTGGGATGAACCCACGTAAGACAAAAAAAAAAAACTGGGTTTAAATGTAATATAAATATACTTTAAATAGCATTAAACTTGGGTACGGGCCAGCCAATGATGGGTACGGGTCAGCCAATGGCAGTATCTAGTCAAGTATCAGGCGCGCAATGTTTTTATGAATATAGTAAATATTAATTAATTATTAAACAGCCGATAAATACTAATCAATGTGACTTAATACAAAACAAATTTTACTAATCTAACATCTAGTTTTAATGTTAATTAATTATAATAATTAATCGTATATTTCTTTTTTTTACGTCTTTTCTTATTTCTGCATATCATTATTATACATGATACCCCAAACAACAAGGCTCATCTCATAAACACAATATTTCCCGTTTTTTTAATTGTACTTCTTCATTTCTTATGCACTTGGAGTTTATAACTTGATACAGAAACCATAATCCTGTTATCGATAAAATGAATATTCATTATTAATATTGGTAATGGTAACTAATAATAAATAAACTAATTTCCAACATTTAAAAAACACAATTTGCAGAATAAAACCAAAACGGAAACAAAACAACTTCATTTATAAAAATCACACATACTTATTGGCACATGTAAAATAAATGTAAAAAAAAAATGTACTGGCATAACTGACGGCCGCAATAACTGGTGGCTGAAATGATCCCAAAAGAGTTATGTTGTCTGGTACTCGTTGTGTTAACATTAATAATGTCTTTTTCCTTTTCAGCTGGTTGCAGTTTTTCTCATTTTCTATGGCTATATTGTTCTTAGTTGATGTCATATTCTAAATATGTAATTTGTATTGTCATGACGTTGAAAATATTTAAATAACAATTGTCCATGTGGTTTTTAACATCTTTAGATTCATCTGATGTCCAAATCCAGTAAAAGTATTGGATTATTTTATTGATGATTTGTTCTACTGTACAATCATGTAAGAATTAGAAATCTGGCTACTCGCTCAAAGCTGCTACAGTAATGTACTGTGTTAGGAATACTATTAATTGAATCTAACATGCACTGGATAGTTCCTAATTTCAGTCTGTTACACTAGTATTAATTTTAAGAATTTTATTAAGGAACATACTACACTAATTGTGCTTCATATTTTCATATTCATACCGGTAATTTTTTTTAAAAACATTTGACGTTTTTAACATGTATGAAATGTTATGAAATTGATGCAGGATCAATTACAGGACAATTGTTCTTGTCTTATATGTGATGATTTTTATGTATAAATAAATGATCATAATGTAAAGAAAAATAAATTAGAAACATTGACATTCTAGCTGAAATACTTTGAAATATTTAATCACTGAATAACTTAATAAATTACACTTTAATATTGTGAACATTTCCAAATTGATCAGCTTGTATTATACCATGTACCGTCAATTCTAATAGTAACCCACACTCTAATAGTAACCCCCCTTCTAGTAGTAACCCAACTTATAAGTCAATCTATAATAATAACCCACTACTACTACTAGTAACCCATGGGGGAGGTTATTATTAGAGTCACAAAAACTATTGAATAAATGACATTAACTGGTCGTTTATTATGCAGCAATATTTTGAAAATAAGGAGATAATGCATGTTGATCTCGGGAGGATTGAGTGTTTTTGAGTTTATAAAATAAAGTTCAAACTAATTCATTTATTCGTACTGTTTTATTATTTTTCTATGATTTGCTGACTGGAAAAGTTGGGGTGGGTTACTATTTTCAGGTGCCTTACTATTTTCAGGTGCCTAATTTAAGATTAGTAATAATAACCCACTACTCCAATAGTAATCCCCCTCCCCCCCCCCCCCCAACCCCCCACTTCTAATAGTAACCCACCCTAAAAAACAATCAAAAAATAATAACCCAGGGTTACAATTAGAAGATTTACGGAATCAATTAGTTTAAACTAATTAATACATGCTATAGACTATTGTAGCCCAAATATCAAATTACACTTTTAATATTGCAAACATTTCCAAATTGATCAACTTGTAGTATATAACCATGTATCAATTAGTTTAAACTAATTAATCCAAGCTATAATTGTAGCCCAAATATCAAATTACACTATTATTTATAATAATAACAGCAACCGGGAATCCACAAAATGTTAGGATTCAGCCAAGTAGCCTTTTTTGCAATTAAAATCTCATTACACGGAATCTCTTCGATGTTATAGAACACACTTCTCGTAGGCGTGTTGAATATGCGTGTAATAGCGTGTTGTATAAATGCGCCCTTAGGTGCAACAGCCTGACAAATTGATATGGTAACACTATTAAAAACAAGTATATCAATCAGAACGTTAACATATGTTATGTTATATCTATTTTCAAACCTTTTAAAATCAAAAACTCATCAGCATCATTTTTTCATTCTTAACTTTCATCCTTATAATTATCCAATTTTGAATTGAGAATCCAGCATTTGATGTTAACAATTTCGCTACCTCTTTCTTGCCTGCAAAATGAGAAAAACAAAAATGCAATTATTCTATCATCTCTTACAGATGTATTTGTCCTAAATTTGTCTATTTTGATGTCACATAACAGCTATCCACTTGGAATCGAGAAATTGAATATTTGCGACCAACAACCGGCCCATATTTTATAACTACTGTAGTACTGTACTTGTTAAAAAATTTATTTTATTTTATTTATTTATAAACATATTTCTACTGGATGACAATATCAACGTTGTCCCACAAAGGGGACATTGTTGTTTTTCAAAAGGTCCAGCATAAAACATAACAATATACATAATTATATAATACATAGTTTCTTAAAAATTGCTAAAATTAAACAGTCTAAAAATATTAAAATGTGAGAACCATACATTAAAAATACAAAATTATGATTAAAAATCCAAGTTAAAAAGATGTTCATAAAATTATTTAATACATAGTTTCTTAAAATAGTAAAATATGTTAAAATTAAACAGTCAAAAATAGTACTAAACTTTGAGAACCATACATTAAAAATACAAAAAAATTATTAAAAATCCAAGCTAAGCCCAGATCCAGGGAAATGGAAATTTATCCCTAGACATTATATGTACCCAATAGAATGTACACTTAAGATTAGTAAAATTAATACTGAAAATCATACAATTTTAAAAGATATGCCAGTGTTCTATCAACAATTATTAAAAGCTGTTGTGATTCTAAATAACATATTCACTACAGAACCACACACTGTAAACGAAATTAAATCTCAACAATTATGGGAAAACAAGTATGTAACACTAGATGGCAAATCAATGTACTTCTGCTCCTGGTTAAATTCTGGTATCAAAACAATAAATGATTTAATTGTTGATAATGAACTAATAACATATCAAAGGTTGATTCCAATGTTATGTAACAAAGAAAACGGGTTGATTGAATACTTTGCTGTTATCAATGCCATACCGCATCAATGGAAAACAATTGTTAAAACACCGAATGTTGAAAATGAAATAGATAAAACCTTTGACATGCTTACATTTTATAAACAAAATAAATCATCTACGTTTTATAGATATCTTATTAATAGTAAAGTCTCTATCCCAAGATCACAAGTGAAATGGGAACAGGAATTTGGTGTCGATTTAAATTGGCACGCAATATGGTGTAATAAAGTTTTAAACACCAAACATATTGTAAAAGTTGCTCAATTCAACTTTAAATTGTTACACAGAATTATAGCATGTAGGAAAAAATTGAAACTATGGAAATTAGCTGATAGTGATATATGCCAAAAATGTAAAATAGAAGTAGAAAACGAAAAACATATGCTTTATACATGTAATACAATTCAGCCAGCCTGGAGAAAGTTCAATTCAATGATTGTTAAGTGTTTTCCTGTTAACGAAACACAACACAACTTTTCAAGTTGGACTAATATAGTCACTGGAAATACAAATAGCAAACTCATCAATGAATTAATTTCTGTTTTTTGTTTTTCAATATATAAATCATGTATAACATATAAAATAACGTTGAAAAACGAAAATGTACAAAGAACGATATGGAACCTATACAGAATAGAACTTTTTAATTTAATTAAGAATGAATACGCATGTAACATTATCAATGCTAGAAAAAAATGGGCTAACGTCAAAGAAAAACTGTCAGAATTTTTTCAGTAAACTTTAATGGAAATAAATATATTGTCTGTATGTATACGTATATTATACTTTTAACTTGTGTATATACATTTCCATTTTATTACTTGACAGTTTTTATAGGTTTTTTTATGCCCGTGTATATAGGTCTGATGTATTATATTTGTGTATATTTTTTATCGTTCTTGGTTTTAATGTTAATTTTATGCATAGGCCTATGTGTATATATTGTATGGGTACGTGTATGTATATATATGTTTGATATATATAGTATGTATTTCTATATATATACGTGTGAATGTGTTATATAGATATTATATATATATACAAATATGAATGAAAAAAATCAAGACTCAGGTTAATAATTCAACATATTTATTAACACTACAAACTGTTTCATGAGAGAGATAAAATACCTCCTCAATCTTCAAGTGTTAGGCTCTGAGTAAAGTAATTAGAAGTACAATGATCAGTAAGAGACTGTTTATAGTTAATATATGCAAGCAACAAAACAATAGTTGTATATTCAACCGTTCTATTTATCAATAGGTGTCTTTAATTAGTAACCTTTATATCTCAATAAGAATTTTCTTCTGTGTCTGCATGTGCTAAATAATTCGTTTCTTTGATTAAGAGAGCAAATATCAGGCTTATATATAATGAAATCTTTCTCTTGCAGACATAGTTTGCAGCGTTTACTTATATTGGAATAAGGCTTACATTTGGCTAATACTCGCCATTTAATATTATATTTAATGTTGTCATCTTTAGTTTCCAAACATGTTAGCTAAGCGCTGTACTATTTTTATACTTTTCATTACAGAATGAGCTTGTATGCCCATTGTATCTACACTTAAATGTATTTTCTGTCAGTCCAACATATGTTTCAATTTTGTTAGTACCATTTCTTGTGACGGTGGCCTGGTATACTACACCACTTGTTAAGCATTTCCCTAAAGGGCAAATCAAATACAAATATATAAACTGAAAGATACACAATCATGATAAATAAGTTAACAAACGTTTCATAACTAAACAACTTTTTTCATTAAACATGCGATATATGATATGCATAAAAAAATATGCAGGAAATAATGTAAATATATATATGAGATTCTGTAATTGTTGAATAAAGGTGGTAGTTAACCACAAAAGATAAAAAAAAAAAAAAAATCCAAGTTAAAAAGATGTTCCTAAAAAAGAATACACCACATAAAAAAATACACTGAACAGATTTAAAATTTTTTAAAAAGGTATTTCCCTAGAGAAAAAAAGTGTTTTTATAATTTGCTTTGAACGCATTAATGGAAATTGAATTTTGAATGTCAAAATGTATGTTATTCCATATGTTTGCCCCTGCGACCCTCAGTGATTGTTCTTTCATTTTATTCGTGTTTGGTATCGGGGGAACAACATTTAATGTCTCAGAAGCTCTCGTGTTATATCTATGTCTGTCTATTACCATCTCGATTTCATTACAAAGTCTATCTGGTGCAGCACCACGAACACACTTATACATAAGGGTAGCAAGAGAGTAATTTCTTCTCTGCTCAAAACTTTGCCAAGATAATTGTTTAACTAAGTTTTCACCCCTACTGTTTATGAAGTCGTGGTTCTTTGTAATTATTCTTGCCGCTCGTTTTTGAAATCTAAATATTTTACTTATATTTGTTGCAGATGTATTTCCCCATACAGAAATGGCGTAGTCGCTACATGGCTGTATAGTCATTCTGTAAATTTTTTCTAGCAGGCTTTTGTTTAGAAATCTACTTACTTTGTTAAAAATTGTAATTTTGTGTCCAAGTGACTTACACAGATTACTAACATGATGGTTCCACGTTAAATGTTCGTCAATTTCTACACCTAGATATCGAGTGTGCTTAGAATTTTCAAGCTTTTTACCATTTAAGAAAATAGAGATATCACCATCTGGGCTAGAACGTTGCCCTCGAATTAACATAACTTTTGTTTTCTCTAGGTTTATACTGAGTTTGTTGCCCTCATACCATGTATTGACATTATCCATAATAGTTTGAAGCTTTTGATTGATTTCGTTAGTTGAACTCCCATTAACATAGATAGCAACATCGTCAGCAAATATACTACAAGAACCAGGGAAGATGTACCGTGAAATATCATTAATAAATATTAAAAATAAAATAGGACCTAACGAACTTCCCTGGGGTATACCTATGTCAATATTGGTTGCTTTGGATTTACTACCGTTGCAAACTACAATTTGTTTTCTATTGCTCAGATAATTTCTGAACCAATCTATTTCGACGGTATTGAATCCAAGTTTATTTATTAAAATAGAATGATCAATGGTATCGAAACACTTTGAAATATCAAGGAAACATACACCCACCATTTCAGATTCATCGAGAATTTCTAGCCAATCATCAATCACTCTATGGAGGCAATTTACTGTGGAATGGTTTTTCCTAAAGGCAAATTGATCAACATTCATGAGATCATGTTCACTAAAGTATTTAACTATTTGTTTTTGAATTTCTTTTTCTACTAACTTAGCGATATGACACACAACTGATATTGGCCTGTAATTTGACATTGTTTGTTTGCAGCCATTACCTTTATAGATTGGAGTGGTTTTTGCTATTTTCCAGTCATTTGGTAATTTCCCTGATGTTAAAGAGATGTTAATTATTCTGTACAGGGGTAAAGATATATGTTCTGCTGCAGTCCTTAGCAATTTACTATCAAAGCCTATAATATCATTATTGCTACTATTCGGTAGGCTTAAAACAGCTTTAAATATATCTTCTTCTGTCAATTGTTCAAATGAAAAAGAATATCTACAATTTGGATTTGTCCAATCTAAAGTCGTGTTATTCAATTTACTTGAGATGGTTTGTCCTATGTTTGCAAAATAATCACTAATTGCGTCGCAGTCAATGTCGGGATGAATTGACTGTCTCTCCTTTGATTTACCAGTAATTTGATTTAGTTCGCGCCACAGCTGTTTTGGGTCATTTTTAAATTTGTTTCCTATATTATCATAATAGGTAGATTTAGCCTTTTTAATATTCTTATTTACTAAATTTCTAATTCTACGAAATTCTTGTAGATGGTGTTGTGTTTTATGCCTATCGGATAGTGTCTTACAATAATCACGTTTATATATTAACTTAATAATATCGGGTGACATCCATGGGTTATATCTATGTTTTACTCTAGTTGTTCTGAATGGTGCATGCTTGTTACAAATAGCTAAGAATGAATTCCGCCAATTTGTCCACATTTCATTTATATCTAAGGAAATATCGATATTTTGTACTGATTCGCATTCCCGTATATCATTTATAAATGCATTTTTGTCAAAGTTTTTGAAATTTCTAAAAGTAACAGTTTTATGTTTAATAGGTTCCTTAATTGACTTCAAACAAGTATATACCAAGAAATGGTCACTGAGGGCAACTTTAGCTACGTCACTTATAGTATGGCATTGAGCTGAGAATAAGGTCAATACAAGTTGACGTCGTTTGAGTAACTCGTGTTGGTTTGGTAATTAATTGTTGCAGGGAGAACATATTTTCGATCAAATTAACTGGGTTCTTATATAGATCCTCATCAAATTTATAATCAATATTTAGATCACCCAGAATAATCATTTCCTTGTTTTCAGCTGATGCCATTTCAATAATATCAATTATTTTATCAAAGTAATCACTAGTACTATCCGGCGGACGATATAATGCATAGATTAAAATATTATCGGATTTTTTTCTCGTTAATTCAATCCAGACACCCTCCACAATGTCGTTACTTAAGTCATGTCTTTCTTTAAATGATATACCGTTTTTAACATAAATGCAGACCCCTCCGCCCTTCCTATCTCTTCTATCGTGTCTAACTATATTAAACCCATCAATACTGACATAAGCGTCGGTAATATTCTCGTTTAGAAAAGTTTTGCTGATGCATAGAATATCAATGTTTAGTTTATTTAAAAGGAATGTAAGTTCATCCATTTTATTTACAATGCTCCATGGATTTAAATGACCAAGTTTTAGACCCCCGGCTTTTGCCATTTTCGTAGCACATTGATCATAGTATGACGGTCTGTTAATGCTTTGTCTGTCGTTTATGATAGGTCTAACAACATAATTATCTAAATTAGAGTTAATTTTGTCATTTACAGATTTAGTTTCATTGTTCTTACTTGATAGTTCTGCTGGTTTCCCGGCACTCAATACATGGCCACTAACCTAGTATGGTCTTGATTTACAATATCTAGCCAAGTGACCGACTTGATTACATTGATAACAAATTGTCGGGCTGTCGTATCTGCAGTTGGCACTGTTATGGTTCTGACCACCGCAGTTAAAACACCCTCTATAGTTCCGGGTAAAATTACGGTTGTTTTGACGGTCCACAAAGTTCTGGGTTCTTTGGCTTACAAAATTGGAGTTCAAGTTCTTTGATTCGCGTTTGGACGCTTTCTATTGTCATTGCCTTGAAATCTTCCGTTTGGATTATGTTGTCGTCGTTGTGATGGCTTGATGAGTCTATGATAGCTATTTATGTTGTGAAGGAGTTTTCTCGTACCTGCGTTTGATAGGTGTAGCCCTCTCCTGTCGAGTAAATTTTGATTTATGCGCGATCCTGAGATAAACATTGCTGTATTATCTACAACTGTGAATGTTTTTTTTTCCAGCCATTTCCTTTATTTCCCTGTTAAATTGTTTTACTCTGTCATTGTTGTCTTCGCTGTCGGTTCGGGGAATAATTGTGGATATGATTTTTGTAGCGGTAGGGGCTTCATTCTCAATTACATCCATTAATAATGCGTAATCAGTAATACCTTGTTCTAAGTCTGCATCCTCAGTGCAGTTATTAGTTCCAACATGTAGAATGATTGTACCGTAATCCTCCAGCTCAATATCATTTAGTTTGGTTGAAATGTCACCCAATGTTGCTCCTCTCATGCATTTGATGTCGGTATTCTGTAGACCCTTTTCATTTATATCCCTGATCATGGAGTCTCCTAGTAATAACGTAGGCTTTATGTCACTATTGCGCGTATGTTCGCCTGCATCGATATGGTTGGTGGTTGTAGGTCTATTTTCATTTCTTGTAGTGTTTCCAAATCCAATTGATGTATTTGCCATTTCAGTAATAGCATCATTCTGGCTGTTGATAATGCCAATGAGAGCACTATTTTCCGATCGCAGTGTAGCTAATTCTTGTTCCAAATCGTTTAATCTTGTTGGTAAATTTTTACATTTAGAGCAAAACCAAACCGTTTTTTTTGCCCTTTATGCTGATACATCGCCTGTGGTAATGTAATCCACACAAGGTGCATTCTATAAAGTCCGTGTTGCCAACTAAATCACAACCTTCGATACATTGTATGGTGTCCTTGACTTGTTGCGATGAGTCATCCGATCGATTCTCATTGTTATCTTGAGATCCCATTGTTTTAACGGCTTTGTTTTGGGTATAGTGAAGATTCACTCAAGTGTGACGATGAGGATAATGACAGCTAGGCCTCGGTGCTGTCAAGCTGTCAATCACCCAATCAATTTGACTGGCTCCTAGTCCGTCCGATACCCGAAACCCAGAAGTCCCGTCAAAAAACTATAACCGGCCTGGCCCTGGCTACATGTAATCGTTCTAAAATTTCGAGTAATTATGATCTCTCCTTCAAAGATAACACTCACGATGGTTCGTACCGTTAATATAATGATGTTGATAATGATCTCGTTACCAAACTATACTTCAATATCTGAACTTTTATGAAACTTTTCGGAGCTTATCTCATGCAGTAGTTAGTTAGTAGTAATAAGTTCACTATTGAGTAATAAGTTCACTATTGAAAAAATAACACTATATTGATCTCTTTCCCTTTAATGTTCAACAATATTCCAATTAAAATGCTTAAATACAGAAGTATAGGCCTACAGGTACATATGACAACCTCAGACATCCATCCTATATTAGACTGGGTTCCAGCCCGTAAATTTTGGCACATATGGCGTTTTATACGTATAATATAAAACTCAGATTTACGGATTGGGGAAATATGTGAAGAAAGCGATTTGCATGCCCGCAAACATCCGATAAGAATGACGTAGGTTATCATACCATATGTGCCAAATTACTTATCTTTACTATTTACGGGCTGGAACCCAGTCTAATCATATATATGCACTGCTCTTTAACCAATTGAATGCTCTTTGGCATGTGAAGAACGAATCTTTTTAAATATAAACTTACCTGTGAGATCGTCATGGTTGTATAGGTCATCTCCTATAGTAGTAAACAAAAACAATTTATAACATTAATATTTTATACATTTTCGTTCTTGATACATTGTTCATTTGTGTTTTCAAATGTTTTGCTGCTAATATTGTAGTAGACTTACCTGATGTTGTGGCAATTTCTAGTTGTCCATAACTATCAGCATCATCTGCTGATAAACAACAATAAAATGTTAAGAATGTAATGTTTACAAAAATCTAATTTGTGTCTGATAAGTGCCATTTCCGGCATCTACAGTTGCACAACTCTTAAACATTTCTTATGACACAGTGACAGATTGGAATGGAAAATGGGACATGGATTAATTAATTTTAACACTAAAAAAGAACTTCATAGAAAGAGTCAATCTTAATTTCACCTCACCTCAGCACCAGCTGGTATAGATTTTTATTAGTAATGTTTTATAAGCTTACATTTGATGTTTTCTTCTTCTTTAAAAGTTTCATCTGCTGATCAATAATAAATGAAAAGTTAACAATTTAATATATTCCTAATATCTATCTGTACATTAAGTACTTTGATTGCACTGATTGCATTGAAGAACTTAAGATCTACCATAAAATTTTTTTCCATGTTTAGAACCAACAAATATATGGTCTTGATTTTATGGCACTCTGGAATTGTCTCTTCTATTAGCAAAAGAAGTATTCTCATTTTACATACTTTGTTTATAAACTATATTAAAGCTTACCTGTAAAAGTATTCATTTCTACTTCTAGGCTTCTGGGTTATCTCCTATAGAAAAACACAATAAAATAATTAATTTAAAAAAATTAAGTTTTCTTATTCTTCTTACCTGTACAAGTGTTGCCACTTGTTAATTTGACAAAATTTGCTGATTTTTCAATTACCTACTGGCAAAAACAGGTAAGTAAAAGATATGTACTGTGTGGGTATAAGCTGTACTATATAAAGGGCAGGAAATATTTTGAGATAATCTAGGTTTTGGCGAGATTCTGGTTTTTAAGGTGTTTATGCTTTGTGAGAGTGAAGTTTGCATTGTACCAGCAACAATGCCTATTTTTTTTTAAAAAGATGTGCCGTGTTTAAAACGTTTTCACCCGCAACTACAGCAATTGCATTATAATTCTTCAAGGTTGATATGTCCTTGGCTATTGGCTGTTCTTGTGGCCTCGAAGTCTCTGCTGCCTGCTTTTTATTTTGGGCATATACCGCATCACATGCTTGTGCATATCTAGCACTTTCCTGATCTCCTGTGATTTGTGATCATTATCTGTTATTAAAAACAATCCACTTAATATGTTCCCTTATAGAAGTATTTTAACACAACTTGTTATTAAGTTGCAAAATACTGAAATTAAAGACTGCCTGAACCCAAAACAAGTAAGTGCCAGACAAAAAGCCTAAGGAAAAGCCTAGAATATTATATTTATCCTTGTTTGACCAATGTTTGACCAATATTTATCCAATTGTTCTGGAGGTTGTCTTTAATTTGAGGTGATTTATACAGCCGATGAAATCAAATTTGAAAGTAGTCTGTAATTGGATTTTTATGGGAGTGACTTGTAGGTACTTTTGGCTAGTCTTCAACATAAGTTGCTCTTAGAGTGGATACGATAGTCTACAATTGAAGATGCTTTTAAAATTGGGGTAGGGGGAAGTATTAATAGAAGGTAGTGGGTTAAATAGAGGGAGACCTGCATTGAAAATTTGAAATGGACTGTAGTCTTCAAAAAGAAGTTGCTCTTAGATTGGATACGTCACTAGTCTACAATTGATGGTGATTTTTTAATTATAATGCAGTATTAAATAGAAGATGGATGGTTAATTAGAGAGAGAACTGCATTGAAAATGACTTATAATTAAGTAAAAAATCACCAACCTTGGAATCCAGATGTTCTGCAATATCCATTGTAAAATCTTCAATTAGATTAAACTGAACATTAAATTTCTCCAAAACTTTTACTGTTGATCTGCGATTGATATGTGGAAAACACCCTCAATGACAGAAAACTCTGTTGAGTTGATACCTTCTAGCGTGGATGAGTTGGAATAAACAATGCTGAATTCAAAGAAGTAACCACTTCCTGACAGATTAATGGCAAGATCAGTAAAGTTGGCCCAGCCATGGATTATATCTACAGTGTTGTTGCTGACGAGCTCTGCATCAGATACTCCTGGGCATTTTCCATGGATGTGAAGAATGTCCCAGATTTTGCACAATTTCAGCCTGAAAAAATAAAAAAATCATTGAATAATTCCTTTTTTTCGTAGAATATTTGTATCAAACCTATGGTGTATTACCAAAGCTTGATAGCCTACAGTATATTGGAGTTTAGAAAGAATTGTGTTAAAACCTACACTGGTATCCAATATAGAGATGCAAGGCTGAACCTCAAATGAATGGTTCTCCATAGCATCAGCCGTAAACGTATACTCATTGTGCTTTGGAATTGATAGATGATTTCTACTCCTTGGTCACTAGATGCCTCTTCTTCAGCTTGCTTCTCAGAATACCTGTGAACCAATTAGTTATGTTGGTTTGTAATGATATAGGCATTATGGTTATGTTTGTTGAACGCCACACATGAGAATACAATTTAAGACTTTGGACAAGACGATACAAGCCAGTTCTATACTACAGTAACTCTACAGAAAACTCTACTTCAACTCATTACTTCTTAAAATGTGACTTACGTTTCATTGCCTGTACTTGGACCTCCTGTTGTATTTGTTGCTCTCACACCCCTTGTTGTGTCTTCAGCTGGGGGAGAAGGATCGGTCATTGCTAATAACCTCAACTTCAAGACTCTCGTACAAAGTACCGGTTTGTGCTGCATTAACAATTTCTGCTTGAAGGTTAACTAACTTATCATGTTCAAGGGTTGAATTGCCTGTAAGGAAAAAATATTAATTATTGTTTAGATATTAAAAGAATAGGTAATTAAATAAAATTCAACTCATTTCTAAACATATGAAACTGAAAAAAGAAGAAATCTGGATAGATTATGTGATACTTTAATATGGTTAAAGAAAGCTATTTACTTATTATATATACCAAACTGGCAAGATTGTTAACAAGATCTTCTTCATAGAAGTCATCAACATCAACAGGAGCCACACCAAAGTCAACCATTATAACCGGTGTAGTGATGATGTCAATTGGGTCACTACCACGTATAAGTATCCAAAGAGTCTGCCAATCGCGATCAAAATAGTTCTCGCCATAAATGCTGGAGTCAGGAGTTGGCATGAACTGATTGTTTGGATCTTCTGGAACCCATATTTCTCTTTCTATTAATGGCAATGATGTCGAAAGAGTTGACAATTTTAAATATCTTGGACTTACATTTGATTCACTTATGTCATGGAAACAGCATGTTGAACAAGTAGCTTCTAGAGTATCACAACGTATCGGTATTATTCGTAGATTAAGATATTATATTCCAAATTTTGCTTTAAGACTACTTGCTAATGCAATAGTATTACCTTGTTTTGATTACTGTAGTAATGTTTGGTCAAATTGTAACTTAGAACTTGTTAATCGTCGTCAAGTACTTCAAAATAGAGTAGCTAGAATCATTCTTTATTCTGATATGTACACCCTTATAACAGAATTGATGTCCTCACTAAAATGGAAGAGTGTCCATGACAGATGGGAAAATGATTTATTAATTATGCTATTTAAATGCCTACAGGGTTTAGCACCATCTTATTTAACAAATCTATTCAAATTTATGGACACTTTTCACACAAAAAATACAAGAAGTCAATCAACAAAAACTCTAAATGTTCCAGCATGGAACAATATTTATGGAAAGAGAATGTTTAATTATAGAGCATTATGGAATAATCTTCCTGTACATATCCGTAAAAATTATGAGACACTTAGTCAAGTTGAATTTAAACATCTTGTATAACTTCTATTGTACATAGTTTTAATATAGCTTTTACTTTTATTTTTCTTGTATTTTTTTTCCAAATCTGGACCTCTTGGGAGACCAGTACTTGTGTATTGAAAGAGCTATTCCAGAATAAAGAAAGATTTGTATTGTATTGTATTGTATATGAACATATCTCCATCCAGCTGCCCGTTATTTGACATGACATAGTGACCTTGATGGTACACATTTAAGCGTTGAGGATTGGCATACCAGATGCCGACAACTATTTTCTGATCTGGAGCTGTGTTCAGGAAATAAAGTCATAACGTTTGAGGATTCGTTGAACTCTCATATACATCTCATAAGTCTCTCCAATTGCAACGATAGACATAAATGTGCTGATGCGCTCTTGACATGTGTACCCATGACACCAGCCGTGATCTTGTGGTCCATTGATCAAATCAACATAACCGTTAGACCCAATGACGATTGGTGAAGACGTCGTAGTGAATGGACTGGTCTTGTTTCAAGAGTGCAACTTTAATAGGAGGAAAGATTTAGGGAAGAATCACAGTTTACAAAAGCTAAAATTCAACATTAAAGCAGACAACCAACCTTTATGTGGACATTTTTCATCATAAGGAATTTTAAGTCCACGTCTCGGATCTCTATCCCACTCGTATGGAGAATCAGGAATAACATAACCAGGCCGTGATCCTCCTAGAATTCCACCATCTTCATCTCTGATCATTGCTTTCTTAAATGCATCACAATCCATCTCCACGCAATCAGAAAGATTAACTTTACTGTTAAGATTAAATGAAAAGTGTAATGTATTGAACTTGATTAATATTACTTGCTACCAATTATTTAGGCCCTGTTCAGACCCATGGCGTTAGACCGTTTTAGCGTACGACGCTAAAAGAATGTGTGTCTGAACAGTTGGGGATTAGCGTACAACGCGTTGTACAACGGTTGTAGCGTTGTAGTGGAAAACGGTTGATAGTACCGTTTTAGCGTACGACGCTACTGTAAGTCAACGTTGTATCCAATCAGAACGTTTCCTGTTATGACGCGAAACAAGGTTTGACAAATTGACCTAGGCTGACATCTTGTATCGTCGTGTGTGAGAGATGGATTTCAACAACAAAAAGGCCAGAATAAATAAGGCCTAACTAGGCTACAAATACAACTGTTAAAAAAAACTAGGCTACAAACTACATGTATCAATTGATTACCATTATATTTTCTAACAAATGACATAAAATAAATGCATCTTGTATTTAAACATAGTGACTACGATCCCGTCCCCTTTTAGGCCTAGCTAAGAGACATTCACGCATTTCATTCAAGCTAAAAACTAGCGTGGTGGGACATCATCAATTCACTCATTCATATATACAAGGCAGACTAGACTGGACAAGTTTAATGCTGAAAACCCCTTAACTCCTAAAAAAATCAGTAAACAAACAAGGGGAGCTGTGTCATTTTTATTAGCAAGTTAAGGGTTTTTTAACTGGTTAACACAATCTCCATCTTCATATCATTATAGGAGGCCTGCTTTATTTTCGTAACACCAGAGCCTGGGGAAAATGTTTTTTACTACAAAATAAAACAATAGAAACAGAAATTTGGCTTTACTATATTTTTCTTAAATAAATGCTGAGGTATGTTTTATTTACGGCAAGTTTTTTCAAAGTTGTAGGGCTGAGATCTAGGCCTATATACAGTGGAAATAATGATGAAAACATGTGGGTAAGAGCACATGAATATGCAACTAGAAACAACCAGAATGACGCACTTCCGTTGTAACGATAATCCTACGCTATGGGTCTGAACACCTCATTTTTTTCTCTGCGGTTTGTAATGTGACCTTGTTAGTAACGTTGTACGCTAAAACGGTCTAACGCCATGGGTCTGAACATAGCCTTAAACTTCCTTCACCTGTTACCATATATATTATGTTAACCCACTTCTATATAACCCTGGCTACTTAATGCACTAATGGCTAAATTAGACCCTCTGCTTAGAGCACTAAACATTCCACCTTGACAGATTAATTACCCATTACCGATATTGTTATTATAATATATAGTAAATGTAGAATAAAGAATAAACACTTCAGTGCTAGCTTTCAACTATAACAGAACTTGTTGAAGGAAGGGAAGATTGGTCACAGTTTGTTGAGCGTTTAGACTTTAGACTAGAGTCTGAGGAAGAAGAAGAAGAACAGGAAACTGATTGGCGGTACGTTGTCAATAACCAGAGGCTCTACGCAATAACCAACACGATATTCCACCAACAACAGCAATCTAACTGGATTTCACACTGTATTCGGAGACAGAACTATGATCCCTGCGAAGTTCTTACATTTTATGACCAAAAAAGTAAATTGATAGGAAGACCGAGCCCAAGTATACTTCAGGAGAACTATAAACGCTAGTCAACTAGACTGAGAAGACTATATAAGGAAGTGCTTCCAGCATCTTTTATAGAAGACAATAACTACTATGTCCAGTAGTCATTAAGTTGATTAAGTTATGTCTTGATGTTTAATTTTAATTTTAAATGTAAATAGGTTGGGTAATCATCAGGAATAGTCCTGAACAGGGAGATGAGCGCCCCTGCCCACCGATGAGTTTCGGGATCCCTTTGACCTGGAGGGAGAGTACCCGTCAGGGTTACAGGTCCCAGGTTTTTAGTTGTTTTTAAAATTAATTAGTGTTCCATGACCTTCTCATCAAAATTAACGTCTCTCATAAAATTAAGAAAAGTTGTGCTATGTCAACATAATGTCAATGACGGCGAAATATCCCCAATATTGGGGATAGCTATGAAAACAAATAAGTAAGTAAGTAACTTGTATTTCAAGGCAAAAGAAATTACTACAGAGGAGAAGAAACAAGCAACACTGTTAACAGTTATTGGCCCATCATCTTATAAGCTTTTACGAAATTTGGTTACACCAGAAAAACCCAAGGATAAAACATTCGATGAGCTGGTAACAGCTATGAATGGGCATCACAGTCCAGTGCCTAGTGAAATTGTACAGCGATACAAATTCAACTCACGCTTTCGACGTGATAATGAAACAGTGCCTAAATTTATGGCATCGCTTCAATCGATGGCAGAATTCTGTAACTTTGGAGCCTCGCTCAATACAATGTAACGAGATCGTCTAGTTTTTGGCGTCCGTAATCACGGAATTTGGTCTTTTGGCAGAAAAAGCACTGACACTGGAAAAAGCTGTTGAAATTGCAACTAGCATCGAAACTGCAACAAGAAATGTAAGAGATCTGGCGCAGCCAACCTCTGCAGCTGCAGTTGAAAATGTAAACAAAATTGCTTACAAAAAGAAGTCAAAATTTACGGAATTGTTACAAAAAATGTCCAAAATTTCCACTTTTTAAACTTCAAGAATTATGCTATAATATTGCCATTTATGCACATATATTATGGTAACATCATCTTATAAAGCCATAGTAACTAGTTGTGTAAAAAAATAAAAAGGTCTAAATTTTGACATTTTTCGAAAAATTCACTGCGGGGGACCAAAGGAATTTTTTAGAAAAATTGCCAAATTTTCTTCTTTTTAAAATTCAATAAGTATGCTATAATATTGCAATTTATGCACATATGGAGACATAAAAACTAAAAGGGTAAGTATTTGGCCATTTTTCGAAAATTTCACTGCTGGGGACCGAAGGAATTTTTCGAAAATTTGCAAAATGTTCACTTTTTAATATCCAATAATTATGCTATTATATTGTCATTTATGTATATATATTGTGTTAACATCATCTTATAGAGCCATAGTAACTAGTTATGTAAACAAATAAAAGGGTCGAAATTTTGCCATTTTTCGAAATTTTCAATGCGGGGGAAAAAAGGAATTATTTCGAAAAATGGCAAAAATTTCCACTTTTTAAAATTCGATAATTATGCTATAATATTGCAATTTATGCACATATATTGTGTTAACATAATCTTATGAAGCCATAAAAACTAGTTATGTCAAATACAAATAAGAAGTCGAAACCATGTTTTCGCTGTGGAAAGAATAACCATTTGCCAGACAAATGTTATTTTAAGCAAACAACTTGCCATTATTGTAACAAGGTAGGACACATTCAATCTGTTTGTCTTAGCAAAAAGAAGGGGAAAAGCCCCAAACAGTTAAAATTGTTGTGGCAGATGAGCCAAGCGATGAACCAAGCAACATAGCTACAGAAATGTATGAATAATTATTTGGAATAAAGACCCCGTCTAGTCCTCCACCTTAGAAAGTTAAGATACTGTTAGATGGTTTGGATACTGAAATGGAAATTGACACAGGAGCCTCGGTATCAATAATGTCGCAGACGAAATTTAGGCAATTATGGCCTGAAAGAAAACTTGAACCATCGTCAGTTAAGCTACGTACGTACACTGGACAAATAATGGATGTTTTGGGTAAAATTAATGCTGAAGTTACATACCAGAGTACTACTACAATATTACCGTTAACGATTGTGCGAACAGATGGACCTACCCTTGTAATGTAGTTGCTGCCCTCTATGTAGAAAAGGCATGTGCAACATGGACGATGTGAATAAAGTATATATGGAAGAGTGATAAACATTACAATTTGGCGACGAGGATAAACGTGAATAAATGAGGACAGATAAATTAGATAAATGAGAATCGTAACTATACCGTCTTATATAAGTTAAATATCGTTTGAATAACCACCATGGCTACGGCGAATAGTAATATGCCTAGCCTGCCTGCATTTGATGTGCACGCCGATCTCGCCAGCAGAGCGACGAGGTGGACCAAGTGGCTGAAGCGTTTTGAGCGAGCCATGGTAGGCTTTGGAATTACAAATGATGCCCGAAAGAGAGCACTGTTGTTATTCTATGGAGGGTTAGAGTTACAAGATGAATTTGACACCCTGCCAGATGAAGATACTGGTGGTGATGGTGGTACTTACACACAGGCCAAAGAAGCCTTGACAACACATTTAACCCCAAAAGGTAACATTGATTATGAAACGATAATTTTTCGGAGAATGAATCAGGAGCCTAGTGAGAAAATTGACCAGTACTGTAGTAGACTGCGTCTACAGGCTGTTAAGTGTAATTTCAATGACATTACCAGAGAAATTAAAACACAGATAATTTCAGGATGCAAAGACAGCCGATTCAGAAGGCGTATCCTAGAAAAGGAAAGAACATTGACACAAATTCTTGATTTGGCACGGTCTGTTGAGTTGTCAGAAAAAAGGGCAACAGAAGTTGAAGGAAATTCATCCCAAGCAGCTGTAAATGCGACAACAGAATCTGTGAATGCGATGAAGTTTACAAATCGTAGCCGTCCAAAGAAATATAATGGTACAAAGAATCAAAGTCAGTATAATAAATCCACTTACAAACAAAAGTCAAAACCAGCAGGAAAATCATCAACATGTAGAAAATGCGGTTTGGCATACCCACATGAGGCCGAGTGTCCAGCAAAAGGTAAAATTTGTAATTCATGTGGTAAACAAGATCATTATGCACGAGTTTGTTTCACGAAAGGCAAACAACAAGTTAGCAGAGTGGAAGAACAGGTGTGCAATAGTGGTGCAACAGGAGATACAGATTATGCAACAGATCCAGAATATGCTTTTGTTCTCCCAGGACCATCAAATAAGTTACCAACATGTGATATGATAGTCCACTGTAATAACAAGGTACAGATGCGAGCACTTGTAGACACAGGCGCGTCAGTGAACGTGATGGATAGTGTTTCATTTGATAAGATAGTACCTAAGCCAAAAATTGACAAACACAAAACAGAAATCTTTGCATATGGAAAAGCAAATCCACTTAAAGTAGTAGGAGTTGTTAAACTCAAAATATCCATTGAATCCACACAGAAGTGTATAGAGACTGAGTTTTATATAGTACATGGTAATACAGGAAATTTGTTATCATGGAAAACATCTCAAGAACTAGAGCTTGTCAAACTAGCGTGTGGAATTGGTAAGAGTGAAGATAGTGTTCCTCAATGTATCAATGACTACCCAGAACTTTTTAGTGGTATTGGTAAAATCAAAGATGTAGAGATCAAGTTACACATCGACACAACAGTACCAACAAAGGAACAAAAACACAGGAGAATACCATTTCATGTTCGTGCTGATGTTGATCGAGAGCTGAAGCGATTATTAGAACTTGACATCATAGAGAAAATTGAAGGACCAACACCGTGGGTCAGTCCAATTGTTGTGGTACCAAAGAAAAATGGAGTTCGTTTATGCGTCGATATGCGTGAAGCAAACCAAGCTATCAAGAGAGAAAAACACCCAATACCAACGTTAGATGAAATTGTATCTGATTTGAATGGTGCATCAGTGTTTAGCACATTAGATTTGTCATCTGGATATCATCAATTTTCACTCCATCCTGAAAGCAGATATATTACAACGTTTAGCACACACGTTGGGTTGTTTCGTTACAAACGGTTGATGTTTGGCGTGAATTCTGCCCCTGAATTATTTGCAGCTGCAGTAAGAAATCTATTGATCGGGTTAAATGGATGCAGAAACATATCTGACGACATAATTATTTTTGGAAGGACAAAACAAGAACATGACATAAACCTTAAAGCAGTTCTTGAAAGATTGAAGCAATGTGGAGCAACTTTAAATAAAGAAAAATGTTGTTTTGCTCAACCAAAGGTTAAGTTTTACGGACATACATTCAGTAGTGACGGATTAGCTGCTGATACACAGAAGATAGAAAGTCTCAAGAATGCTCCACGACCACAGTCGGCAAGTGAAGTAAAGTCCTTGTTAGGTATGGCTCAGTACTTGTCACGGTTCATCTACAATTACGCTTCAATTACAACACCATTGCGAGAGCTTACTCATCAAAATAGCCAATGGAAATGGACAGGTGTTGAAGAACAATCATTTAAAGATCTAAAGAAAGCTTTAATTAGTTCTGATGTAATAACTTACTTTGACATTAACAAGAGAACAAATATTCTAGTAGATGCAAGCCCTGTAGGCCTGTCAGCTATTATGTGCCAAGATGGTAAAGTGATAGGATATGGAAGCAGAGCATTATCCGATGTTGAAACGAGATACTCACAAACCGAGAGGGAAATGTTAGCTGTTGTATACGGTGCTGAACATTTTCATTTGTACGTATATGGTGCAAAGTTCAAGATAACAACGGATCACAAGCCATTACTAGGAATCTTCAAAAGTCAAAAACAGATGTCCGCAAGGATTGAGAGATGGCGATTGCGACTAATGCCATATGATTGTGAAGTGATCTACAGACCAGGTATTGACAACCCTGCAGATTACTTGAGCAGACATCCTACTTCAACAGATACACAGACAGAAGTTAGTCAAGATGTTAATATGATAGGAAGTTATGTAAATTATGTTGTACAGAACAGTGTTCCAAAGGCAATGACCAAACAAGAAATTGAAATAGAGAGTGATCGTGATGAAACATTCAAGAAGTTGAGGAAAGCTGTTGAAAGTGGAAAGGATAAAGATTGGAAACATCCTTTGTTGGAACCATTTAAAAATGTGAAAGATGAAATAGCAGTAGTAGATAAAATCATATTACGAAGACATCAGATAGTTTTACCAGAGACATTGAGAGGAAAAGCTGTGGAATTGGCTCATGTAGGACACCAAGGGATCGTAAAGACTAAAGCATTGTTACGTGAAAAAGTGTGGTTCCCTAGAATAGATAAAATGGTAGAGCGACAGGTTAGAAAATGCCTAGCATGTCAAGCGACTGTATCTACGAATGCAGAGAAACCAGAACCATTGAAGATGACAGAATTACCAACATTACCATGGACTGAAGTGGCAGTTGATTTTAAAGGACCAATGCCAAATGGAAAATATTTGCTTGTTGTATATGATATGTATAGCAGATTTCCAGAAGTCGAGATAGTTCAGTCGACATCAGCGAAAGTAACTATTCCGAAATTAGATGCGATATTCGCAAGACATGGCATACCTAATATAGTATTGTCAGATAATGGACCTCCATTTAACAGTCATGAGTTCGAGCAATTTGCAACATACCAAGGGTTTAAACATCGAAGAACGACTCCATTATGGCCGAGAGCAAATGGGGAAGTTGAAAGATTCAATCGGACATTAACCAAAGTTCTTCAAACTGCAAGTGTTGAGGGAAGAAATCCGCATCAAGCGTTATATGAATTCCTCAGGCAGTATCGAGCAACCCCACATTCAACCACAGGAAAAAGTCCAGCCGAACTATTATATGGAAGAAAAATAAAAATATGTTTTCCGTCACTGACTAAAGTAGACGAGAAGAATGATGTAGAAGTTGCAAACAAAGATAAAGAACAGAAGAAGAAAATGAAAGATAGCGGAGATATGTATTTGCATACAAAAGAAAGCGATTTGAAAGTTGGAGACAAAGTGCTTGTAAAGCAACAAAAGAAGAATATGTTAACAACCCCGTTTGACCCAGATCCGTATATTGTAAGTTGGAGAAAAGGAAATGCTATAATTGCAGACAGGAACGGTATCAAAATCAGAAGGAACATTTCTCATTTCAAGAAAATAAACATTTTTAATAATTATGAGTCAGACGTTGATGATGATGTAGTAGAAAGACCCCAAGATGTAAATGATCAACAAGAACCAAGACGACCGCAAAGGAATCGACAAATGCCCGCAAGATATAATGATTTTGTGTTGGACCAATAAGCTTGAAAATAATGAGAACAAAGGATATGAACATTGTTGAGTTGATTCAAATTTTGATGAACATTTAAATTTGATTTTGAGAAAAGTTATTGATTTCGAATTATTGGATATAGAACATTGATTATATTTGTGACAAGAGACATTGATAAACAGTAAAAGACAATTTGAACATTTCTGAGAATTTAATTAGTAAACAATAATATATTTTGATAATTGACACTATGCAATTGATGGAGAATTACTTATAAAAAAAAATATATACATTAATATGAAGCATAACAATCAGAATATTAATAATTAAAATAAGCTAGTCAATATGATAAAAGTTAATAGTTAAAATGTTAGTTAATATTCAGTGTTGTATTTGATAGTTATAGGACTTATCTAAAAGTAAGGAGGGAATGTAATGTAGTTGCTGCCCTCTATGTAGAAAAGGCATGTGCAACATGGACGATGTGAATAAAGTATATATGGAAGAGTGATAAACATTACAACCCTAATTGGTCGAGACTGGCTTCAGTTTATAAAGTTGGACTGGCAACAAATCAAGGTAATAAACCAATTAGATTTAAGTTCACTGCTTGGTAAATACCAAGAAATATTTAAAGATAAACTAGGTACCCTTAAGGGTACTGAAGCAAAAATGTATGTTGATAAAGAGACAATGCCAAAATTTTGCAAAGCCAGAAATGTTCCGTATGCTTTGCGACAGAAACTAGATGACTAACTGACTGGGCTGCACCAATAGTTCCGGTACTTAAGGCAGATAAATCTACCATTAGGATCTGTGGTGACTACAAAATTACTGTAAATAAAGCAGCCAAAGTTGATCAGTATCCTTTACCCCGAAGAAAAATTTACTAAATTGGACATATGTCACAAGCGTACCAACAATTACTCTTGGATAAAGATTCTCGAAAATATGTTGTAATCAACACTCAAAAGGGACTTTACAATATACACGGTTGCCGTTTGGAGTCTCTTCAGCACCAGCGATTTTCCAGCGTGTCATGGAAGGACTATTACAAGGAATTAAAGGTGTTACAGTATACCTGGACGATATATTAATTACAGGAAAGAATGACTTTGAGCATTTCGAAACTCTTGAAACCGTCCTAAAGCGACTGGTAGATGCTGGACTTCGTCTAAAAAATAGTAAGTGTGTTTTTATGGTTAAATCTGTTGGTTATTTGGGACACCTGATCGACAAAGAGGGATTGCATCCCACAAACGCCAAAGTGAGAGCAATTAAAGATGCTCCAGCGTCTCAAAACTTGACAGAACTGAGAGCTTATTTGGGATTATTATCTTATTATGAAGTTTTTACCACAACACACTTAATTGCTCTGTTATATGCCTTACTTCGTGAGGATAAAGATTTGAACTGGACAAATTTAGAACAATCTACTTTTGATAAATCAAAGGAATTGCTACTTTCCTGCACATTATGATCCAAAAAAGGAAATAATATTATCGTGTGATGCATCTCAATATGGAATTGGGGCTGTGTTAGCACATCGACAAAGTGACGGTACAGAAAGACCAATCGCATTTGCATCTAGAACACTAGAAAAGTATTCGCAAATTGAGAAAGAAGGTTTGGCATGCGTTTTCGGAGTTAGTCCAGTAAAGATAAGTCAAAAATAGGGTAAACCTAGAACAAATTGCAACAGAATTTTTTTTTATTTTTTCTGGTAAACATGGTTCAAATGAATATCATATCCAAAGTTTACCAAAATCGGACATCGGGAAGTGGGTTAATTTGCATAAATTCAAAATGGCCGCCATTTGCTATTTTGAAGCCTCATATCTCCTTAACGGTTGGATTTAGACCACCTAAGTGCATTACGAGTAGATATAAATGTGCTATTAAACATTCTAATTAGCATATTTAAATTCCCATATGAGATACCTATGACATCATATGGTAGTTGTGACGTCATATATTATGTTATAACTGTTTAAATGACATTATACTATGCGAACAATTTAGGAACTGCAAGAAAACATGTTTCTTAACATTCTCCTTGTTGAAATGAACATTATTTCCAAAGTTTACCAAAATCGGACATCAGGAAGTGGGTTAATTAGCATACATTCAAAATGGCCGCTATTTACTATACCATTTTGAAGCTCCATATCTCCTTAACAGTTGGTTTTAGACCACCTAAGTGCATTGCGAGTAGATATAAATGTGATATTAAACTTTCCAATTAGCGTATTTAAACTACCATATAACGTAACTATGATGTCATAAGACATTTGACGTCATGTTCTGTCACAATAATGCTCAATTGGCATTATTCTAAGGGAAAAATATAGAAACCGTAGGAATCTCATGAAAATAGTAGAACATTTAACACATTCATGTTAAGATCATGGGTATCAGAAGTTATTCGGCCACCCTTCACAACATGCAATAGAATATTCCAGTTAATTTTCTGCAACTGCAACTTTTAATAACTGCATATATATCTCATATATATTTAAAGAAAAGAGATTCTTAATTCTGTAATGAGTCTTGGATTTAATAATTCAACCCAATCCTAAATATGGAGTTGGATCACAGTAAGTTTCCCATCCAAAGTACATACATAGAAAATGTTATGTTGGCGCCGTCAAAATACTTACACCATCATGTAGGCACAGTAAGTCTACTTCATTGACTTTTCTGATGTCTTTTTTAATTTTGGAATGAACAGTTCTTGCTTCGAATATAGTGCATCTCTCTGTTTCTTTGCAAGTGCAGAGCGTCTTAAGGAGCAAATTTGCAACATCTTTGTGTTTTCTTTAAGTACCAATTATTCCACTATTTTTTGCTTCTTCTTGTCTTAAAACTCAATCGCTTTTCTAATAATGGCAAAGTAATATATTTAATAGATCCCCATCTGCATTCAAAGTTTCCATTTTTCTGACATTTTCTGTCAAGAAAGTTGAATACTGTAATTAGTAGTGGCAAGTTGGAAAATTACTTTATTACCTTAAAAACCCCTTTTGGATTCCGTTGATGTGTATCTTTTAAATTAACTGATTAACGGTTCTTCATCCTTGTTGACACATTATTTAATGTCCTTGTTATATGCTCATTGAATCTTTGAAACAACATTCAAAAGATAAACATTATATGTCATAAAAAGTTGTTGTCTCATAAATGATCGACACCAAACAGATGCAATTTCTAGCAATGAAATAGCAACTTTGAAAGAGCAGAATGGAGATGCTGACTATATCGAAAACTACAGTATGACATTTATCATTATGTATCATCTCAATTCCCAGTTGGGGAATTGAGATGAGTTTGTGGGAATGATGGGTTTGAATAGCCTGACCCACAGACAATCGCCTCATTACAATATTTTTTTATTTTCCTTTACCAATTTAAAGAGATAAAGTTCTAAAAGATGTAGTTTTAGGGAACACAAAACAAGATGTGCGCGTGAGTACAAATCAGTTTCGGAAATACAGTTGATGATCACCTTTCATACGGTTCTGTAGAACAACTATTTTCATAAGATTTTGTAAATGGAAACTTAATGATAAATTTCAACGGTTTTTACATATATCTACTCGTAATGCACATAGGATTCCTAAACCCAACCGTTAAGGAGATACAGGGCTTCAAAATGGTATAGCAAACAGCAACCATTTTGAATTTATTCTAATTGACCCCCTTCTTGAAGTCTGATTTTGGTCAACTTTGGATATCATTTAGTTCAGTTCATTTCAACAGGAAATTGTTAGAAAATTGTTTTCCTGCAGTTTCTACATTTTTTAGCATAGGATAATGTCATTTAAGCAGTTATAACATAATATATGGCGTCACAACTACCTTATGACGTCATATTTACGTCATATGGTAATTTAAATGTGCTAATTGGGAAGTTTAATGTCACATTTATATCTACTCGCAATGCACTTAGGTGGTCTAAAACCAACCGTTAAGGAGATATGGGGCTTCAAAATGATATAGTAAATAGCGGCCATTTTGAATTTATGCTAATTAACACACTTCCTGACGTCCGATTTTGGTAAACTTTGGAAGTTATGTTCATTTCAACAAGGAGAATGTTAAGAAACTTGTTTTTCTGCAGTTTCTAAGTTGTTCGCATAGTATAATGTCATTTAAGCATTTATAACATAATATATGACGTCACAACTAACATATGACGTCATAGGTACATCATTTGGTAATTTAAATATGCTAATTAGAATGTTTAATATCACATTTATATCTACTCGTAATGCACTTAGGTGGTCTAAATCCAACCGTTAAGGAGATATGGGGCTTTAAAATAGCAAATAGTGGCCATTTTGAATTTATGCTAATTAGCCCACTTCCCGATGTCCGATTTTGGTAAACTTTGGATATGATATTTATTTTCACCATATCAACCATATAAAACAAAAAAAAATTCTGTTGCAATTTGTTCTAGGTTCAACCATATTTTTACTGGACTAAGTAACGCGATTTCAGTCTTACATTTATGGTAGACATTTCACATTGGTAACAGACCATAAGCCATTGCTGGGTCTTATTAATGAGGACAGACTTGTGCCTAGCCAAGCATCAGCTAGAATCCAACGTTGGGCACTGAAATTAGGTACATACAAATATACATTAAGATTCAAACTGACAAAGTCCCATGCCAATGCGGATGCCTTAAGCAGATTACCATTGCCAGGAAAACCAGAATCAATTCCACAACCTGCCGAAACTGTTCTATTGATGGAGCCAATGAACCAATCTCCAGTTTCCACAGCAGATATTAAAGGTTGGACGGTTAAAGATCCAACACTTTCTCGAGTTCTTTACTACATTGAAAAGGGTTGGCCCAATACTAATCCAAAAATTGAAAACTTGCAACCATATTGGATGGATCTGACAAAGAGAACTCTCTACACAAGATGGATGTATTTTGTGGGGAAATAGAATTGTTGTTCCACAGCCTGGTAGAAAACAGTTGCTACAAGCACTACATGACGGTCATACTGGAATTGTCAGAATGAAAAGTTTTGCTCGGGATTCGTTATGGTGGCCTAATATGGACAAAGACATATCAAAGCAGTGCGATACATGCCAATCCAATCAAACTTTACCACCTAAAGCACCATTGCACCCATGGAATTGGCCAAATAGACCATGGTCACGATTACATATCGACTATGCTGGACCATTTATTGGAAAAATGTTTTTAATACGATGCATACTCAAAATGGCTTGAGGTAATTCCGGTAAATTCCTCAACGACAAATACCACAGTGGATAAGCTCAGGCTTATATTTGCATCGCATGGATTGCCAGATAAAATAGTATCCGACAATGGAACATGTTTCACCAGTGATGAATTTCATACATTCGTAAAGCGAAATGGAATAAGACATTCTTTAACAGCCCCATATCACCCATCATCGAATGGTCTTGCGGAACGTGCTGTACGCACATTTAAAGAAACAATGAAACGTATGAAAGATGGATATATCGAAACAAAAGTCGCAAGATTCTTATGTTGTAATTTGTATGTTCTTGTTATCAGTTTCTTGTTTTTAGGACCCAAGTGGAAATAAGTTTTTAACTTTTCTTGGCATTCCTTGTAATCAAGGCCTGTTTTTTCCGTGCAATTGTTTTTCTATTTTCTATGTATTATATTTTATTGTTTTTTAACCTTGATTACCAAATAAAGTTTAAAAAAAAAAACTTCAAGATTCCTATTTAAATATAGAAATACACCTCATAGCACAACTGGCAAAACACCAGCAGAATTACTGAATGGCCGAAAATTGAAAACGCATTTTGATCTTTTACACCCTTATCAAGCAGATCGTGTTATCACTCAACTTGAAAAACAGAAATTAGCCCATGATCGTCATGCAAAGAACGCACTTTTGTAGAAGGAGAGTAGGTGTATATAAAGAACTTTAGAGGACAAAATCTGAAATGGTTACCCGGAACAATAATATTAAAATCCGGTCGCATCTCATTCAAGATAAAACTAGAAGATGGACGAGTTTGTCGTCGTCATGCCGACCATATCAGGAAGCGTTATAGGCCTGTTCAAACTCAGGATAAACAGCTTACAAACAAAGATGATCCTCCACAATTACCTCCAATGCTCATTAATCCAAATCTGAACAGTGGAAACATCACAATCGACTGTCGAAGCACAGTCTATTACTGCTCAGCGATACCTTACCTTACCTTACTCGCGATAGAAAACCGCCGGAAAGATATGGACATTTTTAATAACTGAAATATAGAAACTTTTATGGACATTATTACTGGACAATTTAAAATGTTGATCTTATATTTTACTTTATACAGTGCATTATACCATATACATTTAAAGTGTTATTAAACCATAACTTAGTACAGTGCTGCTTTGATTCAATTATAAATAAATAGCTTAGAATTGTTTATAATAGAAGGGAGGGAATGTAATGTATTGAACTTGATTAATATTACTTGCTACCAATTATTTATACTTCCTTCACCTGTTACCATATATATTATGTTAACCCACTAATATATAACCCTGGCTACTTAATGGTCACTAATGGCTAAAAAGTAGACCCCTCTGCTGAGACCACTAAACATTCCACCTTGACAGATTAATTACCCATTACCGATATTGTTATTATATATAGTAGATGTAGAATAAAGAATAAACACTTCAGTGCTAGCTTTCAACTATAACAGAACTTGTCTCTCTCTCTCACTTATTTGTATTGTAAATCGGCACATTACAAAAAGTATTGTAGGTATTAGTGTACTAGGTTGATGAAAATAATGCAACTAGCAAGTAAGGATACACAATGATTTACATTTACGTAACTTGGATAAATGCAAGTGGTCCGTAGATATATAGGATAAATACTATTAGTACTTACCCTAAATTAGGTATATGTATGTAAACCCTGTTCTTGTCTCTGACTGTTACCTTCTTTGTACAGTACCTACAGCGGACATTGGGTGGATACCATCATCATTTGACGGATTGGTCATAGTAGCGTAATGATCTTTCTTACACGCAGTATCAAAATGAGCGAATGTGACATCTATTGATAAGAAAGAGCAAAATACCTTTATTTGTAAATGAATAAGTATGTTGAAATATATTCATTTGGTAAGTTTCACCAAAAATGTATTCCGATATTAAAGACATATTTTATGATAAAACAGTACTAAGGGACAACCTCAACATTACAGTGGTGATAACTTGGATACAATGGCAATTTTATGTTATCCAAATAAGCATTCAGCTTCATGTGTAAACAGTATGAATATGCGTTTCCTGCAATAGAACTCAACTGGTTTGTCCAAGTAAGGACTAGGTTTGTCCAAGTAAGGACCAGATTATGTCATGCTTTTACATACCTTGCAATCTTGTGCTTCCAGCAATAGCTGGGTAATTATGTATACCATGAAATGGAAAAAATGGAGCACCATTATCACCAGACATGAAATTTTCCCTCACGTATCCAGCATTTCCATTGTCTGGACCACAAGGTGCACACTGTTTTGCACTTTGACCTGCATTCTCTGGTTGATTCTGAAATATTTACATGAAAATGTTAATGGGAAAAAATCAGAATTTATAAATTACGTGACTGATTACACAATGGAATGGCATTATCAGTACACGTTAAGAAAAAGAAGGTAGAAGAGTAAGAAAGTCCTTTGACAAATTTCCTTATGAAAGTCAAGTATGCATATATAATATCTATACATTGATTTTATTTGACAGAATGCAAAATATAGTTCCCCAAACTGACAAAATAATAACATTTGAAAAACAGAAATAAAATCTTTTAAAATGAATAATAAAAATGTTCATATTTATTGAAAATGTTTATATCTTTTTTTTGTGTCATTTTTGGGTTTCCCACTTTTATTTCATCGTCATTAACATTGTTCCATTCATTATGATTTTTACATTTATACATTATCTAATCCAATTCATCATAATTGCTTAATTACAGTATTCGGTTTGTAACATGCTACAACTGTTTATATTCTTACTGAACCTACCTGTAACTCATCGCAATCAAAGAACGGGCTTGTACCAATTATAAACGATGACTACATTCTCACACATACTTATCAACAGCTTCATGACTAAGAGAAGATGGCCCATTAATGACAAATGGCATCACCCCGATGTTGTTGTCTAAAATCTAAAATGTAAGTTACTATATAAGGAAAAGAGAAGTATTTTGGTATTGCTTACCTGCTCCAACTGTGTGGTGAATTACATTATCCTGAATTGCATCTCGATAGCAGGACTGAAGCCATTATGAAATGTATATTCACGTACAAACGATGGACTTTCTACAGTAACTTCTCCAATCTCCAAGAAAGCAACTGAATAATGTGGCTCATAAAAATCTGAAACAAATAAATAAGTGTCACTATCGAATGAATAAGTGCCAGACAAAAACCTCAGGGAAAAAAAAGTTACAATTACAGAACTAACACTTTCCAATGTAAGAATGTTCCTTTATAGAAGTATTTTAACACAACCTGTGTTATTATAATGTATTATTCTGGTCCTCAAGCTTTACTGGAAACTGAGGAAATTCGGATTAGGCCCTCCACGGACCCTCGACAGCCAGCAGTGCAGCGCCTACCAGATCAGCACACCGGGAGACAATCCCCTACTTTTTTCAAACAGTGTACCACGTTCTTTAATGTGCACTGTTAAGTACACAGGACCAACGGCTTTACATCTCATCCGAAGAATAAGGCAATGAGAGTAAAGCATCCTGCCTAAGGAACCATGGTGGTCTATTTATAATTATTTTCTCTCAATCTAATAACAATCATTGCCATGATTCAATAAATTGTTTATTAATTAAAAATATAAAAATCATCACCATAATGAGTGATAGAGCTGATAATGTTAGTTTTCCCAACGATTATATAATCTTAAGTTTCCAAAGAAGGAAAGAAGGCAAATAAAGAGAATGCTAGAAGTTTGGACTGGCAAACAGTTTAGTGTACACATAAACAGTAGTTACTGGCACTGTATACTTCAACACAAAGAATAAATATTCTAAATATTTATTTCTTAGGCTTAATACTTACAATAGTTGATTAGATCCACTGCTAGCACTCTTCTTCCTTAGATTCATTCGCATAGTCTGACATTTTAACTTAAGGTACCTTCTCAGGCAGTGCCATTTTCTCTATTTTAGAAAATTGTGCTCTACAAAGAAACACAAATATTTAATATAACTCACAATATTAAAAAAAAACTTGCATACAGTACATAAACGTATACACGGTAGGTGTATGGTCAAATTATTTGACATATTGTTGCATGATGAAATCAATATGAAAAGAACGGTTGCGTTTTTCTCCACATTTCAATCAACATGCTGTGATCGTTCTGTACCGCAAACATATCACTATCACGAACGCTGAACATCTTGCGACATAGCGCACTTAACAAAACTTCCCCAATCAGAGCGATTATTATCCAAAGTGTGCATAGACTTGTTTATTTTTGTTTTTTCATTTTCTATAATTTCGATGTGATTTTGGGTCGTCCCCTTAGTCTCTTAACTTTTCTCATTGTTTGTTTCCTCGCATAGAGCTCTTTGAGCTGGGATATCGGAGTCTAGATGAAGAAGGTGTCCACACTATGTCAACATATACTGTATATTTAACAATTACAAACTTCATTTTGTATATGAAGACAGATTATGGCACTCCTCATCTTAGAGACTCAAAATACCTGCTTTTAAAACGGATAGATTTTAAGTAGCTACCAGAAAAGCTTTAGTGAGAAGTTTAAGGCGCTGTGGGGGCTCAAATGAAAACTGTCAATGGATGTCAAAGGTTGAAAAAGCAATGCGTTGCTCAATTTCTAAACAATGACCCTGTTGTACACACATTTGACTGGATATTTGTTTAATTAATGTACAGTATGTATGCATGTATGAACATGCTCGCCTGCATCTTAAATTGAGAGGATCTGTGTGTGTAGCATCCAATAAGAATTTAGTGAAGTTCGAGAAGCTGGGAAGAACAACCCTGTGTTGATCTGGGCCTCCGTGGATAAATTGAACTTATTATACCTATTCATGGTAACAGTAACGTTTGTTGCTCTTAGAGTGGATACGGTAGTCTACAATTGAAGATGTTTTTAAAATTGGGGTAGGGGGAAGTATTAATAGAAGGTAGTGGGTTAAATAGAGGGAGACCTGCATTGAAAATTTGAAATGGACTGTAGTCTTCAAAAAGAAGTTGCTCTTAGATTGGATACACTAGTCTACAATTGATGGTGATTTTAGAATTATAATGCAGTATTAAATAGAAGATGGATGGTTAATTAGAGAGAAAAACTGCATTGACAATTTGAAAATGACTTATAATTAATTAAAAAATCACCAACCTTGGAATCCAGATGTTCTGCAATATCCATTGTAAAATCTTCAATTAGATTAAACTGAACATCAAATTTTTTTCAACTTTTAGTGTTGATCTGCGATTGATATGTGGAAACACCCTCAATGACAGAAAACTCTGTTGAGTTGATACCTTCTAGCGTGGATGAGTTGGAATAAACAATGCTGAATTTAAAGAAGTAGCCACTTCCTGACAGATTAATGGCAAGATCAGTGAAGTTGGCCCAGCCATGGATTATATCTACAGTGTTGTTGCTGACGAGCTCTGCATCAGATACTCCTGGGCATTTTCCATGGATGTGAAGAATGTCCCAGATTTTGCACAATTTCACCCTGTAAAAATCATTGAATAATTCCTTTTTTTTTGTAGAATATTTGTATCAAACCTATGGTGTATTACCACAGCTTGATAGCCTATATTGGAGTTTAGAAAGAATTGTGTTAAATCTACACTGGTATCCAATATAGAGATGCAAGGTTGAATCTCAAATAGCATCAGCCGTTGTAAACGTATACTCATTGTGCTTGAGAATTGATAGATGATTTCTACTCCTGGGTCACTAGATGCCTCTTCTTCAGCTTGCTTCTCAGAATACCTGTGAACCAATTAGTTATGTTGTTTTGTAATGATATAGGCATTATGGTTATGTTCGTTACAAGCCACACATGAGAATACAATTTAAGACTTTGGACAAGACGATACAAGCCAGTTCTTTACTACAGTAACTCTACAGAAAACTCTACTTCAACTCATTACTTCTTAAATGTGACTTACGTTTTATTGCCTGTACTTGGACCTCCTGTTGTATTTGTTGCTCTCACACCCCTTGTTGGGTCTTCGGCTGGGGGAGAAGGATCGGTCATTGCTAAGTACAAAGTACCAGTTTGTGATGCATTAACAATTTCTGCTTGAAGGTTAACTAACTCATCATGTTCTAGGGTTGAATTGCCTGTAAGGAAGAAGTATTAATTATTGTTTAGATATTAAAAGAATAGGCAATGAAATAAAATTCAACTAATTTCTAAACATATGAAACTGAAAAAAGAAGAAATCTGGATAGATTATGTGATACTTTAATATGGTTAAAGAAAGCTATTTACTTACTGTATTATATATACCAAACTGGCAAGATTGTTAACAAGATCTTCTTCATAGAAGTCATCAACATCAACAGAAGCCACACCAACGTCAACCATTATAACCGGTGTAGTGATGATGTCAATTGGGTCACTACCACGTATAAGTATCCAATCGCGATCAAAATAGTTCTCGCCATAAATGCTGGAGTCATGAACTGGTCTATTTAGATCTTCTGGAACCCATATGAACATATCTCCATCCAGCTGCCTGTTATTTGGCATGACATAGTGACCTTGATGGTACACATCTAAGCGTTGAGGATTGGCATACCGGATGCCGACAACTATTTTCTGATCTGGAGCTGTGTTCAGGAAATGAAGTCATAACGTTTGAGGATTCGTTGAACTCTCATATACATCTCATAAGTCTCTCCAATTGCAACGATAGACATAAATGTGCTGATGCGCTCTTGACATGTGTACCCATGACACCAGCCGTGATCTTGTGGTCCATTGATCAAATCAACATAACCGTTAGACACAATGACGATTGGTGAAGACGTCGTAATTCTGTGTCAGGATCAAGACTTTCAATAATCAACATAGCGTAATCGTAGTCATAGCATTCAAAAGCCTGCCAAGATTCATGCCATATGCAGTCTTCTGTACCAATGATACCTTAATGAAAAGAGCAGATTAGATAAAAGATTTTACTACCATTGATGTCTGTAACCATCATGCTTGGAATTCTATAATCCTATAATTCTAAGTCCACGTCTCGGATCTCTATCCCACTCGTATGCAGAATCAGGAATAACATAACCAGGCCGTGATCCTACTAGAATTCCACCATCTTCGTCTCTGATCATTGCATTCTTAAATGCATCACAATCCATCTCCACGCACTCAGAAGGATTAAAGACCCCTTCCCTTCAATTTGTGACGTTTTGTAAAAATAATACATATATTACTTTAAAAACATTAAACAAGGTCATTCCTTGTCTTAAATGTACGTTTTATGGTAAATTATGATAAAAAGTGAGAAACAATGCACTACCTATGTAGCTCGCGGCGAATGACCTCTCGTGGGCAGTCTTTAGGTCTAGCCTAGCTAGGCTGAGTTTTGTAGGCCTAGCCGGTAAACATCGGTAACGTACGAATATCGTATGCTAGTTATATACCTAGCCTGACGTTGTATAGTTGCTGCATTAATTGTCTTTCTATATTTGCCAGACTCCGTTGATACACAATGGGGAAAACCTGGTATTTTCGGTGAAAATTTATGAGTCTTCCATTTGTTTTGGCCTCACGATCAATCAAAAAGTGGGTGAATTACAGAAGAAAAACAAAAATATCAATCCGCACGCAATGCATTTTGGGATTTATAGCGGGCCGCTAAAATTACTAGAATCAACTTATTTTTCACATTTTTAACCATTTAAAGACAAAAAAGTTACCATATAATATTTATTTTTACATTAATTGTAGTTTGTGACCTTAAATTAGATCTAAAAAACGTAGGGAAAGGGGGTCTTTTTAACTTTACTGTAGTGTTAAGATTAAATGAAAAGTATTGTAGGTACAGTAAGTGTACTAGGTTGATGAAAATAATGCAATTAGCAAGTAAAGATACACAATGATTTACAATAACGTAACTTGGATAAATGCAAGCGGTCCGTAGATATATAGGATAAATACTATTAGTACTTACCCTAAATTATGTATATGTATGTAAACCCTGTTCTTGTCTCTGACTGTTACCTTCTTTGTACCTATAAGCATTCAGCTTCGTGTGTAAACAGTATGAGTATGCGTTTCCTGCAATAGAACTCAAACAATGGCAGTTGTTGGTTTGTCGAAGTAAGGACTAGGCTTGTCCAATTAAGGACCAGATTATGTCATGCTTTTACATACCTTGCAATCTTGTGCTTCCAGCAATAGCTGGGTAATTATGTATACCATGAAATTGAAAAAATTGAGCACCATTACATGAAATTTGCCCACACGAATCCAGCATTTCCGTTCTCTGGACGAGGTGCACGCTGTTTTGCACTTTGACCTGCATTCTCCGGTTGATTCTGAAATATTTACATGAAAATGTTAATGGAAAAATGTAATATTTTAATCAGAATTTATAAATTACGTAACTGATTACACAATGGAATGGCATTATAAGTACACGTTAAGAAAAAGGAGGTAGAAGAGTAAGAAAGTCCTTTGACAAATTTCCTTTCGAGTGAAAGTCAAGTATGCATATACTGTATAATATCTATACATTGATTTTATTTGACAGAATGCAAAATAGAGTTCCCCAAAATGAAAATATAATAAAAATTGAAATACAGAAAAAAAAAAAACATCTTTTAAAATGAATAATAAAAATGTTCATATTTATTGAAACTGTTTATATCTTTTCTTTTTTTTTTTGGTTTCCCACTTTTATTTCATCGTCATTAACATTGTTTCATTCATTATGATTTTTACATTTATACATTATCTAATCTAATTCATCATAATTACATAATATATACAGTATTCGGTTTGTAACATGCTATTTAATGTTACTGAACCTACCTGTAACTCATCGCAATCAAAGAACAGGCTTGTACCAATTATAAACGTCCATTCTCACACATACTTATCAACAGCTTCATGACTAAGAGAAGATGGCTCAATGACAAATGGCATCACCCCGATGTTGTTGTCAGCAAGAACAAGATCAGTCATTTACAACGGAACTCGAAATTTGGAAAAAGACTCCATAATCCCAATTCTTCCAGATGAAGAAATTGGCAATCTGTGTGCAGTCTCTCTGACCATCCCTCGTCATGAACACCGTGCAAAGAAGTATGGCCTTCGTTGTTGCTCCATTGACTTTCAACGTCACAATCTCCCCACTGACATGGTACAGCACCATCTCAGAGCCTACCACAGTGTTGTCTTGTAGGATGACATCTCTGGAGCTCTCAATTTCAATACCTGCTGGCCACGATATATCCTCAGCATTGTAGCGGTCTTGATATGTACCAGGAAAGACAGAACAGCAGATTAATCTAAAATGTAAGTTACTATATAAGGGAAAGAGAAGTATTTTGGCATTGCTTACCTGCTCCAACTGTGTGGTGAATTACATTATCCTGAATTGTTAGTCCTGAAGTACCAAACATCTCGATAGCAGGACTGAAGCCATTATGAAATGTATACAACCGCTGGACCTTCTACAGTAACTTCTCCAATATCCAAGAAAGCAACCTAAGGGAACATTATACTTACCCGTTGATTAAGTTAATTAACAATTGGGATGAAATATTTTACAGTACTTTGTACTTAATTTATTATTAACATTAAAACATATTTTAGTGTAAATTAAAAATAATTTTATTTTATAGTTGTTTATTTATAATTTAATTTAGCATTTACTTAAACTATAGGCTTAATATAATTAAGTTAAGTTATCTTGCCCAGTGGGCTAGTCACAACAAAAACCAAGCCCTGCTGAAATGGAAGCCTTATAATTCTTTTTTGCACTTTTTTTTATAAAAAGAAGAATTATCTGCAATTGCGCCATTGGCTGCAACAGTATTTTTAATTAATGATTTATGGTTTTTTTCAAATAACTACTGCATATATCACAATATATCACTTTTTAACAATTAGCCAGTAAATCATGGTCTGGTGTTAACATTCTGAATTTTCCACTGATGCAGTGATGCCTGAATTTCACTACACTGCATAAAATATTAGTAAGCCTATTATAAGATTACCTTTTCCTTCAAATAGAATACAGTAAATGTCCATCTGGGTCTTGTCTTCTAATATGCGATGCTTCAAAACACATATCCAGTCGTCTTCTGTTGGTCATTTTGAGATTTTTTTCTTCTGAAGAAACAATAACAATTCTATTAATTTTTTAATTAATTATTAATTATTAGGTCGTACAGACAGTGACCAACAACTTTATGTCTTGTCTGAAGAATCACCCAAGAACACAGACAAGTCAGCACAGATCTCGAATTATAAAATATTGCTTATTGAATCGATCAAAAGATGTGTACGGCGTAACAGTTAGCGTTATTTAAATATTCCTTGTTTTTAACTATATAAATATTGACTTTTTGGAACTGAAGTTGATTTATAAAAAGCATATAGGCCTATTTACATCGTATTTTTTACATATAACCCTGAATAGTCTTTGGTTTGGTGTTTAATATAGGACATGCGGATAGATTGTACTGTATTTATTAGGTATTGGTATGAATACAGGTCAACCCGTACCCATGCCAACTCGTACCCACCAACTCGTACCCAAATTTTGGCTTACTCGTACCCAAAATTTTGGCTGACCCGTACCCATCATTGGCTGGCCCGTACCCAAGTTTAATGCTATTTAAAGTATATTTATATTACATTTAAACCCAGTTTTATTACATTTTTAGATACCAATCATATGTTCGATATTATAATGGCAAAAACTATTGACCTAAAAAGTATAATAATATGTACAGACTCGTACGAAAAAAGCACAGCTTTCATCGTATTTGCGTACGTCGTATTTGGTCAAGTTAATACTTGAGGGCGCTGTTTTATATGGCTTTGTGGAAGATGTCAGTGGTCGGCTGTGCTGCATTCTGTTTTTTTTTTTCATTTTATGAGTTATTAATCTATTATTTTCTACGAATAGTAGTACACGGAAATTGAAATACCCACTAGTCTGTGATGATGAAAACTTGAATTATTAAAAGTAAACATGAATATCTTTTTTATACATAATTTGTATTTTCATTTTATTTTACAGATGATGAAGTAATGTGCTTTTTGAAAATCGTTTTAAAACGAATGGTTTTTGTTGTTTTGTTTTGCAAGTTTTGGAAAATGTTAAACTGTTTTAACATTTCGAAAATATTTAATACATTTTTAAGTAGTCACTCGTATTTTAAAATCACGAAACTATTGAGCATTTAGTAGTAGATTAGATTATTGCTGTTTATCTAGTATACAATGACGGATGTGAGAGTAATAATAAAAGGTAACCTCCAATAATTTAAAATTTAATTACAAACGACGACATTTGCTGTTATATACGTTTTCATTTTATAATGATTATTACTGTATTATTATGACTAAAAACCGAAATAAATTCTACTAAAACTTACAAAAATCATCTTATCGCTGACAGATACGTAAGTACTCAGACACGTGTAGGTAGGCCTTCAGAACGTTTATATTATTTTAGTAAAAAAGACGACATCCGTTGCCATGGAAAAACGATCGTAGTTCATTCATTTGTCTTATTTGACACATTATAGAATGCGTATTTTTTTTAAAAAAAGGGAATCCCTCGTCAGCAAAAACACGTAGCTGTATTGAGGAAACATCTACCAAAAATGTTTAATTACCGTAAACAAACAGATAATTTTACTGAATTATTTAAGAAAAAAAAATAAATAGAAAACGATCATACGCTACATTGCGTTGTCTATTTTTGGACACAATACAAATGGACCCGTACAAATGCGTTTTTTTTTTAATATTAAAGAGGAATCCCCATTCAGCAAAAACACGTAGCTGTTATAGAAGAAAATCTGCCAAAATGTTTAATTGCCTTACAGTACGACAGTACGTGATGATCATTTCACTGAATTATTAATAAATAAAATATATGGAAAACGATCATACGCCATTACTGAGTCGTCTCTTTGACGCCGACCCTATAAATGCGTGTTTTTTTATAATAAAAGGTTAATCCCGGTCAGCAAAAACACGTAACACGAAATCTACGAGTAATTAGACCCCATAGCCCTGCAGGCTTTTTGCTTAAAACAGCAGGGGCGGTCGCAGGACTATTTTAAGGGGGTTGCCCAAGAGTCCAGGGCCATAATAGAAACCAAGCATTTACGCCACAGGTTTGTAATTACTACAGCTTGGTTCCCACTAGAACGTAACGCAAGGACGTGAACGCAACGCAAGCGTTTTAACCAATGACAAGCGAAGTTATAGACAGTTAGCAATCACAATCGAATAAGCCATCGCTTGTGATTGGTCAATTCACTTGCGTTGCGTTACGTCCTTGCGTTGCGTCGCTAGTGGGAACCACGCTTACGGAAATTCGGCCTAATTTTACGGACGTAGAGAAATGAAAAAAAAAAATCCACTGACCGCCGTTAAATTGTGCGCGGTTAATTTTACGCTGCAGTCAGTCAATTTACATATAGACTCTTCCAACTTAACACTGAACTTCTTTAACGGACGTTAATGGTTAATATATGCCTATGATGAAGTGGGATCTAAATTTTAATTTAGTGGCAGAAAAAAAACATTTAGTATGAAATTAAGGGTGTTGCCCGGGCAACACCCCTGCGTCCGCCCCCTTGTTAAATCACCAATTTTAAATATACCAATACAATAGAAATAATAATTACTTGATCGAATGTAATCAGGGAAGATAATTAGAATAAAATAAAATAATAAAAATTGATAAGTATAAAATTATACGTTGTTGGTACTTTACCTGGGCTTAATTGAATTGTAATACTAACTATACAACAGTTAAAATATTTTTTTATTAATTAATGTTCTCTTAGTCTTACGTAAATAAAAAAGACACATCAAACATACGTTTATAAAACTATAATACTACATTTAAATAAATGTTAACAAATATATGCCTAATTAAACAAAGTCTACAATCAAATCAATGGTCATTTTTATTAGCACACATTTCACCGAGACCTGTAAAATAAAAAAACAATTTAAATATAAAAATATTCATACGGCAAAAGCATACCACTAGTTTTGCGCCGATCAAATCATTACAATACAAGTAATTATTCAAATTGGGTACGAGTAGGCCAAATAATGGGTACGAGTAAGCCAAAAATGGGTACGGGTAAGCCAAATAATGGGTACGAGTAAGCCAAATACTTGGGTACGAGTAAGCCAAATATTTAGGTACAAGTTGGCATGGGTACGGGTTGGTTTGGGTACGGGTTAGCCAAAGTGGGTACGAGTTGACCAATTATTTGGGTACGGGTTAGCCAAGTTGGGTACGAGTTGGCATGGGTACGAGTTGGTTTGGGTACGGGTTGACCAGCACCCATTGGGTATATAGGCTAGGCCAATACTAGGATGATAGGTCCCAGCATGTAGGCTAGCCTGCTGGGCCTAAAAAAAATAAACCTTAAACCAAAATTACATTTCCTAGTTTTTAGAATGAAAGATGTCAACAGGAAAACCAATTGATATCTAAGCTAGGCCTAATTGCATATAGGGTCTTCGGCCTAGGCTAGCTTGATACTAGACTAACGATATAGCCTTTATAGTAATAATAAATACTAGCCTAGCTAGGCCTTAGGCCTAACCCATTCCCATAAAAGAAAGAAGAAGAAAACAGATCTCTCATATAGGCCTAGCTAGCCTAACTAGGCCTAGAGCTATAATAGACTATAGGCCTAGTAGGCCTAGAGCTAATACTAGGCCTAGGCCTATTATTATGATTAGGCCTAGCCTAGGCCTAGGCTAGGCCTATTCTATTGTTGCAACCACTTTACCTTAAAAAAACAATTTGTATCCAAAGCTAATTTGATACGAAGACATCCTTCCACATTCCAATAAAAAAACTACTAGCTAGGGGCCTAGGCCTAGCTAAGTATAAAAAGTGTATTGCTATACAATACAATACAACGGATAGGTCAGCCAGGCCTAGGCTAGGCCGAAATCAAACTTCCCCGCAGGAGGTTCGTGCAAAAAAACACTTAAATAGGCCTAGGCCCACACTTTTTGAGACTCGTCAACTTATTGTTTAAGAATGCAGATATTTTTTGCCCCGTCGATATAAAATATTTTCCCGTAGAAGTAATTATTAGTTTATTACAAATTTTTCTGTAAGGTAGTAGTAATAGTATAGGATTTGGTAAATCATTTAATACAAATAAATATAAGTAGAACCACCAGAACTATTTCCGCTATACAGCCCTATTTAAAAATGGCCTGGTCTAAATTAACATTCTACCTACTACTACTAGGGAACGTAGGTTGGCCGAGGCACTCCGCCCCGCCCCCCCCCCCCCCCCCCCCCCCACTACAAGTCCTAGGCCTACCCGTTAGGCCAATTTCTCTCGCGTTGTGGTAATAAGGATACGCAGCTAAAGTGAATTTCCTCCGCTACACTGAACCACGAGCTAAGCCTACATATTTACCGATACTCGTCAATTTATTTTTATGGCATCAATGCTACACATTTTGCCCATTGATAATCCATTTTCTCCTACTAAAAGTACTTATTAATTTAATTCATTATGTCTATACTTTATTTATTTAGATATTTAGTTTCCGTTTCTTGTTGAATAAACTGCAAATAAATAAAGCTATTGTATTTCTAAAGGTTCCTTTAGCAAAATGGAATCATCTTTCCTATAGTATTATAAGAATACAAAAATATTTAGGATCTCGCTATAATTTATCTGGGCGATGTAGTCTGTGGGGTTAAAGAATACTCGAGCGGAAGAATACAACACATAATAACAATATCTATTACCAGTAAAACAGCGTCCTCTCTTATTATTTCGCATAGGTTTCAAATAACGGGGAAAAAAGTTAAGTAATATCTAATTATTGACTAATAATTACATTACATTTTAATATTTAATAACATAAATGTGTTCCACTCATAAAAGAGTATTTAATTCCAAAATTGTAATACAGTATATCGAAAAGTTAGATTTTTATTAGTGATAGAAATTTAGTATTATTTGGATAAAATAAAACTGTAAAAACATCATTCAAAAACCATCGTGGAAAAATACTTAACCAACTTCAATTTTGTTCAAATTTGGTACAATAATTCTATATGTATTTATTTATCTTTAGTATAAAAATTGGGTAATTTACTAGAATTTTAGATGATTTGGACATTTTTTATTTTTCAAAATATGATGCCTATGGTTCTATTATACATTTACAACATTTTTTTTACTAAAAGTGCGCCTAAGTTATTTTTTTTTTAAAAACTTGATACTAGTATTTTTCTTTTACATTATAACATTTGTGTAGTAAATTTTTCTTCTCATAAGCTATTATAGTGTAGGCCTACATTTATATTATAGTAGAACCCCTCGTTTAATTGGGAACAGCTCTTTTTACTATTTCGTCTTAACGTCTGTTTTTTTAACATTCGCCATTTACATTGCAAATTATAAATGGTATTATTATCTTTTAGTGGATTTAGAATAGCTAGAACATGTGTGATAGTAGTTTTGACTACACTATATCAGGGAAGAGTGAGATTAAAGCAGTCGTGAATTAAAATTTCAATAAAATTTGTCAACAAATATAATTTTACTATTTCTCCACGTCTGTTTTTTTAACATTCGCCATTTAGGCCTAGGCCTACGTCGCATTATAAATGGTATTATAATTTGTACTGGATTTGGAATAGCTAGAACAGTGTGTAGTTTAAACTATACTATATCAGGGGAGAGTGATTTTAAAGCAGTCTTAAATTAAAATGTCCATAACATTTGTCAACAAATATAATTTTGCGATTTCGCCTTAACGTCTGTTTTTTTTTACATTCGCCATTTGCATTATAAATGGTATTATTTTTATAATGGATTTGGAATAGCTAGAACATGTGTGTAGATCTTTTCCAGATGGATTTCTTTTCGAGATTTCTTTCAAACTAAATGAGGGGATCTGGTAGGTTCCCGCTCGGAGAAATAGTTTTTCTTACAAGATTTGAATAATCAACAATATCAACATTCAACAGTGTGGCGTGTTGACCGCAATGAATAACAATACCATCTTCCCCACTACACCTGCACCAACTCATTTGCATAATAACGCACGGCATACCAACTGATCAATATTTGTATAGGAGTAGCAATCAATGGGTTGGTTGGATAGCTGCTATTGTTCATCATTTAATTCATTGTATCAGTTGTTTTGATTTCTCATGATCAATTATTCACTTAATTCATTTCATTTATTCATGATCAAACCATGGAGAAAAGAATAATATTCTTTACTCCATGATCAAACACAGTAAAATGTAGTACATGGTTTGGAATAATGTTCGTTTGTTCAAAGTTAATAATTCAAATTGTGAAATTATTTATTACAATAATGCATATGTATTTAAATAAATAGAGAGAATACACTAGCCAGGCTAGGCATCGGCATCTTTACACATTTCTATTTATTTGTTCCTAATTTTCTGACATAACTTAGGTGTTCTTAAAATTGAGGGCGCCAAACATAAAATTTACGAGATCGGAAAGAGGCGGGAAGCCAAAAAAAAAATGATGGGTGTGCTCCCTTGCCTCTAGCACGGTAAGGCTCTCTCACAGCCTTGGGGGTACCACACATCAGATGCTTTGATGTTATTGCCTCATAATGTGTGGTGGAAAGGGGGACGTTTAAATCTGTGAACCCCAAACACAGAAGCTCGCATAGCTTTAACTCTTTTCCACCGACCGGCATGGGGTTTGAACCCACGATAATCGTGTTCCACGACGCTCTACCGACTGAGCTATCCGGCCCTCTGGTTAATAGCAAGGTTAAAACTAGATTCGTTTCCTCCTCAAAATTACATCATGAATATGCAAATTTATGACGTAACCATTAGAATGACGTAATATGAAGCTCGTATAAGACTATAATATTGTCAACTTTCATTACTGGTGTACATAGTGGCGCGGCATAACGGACGTAGTGCTCTAGTAACTATCGTTTGGATTTTCTCAGCTCTTCTAGCTGGGGTTCGAATCTCTACGGATTTTTTTTTTTTTAATAAATATAAAATGCTTTTCTTTTATTTTGAGAGATATATTAGAGAGTCAAGTAAATTGAGGTTAGGCAGGGGCTGGTCCTGGAGGATGGCATAATAATTGTCGCCGTTGGTATTTTAACGTATGTGCATGTTGCGTTTGCGCGGATAACCCGAACTCGTCAAAGTGACGAGTTCAAATCTAGTTTTAATTAGAGTTGCTAATTTACCAGAAATTGCCCTTTTTAAGGGTTGGGGTAGGGGTTTGGCCGCTTATAATTATGAACTGAAAAAAAACAACCTTTTTTCGTTAATTTTCTTTACATCTGGGGATCCAATAACCTGCATGATCTCTGAAATACTAAGCAGCATAATTGGTCAATCGCACCCAGGTCAACCGTACCCATGCCAACTCGTACCCACATTTTGGCTTACTCGTACCCAAAATTTTGGCCCACTCGTACCATGGAGTAAAGAATCATGGTACAAGTAAGCCAAATAATTAGGTAAGAGTTTGCATGGGTACGAGTTGGTTTGGGTTTGAGTTAGCCAAGTTGGGTACGAGTTGGCATGGTTACGGGTTGGTTTGGGTCCGTAAGGGTTAACCAGCACCCATTGGGGCCGATAATCTTAATCGTTGGGCCCGATAGCCAAAGCGTATCGTTTGTAAATCCGTTCCATTATAGTTTATAATTGAGTTCTCGGCAAACAATGTTTATTATTTAATGGTAGCAATTACCGTTTTTCCGTACGGCAGTACACCGGTTCGTTTCGGACTAAATCGACTCTTCGGTAAGCCACTTTCACCGAATGATGCTCACTGATGCGTGACAACAACCACAAGACAAACCGTGAGCAGAGTGACAGATTTATACATTACTCTACTGTAATATAATATTACGCAATAGTAATAATAATTTATTGGCACTGCACTTTTTTGTCAGTAGCACACTTCAACTTGTGAAGGTGCGTCCAAAGAAACAAGATCCAGCCACTGATACCCACAGTCATTTTTTCAGTATATATATATCTATATACATATACACACATACATCATATATATATAAATAATAAGATATTAATTAATTTAAAAAGTTATAAAATGAGATATAGAAACAATACAGCAATGTTTTTTATAGATTTTAAAGTCTTTGATTCTGTAGACAGATATTTTATGTTTAAAACTTTAGACAAATTTGGTTTTGGCATTCAATTTATACAATGGGTTAAAGTTATATATAACGATACTGAAAGTTACATTGTAAATAATGGATGGATGTCAGAAGGTGTTTTAATGAATAGAGGAATCCGTCAAGGTTGTCTCTCTCAGCGCTTTCATTTATTTTAGTTGTCGAAGTTATGGCAAAAAATATAAGAAATAATCATTTGTGTAAACGTATCAAATTGCCGTCAGTAACTAATGAAAATGTTAATGTAAAGATTAGCAGAAAGCCACTCCGCCTACTGTAAAATTCTCCTACATAAGATTTCTCCGGGAAAATATAATAATATATTTGTGTTTGTCTTAATGATGTGCGTGATTTAGGCTACTAGCATGTGTATGTGAATTTGGTGTAATGGTTATGTAACCAGCCTTTCAACTAACAATAGATTCTGTTAACTAACAATAGAACTGCAACGCCAAAAACAAACAACAATTTATATTTTCAAATTCCAAATCACAAATTATAACTCTCCACCTGTACCGTCCAAAGACAAGATATTTGACGTATTGAATAATTAAACTAGAAAGCCACTCCGCCTACTGTAAAATTCTCGTACATAAGATTTCTCCGGAAAAATATAATAATATATTTGTTGACTAACAATAGAACAGCAACGCCAAAAACAAACAAACAATTTATATTTTCAAATTACAAATCACAAATTATAACTCTGTATAACTCTCCACCTGTACCGTCCTTGGGTTAATGCTGACTTGCATCCTGATAAGCTATGAGCAAGTTAACCCCTCTCTCCACTGCAGCTCGGGTCTTCCGCCAGATCATAGAATACAGGTTTGTTAGGGTTGGCAAGGTGTCATAAAAAGCAAATAAAAATGAAATGCGGAATGGCTCCATTCTCCATGTTTCGGACCAAGTCACCTTCCTCTGGTAATTCCCATTTGATCCACGAACCCTATGCTCCCTACTCAACAGCCCTTGACTGTCTAACTTCATCTTCTCTTTCTCTGGCCTTAATTTTGAACCATCTCCCGTCTCTCTTTGTTCCATTGCTGGAAATGACTGTTTCCTAGACCCTGACTGCCGATACATGGGTTTCATATGATATCCCGTACCTTCAGACTGATTTATGCGCTTTGCACTACTTCTGCTTTGAGTCTCTCACGGAGCTGCACTTGGCCGCAAGTATTTCGTCATCATAGAATCAATAAACTTGGACCAGGAAATCGCACGTAATGCCCTTTCCTTGAGTCTAAATAACTCATCAAGATAATTTGGCAATGTACTACACCATTAATTATTATGTTGCTCAGTAATGGTTGAATGAGAGAATTGTATATCGTCAAAATAGCACAGATGGGGGAGAACAAGTCGAACTTTATATAGTATGCCAACATTGGGGCATTTTCTTTGTAGTAACATTGATGATGTGCTCCTTAAATGTGATATATTCATCGATATAAACTCCAAGGAATTTAGTCGATTTCACTCTATCATTTTATTGTTGACATAAATATTCAAATTCTCTGAGTTACTACTCTCTATCACCACCCGGAAATAGACAAATTGCCATCCAACTTTCGGAGGTATAATCGTTTAGTTTAGTTAACTTTGATGATGTAAAAATGCTGTATTGAAGATAAACAATGGTCACAGTGGGTCTGATGCTGTTTTACTTTTGAAACCCAGCTAGGTAATACAAACTGTTTTCTTCTGACATCTAAATCCGGTATATTATCTTTATTGATATGATTTCACGCTCATTACATGTTAAGAGATCGACTAAAAACTCATCGTAACCCTTTAACTACACGTAGCAGCTGTTATGACTGGGGAGTGGCGATAATTATTTTAATATTGGGGAGGTGTTCCGGGCGTTTATTCAAATAAATACCATCCTAATTGGTATAATTAATACATTATTCCGCGACACAGTGAGCCGTTTTGGCCTAAGAAGGAAGACGTTTTAGACGGCGTGCAACATGGGCAGAAGTATCCCATGGTCCTGACGGGACACAAATAGCGCATAGTATACATAAAGTCCTGGCAGCTTACTCAACATCTCGGCTATCGGGGTTTCATTCAATTTCAAACAAAAGCTCTTATCATCAATTCTCTCGATGTAATTTTATATAATTATTTCCCACAATTTACTCCTATGTTTTATGAATATATTTAATTTGACCTTTATGTACTACAGTACTATACCATGGAGGTATACCTCCATGACTATACCTTCACACGCGCGGTCCGAAAATAAACAAAAATCAAAATGGCTATCGCCACCAAGCACCAACGGCCAACTTAGTTGAAACAGAGAGTTGTTTTACAACTCCCTGTTTGAAACCAACCATGCAGGGAACTTTCAAGGTGATTGACACACCTTACCGTGAACCCGGAAATTACTTACCGCGCGTAAAGTTAAAATTTACCGATTGAAATCAGAAAATTTCTTATAAAACCCTTTATAATATCTTCCTAAGATAGAAATATGGAACAATATCGTAATAGTGGAAACTAATCTTATCAAATCTACGTTTCGCGGTACATCTGAGATAGATAAGGTAGGTATCCAAGGCGGAGATTAGTACCGAAGTTTTTACATTGTGCTCACCTATGTCAGAATTAACCATAATTTATATATAGATAATGCATGTGGCGGGGAGTTTATTCGAGAAAATTGGGCGAGAGTGGTATTCGAGGGCGGCGTATATAATATATTACATGATGAATATACTTAGGTACTAAGTACTGAAATTACAGGACAACGCCGCGTGCGGTCCTCTAGCGGCAGTAACACGCTGACACTCGGTATGCGCATGGAATTATAATTCTAATTATTACTACATGTTACATAGTAAGTAAATCTATCGTTCGGCATAAGTTATCAACGCTATATTAACACGTTCGGACTTCGTTAGTGTACGTTTAACCATAAGGTATCGCAACGTTCTGTACACGTTCCTTGTATGTTGTGTACATGTCCACCTCGTTATGAATAGAAACTTTGAAACATTCGTGACTTCTCTGTCCAAATAAAGACGCTACATATAAACTGGATTAAAATGTTGTTTAATGACAACATGGGCAAGTGAAAAGAAATTCCACTATTCTACTTCTCCAAAATAAGACAGAGGGACTGCTGTCTAAATATGACCAATGTGAACGATCTAAATAAGACTATTCTAAATAAGCTAACTTTTCAGTCTTTAGCTACCTTTAATCGGACAAAACAACCAGAAATTGTAATGACATAATGAACAAAATATATGGGGTAATAATAAGATTATCCTAAAGAGAAATCCTCTATACTGTACGTTAAGCACTGGATTGATTCCGGTTTTATTACAATTAGTAAATAAATATGGGTTTATAGATTCGGACACATTATTAAGAAAATTAAAACGAAAACAAAAATTGGTTAGCAGAATTTACATGAAATATGCAATATAAGCTTTGAGAATATCACAATTGGAACAGATAAACAGTATACAAACACCCTTATTACATATGGTTGTTTCTGTACAATAAAGCCAAAGTGTACCTTTTATTCGCTCAATAGCCTGTTACTGTGTGATGCCTCTTTTTATTTAGTTTTCATTGATTGTAATGACTGATTATGCTATAAAGTATTTGTCACACAGCCGCAACTACGGCTCTTTCGGACATGTAATTTCTGTTAACCACCGGTAAACAACGGTAAATAGCCACAACTGTACACATATAAATGTAAAAAGTAAATTTAATAATCACGTTTGGCAAAACAATTCTTTCCTTTCTAATCCAAACCCCACCAAAAAAAAAATCCCCACAAAAAAAAAACCCAACCAATTCTCAAACAATGATACAGTATCCCTATTCCCCACACACTTTATAAATATACAATTCCCCAAATTTCCCAATCCTTCCAGACAAAATATCAACAATCTTCTTATTGTCAAATAAATTCCCGAAACCCCCCTTTCAAATACAATAATATCACAAGATGAATAATTAAACGAATAATAAATGTCCACAATATCGTTCCTTCTTGCCTTCTCTCCTACGCTGACCCGAAAACAAATTAGAAAGATAAAAGTTAAAACGATTCTGCAACTAAACAACTCCCACGCCTCTGCTCCCGTTCTGCCGGTATTCCCAATTATAATTCTTCTCAAACTGCAACTATTTTCTGACATATAAATAAATTAAATATAAAGTTAAAGTGTTTCTTGATGTTCTGTACGGCAATCCGCTCCCCGACCAATTATTTCTTTCTCCTTTTCCACGTAAAGTTACTCTTCAATACTTTCAACAATTCTTTAAATGCAACTAATTCTGCTATTTCCAACAGTTATTTCTTCCTTCAATTTACATACACAATTTCAATTAATCCTCAGTAATCTCAACAATTAACAGTTCTACATTTAAGTACAGCCTTATAGTATTACTTCCATTTCACTATTTATTTTACTTTATGTATCTCACTTTAATTCCTTTATGCTTCTGCTTTATCACCACAACAATTACTTTCTTCTCCACTGTACGTCTTAGTTTCTCATATCAATGTTCACCTATCCATTTCTTGCTTAACATAACATAGCCCTCCTTCTCTGTCTCCTCTTATTTTTCATCTCCTTCAAATGTACACATACCACCACCTTATCCTTCTCCACCAATAAGCAACTCACACACTAATTTAACTCTTATACCTCTCCTCCAATCAGCAAACTCCACACAATCCTTCTCTGCAACACAAATACTCTGCTCCACTGGCTTCACATAATAGCTGCCTAAAACAAAAGAAAGGTTCAAATAGTGAAAACAAAGGGAAAGTAAAATAATAATAATAATAATTTATTGAAACTACACCTTTACAACGGTGGCACCCGTTCATACACGGTGCGTTCTATATACAGATAGACATTCAACAGATACAAATTAATAAAAACAAACAGATACAAAATAAAACTATCAACCGCCGACTCGATCGCTATCGTAGTCGTACGGCACTTATGCAAAATACAATGAGTTAAAAAGAAAAGAAATACAAACAATTTTTAAGTAGTACAGTAACTGAAAAAAAAAAAAAAACAACAACAAAAAAAAACCAAAAAATATTGTACCAAAATTTAAAAAAAAATAGTAATATTAAAAACTCAAAATAAAAAGATCTCTATACCGCAACAAAACAAAAACATTACATGCTATCTGCGAGTTGTATAAGATTGTTTCGTATTTTCCATGATCTTGCTAGGTATACTTTACAAAATTTGTCAAGACTCAATAGAACATTATTACTGAGGGGAAGTGTATCCGTCCCCAGAACATATAACATTTTTTCGTCATTGTTACTGGTGCAGAATGTTTCCCAAACATCTAACTCGTTATGAAAAATTAAGTCTTTTTAAAGTATATTTAGCTGTTCTTCTCTTACACATTGTAATGCATCACAACTAAATAAAAAGTGAGATATGTCCTCTATATTTCCAGAGTTACACAATGAACAGAGACCATCATTATCCACGGTCCATTTACTTAAAGACCCCTTCCCTGCAATTTTGGACGTTTTTTGGAAAATAATACATATATATCACTTTAAAAACATTAAACCATGTCATTCCTTGTCCTAAATGTACGTTTTATGGTAAATTATGATAAAAAGTGAGAAACAATGCACTACCTAAGTAGCTCGCGGCGATCGACCTCTCGTGGACGGTCTTAGGCCTAGCCTAGCTAGGCTTAGTTTTGTAGGCCTAGCTGGTAAACATCGGTAACGTACGAACATCGTACGCTAGCTATATACCTAGCCTGACGTTGTATAGTTGCTGCATTAATTGTCTTTCTATTTTTGCCAGACTCCGTTGATACAAATTGGGGAAAATCCGGTATTTTCGCTGAAAAGTTAGGAGTCTTCCTTTTGTTTTGGCCTCACGATCGATCGAAAAGTGGGCGAATTACAGGTGAAAAACAAAAATATCAATCCGCGCGCAATGCATTTTGGGATTTATAGCGGGCCGCTATAATTATTAGAATCGACTTATTTTTCACATTTTTAACCGTTTAAAGACGAAAAAAGTTATCGCAATAGGACCATATAGTATTATTTTTACATTAAATATAGTTTGTGATCTTAAATTAGATCTAAAAAACGTAGGGAAGGGGGCTTTAATTTAAAATTTAAAGGGAGAGTAAATTGGAACGGGCTTGAAATTTAAGACGGGCACCATTAAAATTTGTTTTATCAAGTAAAAACTTTTCAAGATCCGGCTTTGATTTTAACTTTGCATAAAAAGATAGCGACGATTTAGAATGAACTAGCAAAATATATATACAACTATATGTCACTTGGGTAACGGGACGATTCGGCCCTGAGACGATTCGGCCCGGGACGATTCGGCCCTGGGACGATTCGGCCCGGGACGATTCGGCACACTTAAATTTATCGGCTTTGATATGCATTTATAAGCATAAAATAAGCTTTTTTCCCCAAACTTTATTTTCACAGAGACTATGGGGTAGTACTACTAGGGATAAAGATGCAATAAAGCAAACATTTTGAAAACATTGTCGAAAATGATCATTTTTTAGTCACGCGAACGATGTAAACAAGTTACGCCCTCTGTTGGTCGCTTGGCGAATGCACGAAATAAACAAGGTTTTCGAAGTAATAAATTGAATATAAAATTACGTTTTTTTAGTAATTTATTATATATATTATATCAAGATTGTCAATATCAATAAATACGGATTGTTAAACACCTTTAAAAACTTGATAAATACCAAAAAAAATGAATATGAATTTGGTCTAAAGTGAGACGTTTCGGCCCACAAAGTGAGACGATTCGGCCCAAAAGTGGGCCGAATCGTCTCACCAATTGGCCCAAAAGTGGGCCGAATCGTCTCACCAAAAGTGGGACGAATAGTCCCGGGCCGAATCGTCTCAGGGCCGAATCGTCCCTGAACCGTCACTTGTGGTTCAGGGACGATTCGGCCGTGAGACGATTCGGCCCGGGACGTCTCACTTTAGACCAAATTCATATTCATTTTTTTTTTATTTATCAAGTTTTTAAAGTTGTTTAACAATCCGTATTTTATTGATATTGACAAAGTTGATATAATATATATAATAAATTACTAAAAAAACGTAATTTTATATTCAATTTTATTACTGTACTTTGAAAACCTTGTTTATTTCGTGCATTCGCCAAGCGGCCAACAGAGGGCGTAACTTGTTTACATCGTTCGCGCATGGAGTAAAGGTTCGCGTGACTAAAAAATGATTATTTTCGACAATGTTTTCAAAATGTTTGCTTTATTGCATCTTTATCCCTAGTAGTGCTACCCCATAGTCTCTCTGAAAATAAAGTTTGAGGAAAAAAGCTTATTTTATGCTTATAAATGCATATCAAAGCCGATAAATGTAAGTGTGCCGAATCGTCTCAGGGCCGAATCGTCCCGGGCCGAATAGTCCCGGGCCGAATCGTCCCAGGGTCGAATCGTCCCGGGCCGAATCGTCCCGTTATCTCACTGGTGACAGTATTTTATTCTCATTTATAAAAGTTACACAAGAGTATAAATATTTTAGGTAATATGATTCAGATAAATGTAACAACGTAGAACATACTTATAAAGTGCTTTAAAGATGAAGAAAATAAGAAATGTATTTGCTATACTTGTTAACACCACATTAAGTATAAGATAATGTAAATTACAAGAGGCAAAGAAATATTAAAATCTATATGTATTCTTTTAAAAAATTATATATTTGCCTAAATGTATACATTTTTGTTAAAAATTAAACTGATTTATCAGAGTCGAAACATTGTCAGAAGAAATTATAATTATACACTACAAATATATTCATTAAGAAAATGATAAAACCTCTTATAGGTTACAATTATGTTTTGTTATACTCAAATAAAAGATGAAAGCACCTACTAATGAGAAAATAAATATGGAGGCTAAACTGTAATAGTGATATATTGTGATATTATAAATATAAAAACATGTCTTATGACATATATGTGTATGATATAATATGTATGATAGAAAAGGAAAGAAAACTAAACAAAAACAAGGGAAAGTATATGTAGATACAGTATACAACTATATTATTTATGCTGTTTTATAGATGATAGTAGTTATAGAAGTACAGCTTTACAATTTGTTAGCATTACTGTAACATATAAATATGATTTAACATTAACAATGTTCAGTAATGTTGCTAGTATTATTAGTATTAATATAATAAGTATGAAATAATGTGTTATAATAATATTAAAGAGTATACAAAAATAGAATATTACGAAGAAAAAAAGGTAGAAGATGTATAAAAAATTGAATTGAAAATAATGAATGAAGAAAGGTGGTTAACCACGAAAGATAAAAACTTTGAAACGTTGTCAATCGACAAGGCCTTTACAACCCGCCTAATTACACTATTGATCTACTCTTTTAGGCAATCCCTAAATATTTCATCTTTAGTTGACCTATCATAACACACTGACTAGTCTCTATATTTAAAATTACAGGTGATTGATTCTCTTAGAGCTTGTTTCTATAGGAAGAGAGGACCATGTGTCAACCACTAGCCTTCAAAGGGCTGAATCAGAGGGAGCTAACTGAACTACATCATTTATTTTATGTACTGTTATACATGGTTTTTTTTTATTGGTTGAATAAATATTACGAAACATAATATCAGCATAGCACAAATGATTCAAACATACATTTTTACATATGATAAACACAATCAAAGAAGCTTTTTTTCGAATTACTTTGGGAAACCAAAGAGACACCACATAAATAGGAGATGGCAAGTCATACTGACCAATTTTGAAGTTGGAGTTGTCGTCTGCAACTAGTAGAATTTTAAAATGCTGCCATAAAGAAAGAACTGTATTAAGGAAAAAGAACCCAGTCAACTTATTGGAAACAGGACTAGTATTAGTACATCACAGCCACTGATCACCAACTGGGCCCTCTGGGAGACCAGTCTTTGACTGAAGAGGTTACCCAGTATAAATATATATTTCAATCAATCAATCAATCAAAAAACTTGTTATCATTAATGTACTTTATGGAACGGCATATTTTTGCAATTGTAAAATATACTATATATGTACTTTATAACATTGCACTTGTGGAAGAATACGATCAGAGAAAACATATTACTTTTATCCTCATCATAGAAGCTCCAACATTGATACAGTTGCTATACAGATATGTTGCTTTTTTTTTGCTTTGTTCAAATTTAATTATTTTCTGAATCAAGAAAAACTGTACTTTTTACCTACCCAAAAATGAATTGCTTTTAAAAACCCATTTCAGGAATTGAATGTTAACATTATTGTTTGTGTTCAATGGATAGGCTAAAATATAAAAATACCAAAAAAAAAAGACTTGTGCCAAATTGCACTACTAGTATCACTATCTACAGTTATGAATTGATTAACATTGTATATACTGTATACAAATTCCCATTAGTTTTTAGACATTTTTAGAAAATAACCATGTGCATGTAGTGCACATATTTTTTGTTTGACATAAAGTGACATACTGTAAGCCAAAACCCTGCCTACTTTTAATCAGTTATGGTGTAGCTCCTTGAATGGGTATCCACAATTGGTATTACATATTCTGAAAGCATCATAATGGCTTTAGAGTATAATATACAGTATATGCATTTGTACTGTACATAAAAGTACATAATAAAAATATGACGTCCCAATTTGTATTATTTACAGTTTCTTTAAATGCATTTCCTTCTCCAAATCGTGAAGGTTGTCTTGCAATATTTTAACCTCATCGATTTTTCCAGCCTTTTTTGCCTGCTCAAGGAAGTTTGATATGATAGTAATTTGCTGTTCTAACGGGTTGTCCTCTGCACCTAATTTTGTTTGATCAATCACTTGTGGTTTCCATCCTATTGACTCATTACCTGTACTGCCTATAGATCTGTCATGCTCTACTTTCATTTTCATGGTATCTGTACCTTTTGCCCATGCCATCGATGGCCAACTAGTATTCCTCTGATGACCTTTTATCTGTTGAATCCTCTTTTTTTCTTGTTGTTCTTGCTCCAATCGGTGTACCTCTAAAGCTTCCTTCCTTTCTTGTGTGATTCGTTGAGAAATCGCCAACTTCCGTTGCTCATGCAAGAACACCAGTTCATCTTCAGTTGGAAGTGTTTGTAACTGGAGCATCTGATCTTGCATAAAATTAGTAGCATACATACGAATCTTTTTTTGCAAATTTTGAAATCTTGCTGGTGGTAGAGGTTCACTTTTCATTCCCAGAGTTAAGATTTTTTTACTGTAAAACAAATAAACCGCTAGTGTTATAGTATTCATATTAAGGAAATAATTTTATTACATTCTTCACAAGAAATTAAAAACTAATTAAGCTTAATGAATTCATGATGATTAAAGATTTATGATTGTTGATAACAATCGTAACCAGTGTAAACAGTAAAGAATTGTGATTCTATTACAAATCCTGTCAAAGATGTATGGAGTTTAGGTTTACAGGTTTACAGTACACACACAAACATGTGTGCATACATACATGCCAATCTACAAATACTTAAATGCTCAGCCCTCCCCCTCTCCCTATGGCCGGAAATGATACTCTCTCACACATACAATTCATTATACAGTACCATCCACAACTCATGTACCACACAGAAATTTGCACAGAACATGTTTAATTAGGTAACTAGGTCATATTTTCTACACAAATTTAAATTTAAAAAATGGTACTACTTTGATATTATTTATTTATATTATTCTACTATCATGTAACGCTGCACAAATATTTACAATTACGCCTGCTGTATGTACATACGAATGACCCGTCTTCTAGGCCTAACCATAAACCAGATTTTTTTTTAGACTCTACAGCTCACTATGTTGGTCGGTCGGTAAACACTAACTCAAATTTGCGCACGCGACTGCAGCCATGTATATGGTCTTGTTTTACCATAGCATGCACACGATAAATACTTTTTTCCTAAAAACATTCTAGATATATTGTAAGTCCAGCTATATGCCTACATTGTTTAGAATATGTAAATATTCATGGTTTAATATTTTTATGGTAGACCAAAGCATGTTACAATCAGTGTGGCAAACGATTTAAAAACAACATATGGGCCTTCAATTCTATTGCCATCTTCAAACAATTGCTGAAAACCCATCTCTTTCGAATAGCATATGAAATGACATAATTCCCACTTTGTTTCGAACTTTGCTTTAGAGAAAATTTTATTTTGGTTAAGCGCTATACAAAAGAAAATTATTATTAGTATTATGATGAATTATTATTTTCTTATTCTAATAATCATGCACAATCTTTAAATTTCACATAATAGAATACACAAAATATTATTCGTTTTTAAGTTATTAACCACACTGATTGTAGCATGAATATTTGGTCTACCATGTTGAATATTAAAGCCCCCTTCCCTACGTTTTTTAGATCTAATTTAAGATCACAAACTATATTTAATGTAAAAATAATACTATATGGTCCTATTGCGATAACTTTTTTCGTCTTTAAAAGGTTAAAAATGTGAAAAATAAGTCGATTCTAATAATTATAGCGGCCCGCTATAAATCCCAAAATGCATTGCGCACGGATTGATATTTTTGTTTTTCATCTGTAATTCGCCCACTTTTCGATCGATCGTGAGGCCAAAACAAATGGAAGACTCCTAACTTTTCAGCGAAAATACAGGGTTTTCCCCAATTTGTATCAACGGAATCTGGCAAAAATAGAAAGACAATTAATGCAGCAACTATACAACGTCAGGCTAGGTATATAGCTAGCGTACGATGTTCGTACGTTACCGATGTTTACCAGCTAGGCCTACAAAACTAAGCCTAGCTAGGCTAGGCCTAGACCGTCCACGAGAGGTCGATCGCCGCGAGCTACTTAGGTAGTGCATTGTTTCTCACTTTTTATCATAATTTACCATAAAACGTACATTTAAGACACGGAATGACATGGTTTAATGTTTTTAAAGTGATATGTATGTATTATTTTCCAAAAAACGTCCAAAATTGCAGGGAAGGGGTCTTTAAACCATGAATTTATAGCTCCGCATGGAACAACACTTATAGGCCTATTTTTATATGAAATATTTAAATATATAATCTAAACAGTGTAGGCCTAAAATGGCTGGACTAGATTACTATTAACAATCATCTATAATGTATTTTAGGAACCATCTTTTTATATCTTCTGTATGCCGTGGTGCAATCCGTGATAAAACATAGCTTTTAATGTGTGGGATTCACTTGGCTACATTGCCTAGGTGGCCTGGATGGACAGTTACTTTTATAGCCTACTCATTTTTTTACTTTAATACTTACTATCACTACAATATTTCTATCAATTCAATAAAAATATATATAACTGTACCATAAATCGAAGATGGATAATATACAATTTAAAAAGTCATGCATTGTTTTTTAACTTTCTTTTTTAGGCTATATAAAATGTATTTTCTTTACTGTAAAGTGATGTTTCTCAGAAAGCCAGATTATTTTTTGTCAAATAAAAGAGTTGAAATCTTTTGTTTTATGAATGAATAGGCATCTAGGTTTACGTAATGAACTAGCTCTATGACCCTTTTTTCGACAATCACTGTAGCACATTTCGAAGGAAATACAGTAGCTGCTCAACAGTTATGTAATCGACCCCTAGCGAAATATTGACACACACTTTTTTTCACACGAAAGGGTAAATGTTTCCGGTCATTCTCATAATTTGTATATTACAGCATGCATGCTCAATCAGGTAAACAATCATACTAACTATAAGATGAAAGAAAAGGAATTGATGCATATTTTTAGCAATGAAAAAAAGTCCCACTAGGACGCAACACAAGGACGCAAGTCCCAACACAAGCAAGTTGACCATGACAGATGACAGTATGTGATTGGTCAAATTACTTGTGTTGTGCTTTATGTCATTGCGTTGCATCCTAGTGGGAACCAAGCTTCAAATGCCTGTGTTTTGTATAACTGCCGATTGTTTGATCATTTACACAGCTCAGTATTTTGTTACAAATTATTTTTTTACATTAACCCAAAGGTCTATTTAAGGACCAGTATTTTTTGGCTCTCAGTTCCTTAGATCATTTTTAGGAGCAGAGATATACGAGCAGGATTGCAATTGCATTTTTTAAAATGATTTTCTGACCGCCTCATCTGCTGCATGCTAGCTTCGGCACTGTTATTGTAAAATGGTGGAATACCTTATCAAATCCATTAGATCAAATAGTTTAAGAACTTGGCCTCTGAACTCAGTTGCATAATTGAGATCATGGTCCATCTCACCAGAGCTAAAAAGAAAAAAGATTCGACAGAACTATAGTGCATTGTATCAAAATGTAAAAATAATGGACCTAAATTGAATTACAGTAAGTAAAACAGCACGACATGTGGATCAATAGATTAGATATGATTCTTGAAAACTGCAATTAAAAAATTATTAAATTAATGCATCGGAAAAGTTTCTGAATAATGAGATTTAGTTGACCTATGAATAATCAAACCAAAAATGTTCATGCTATACTACGCAAACCAGATTTTCTATTATCTTTCCCCGAGAAATTATTTGATCACAACAGCCCAGCCTATTGCTGTAGAATTCGTCGGATAAGGATAAACAATTTAATATATTATATTATTCATATACAATAATTTTCTATTGCTTTGCCCAGATGTAACATTGCATAAAATTAGAGATAATGTGTAGGCCAAACACTCCTCAACAGTTGGAACCTCCTTGTCACTAATCAAAGTGTGCTGGTCATGGTGCATTGATAGCTGCTAGTGTTTTACCATTTAACATGTTTGTTAAAAATAATGCATTACTTTAAAAACAACAAAAATCTGACATAATTTGTATGCAGATTATATTTGAGTTTGTCCACATGAATTCCAGTAATTTGCACTCGCATACATATTATCTAGTCTGTTTGTTAAGTTTATCACAAACAGACAATATATATTCGCAAACAAACATCTATTGGTAAATGTGTAGGTATGGCATTGTTGGATATACAGAAGGCATTGACAGTGTTGATCATGACATTCTGTGTGGCTCTTTTGGTGTCCTCTCCAGCAATTGGTTCTGTTCCTACCTGAACAACCGTAGGCAAGTTGATAATGTTAACAACACAAAATCGGTCTGTATGGTACTGACCTGTGAAGTTCTACAGGGAAGTAAAATCCAATCCTCTTTCTTTTGCTACATGAATGGCATGCCCAATGCTGTCGAGTGCCTTCTGCTACAATACTCAGATGACAGTATACTTTTAGTCAGTTATTTGACTTAAATTCAATTAAAATTTTCCTAAATTTGAACCTAGAAAAATGCTACCAATGGTTAGTCAACAAAAAAATGTCAACAAAACAGAATTTATACTCTTCTCATCTAAAAAAATAAATTTATAACCAATAATTTTAGTATTTCATGTTGTGGACGAGAAATTGAATGTAGTGAGTCTGTTAAGTACCATGGCCTGGAGGTGGATTAGTACTTTAATGGAGAAGCAATTGCTCTATCTATAATAGGTCAAGTGAACAACAGGCTCAAGTTCCTATACCGCCAGGGTGCCTACTACAAAGACAAGAAAGTTCAGCCTTAATTTTTAGCCTATTTGATCTCTCCAAAAAATACCAAACCAAACTTCAAACGGCCCAAAACAAACCCCTTAGATTTATTCTAGGCAAAGGTACCATTTAACCCCAGGAGACTTTAAGTCCATTGGATGTCTTCCAATTCACCTAAGAGCTATACAACTTTCCTGCAACCATGCATTTAGAATTGTTAATTTATCTGAAGATTTCAACTAAAGTTAAGTTATCAGAGTAACCAAGCATGACTTTGTTGTTCCTAAATTCAAACTTCACTTTCAATATCAAACACATATGGAAACACACTCCCTCACATAATGCAGTCAGCAATCTGCTCAAACTTGTGTCTTGATCCAACCGGGTACCCATTTATAAATAATAATAATAGTATCTTGCCTAAGGATACAAGCAATGTGGAAAGAGCTGAATTCGAACTCATAACCATAAAATGAGTAATCCAACGTACAACATACTGTGCCACACACCCACACATATTTGATCATGAACCTCAAAATAGAGTAGGACATCTTTTTTGTTGATTAATTATGCCCGTTTTCCAGGAGGATTTTGGTCACGGAATGGGGTACATGCTTAAATGTGTTATACAGTACTGTATATGGCAAATTAATGTATCATTCTTACTTTAAAGATTCGGCAATAGCATTGTATCTTGGTATGTCTGTATACAATTGTTCTTTGACATTTGATAGTTTCTGAAATTAAAATCATTGCACATTTTTACAATACATTGTATGTATATAATAAGATAAATAATATTTTACAAATTTCAGAAAGTTTAAGTTGAAAAACTAAAAATTTAAAAATTATTATATTGCAACCAATGAAAGCTGAATTCCAGCATTCATTATTTATTAATATAAAATTAGGCAAGAAATACATAAATATCAAACATTAATCGAAAAATTGTTACAAAAAATATATGAAACTAGAATGGCACTCCAAGAGTGCATACAGTACCTCCGCTTACTGTAAAATTCTCCTACATAAGATTTATCCACGAAAATATATATATATATATTTTTATTTTTGTGTCTTAATGCTGTGTGTGATTAGGCTAATTTCACTACAACCATGTGTATGCGAATTTGGTGCAATGGTTATGTAAACAGCCTTTTAACTAATTTCAATTGACTAACAATAGAACAGCAGTGCCAAAAACAAACTGGAGAATTTGAAAAGAAGGTTTTTTAAAACTACTTGTATCAAAACTGATCCGCCGGACCGATTTTGGTGTGACATTTCGTTTTCAACGACGGCGATGTGGCAATCAACAGCAACATCGATTTTCTGTGCTGGAACAGGTGTGAAAGACCCTTTAGCCAGGTACAAGTTACCGATGCCATGGAAACTGTCGGCAAGTGCAACGGTCGTTTCTAAACTCTGATATTATTGTCTCAGGAAAAACGTAACCAAATCCACCAAGTTTAAATTTGTCCTACCATAAGAGAAATTAAGCATGTGGCTGCCAACACTATGTAGATGTTAGGGCTATTAGTATGGCATTTCTGCTTTTAATGACAAATTAACATTTCAATTTTGTTACAATTTGGTTCAGAACTTGACCTCATATAGTTGCACAATATCTGTCTTTACAAAACCTTCCTGGTTTTGTTGATGTACCCGCAGGACCATCTTCTTACAATTTCTACAAACACGCATTCCAGGCTCTTCTTCACCTCCCTGTTTTTGTGATAAAGATTTCTTTGCAACTTTTTCTGAAAGTCAACAACACTTACAAATGTAAGTACACTTTATTAAAATTCAACATTTATGTTTAAAACTGGAGCATATGTCTTTAATATTAAAAGAACCAAATGGAAAAAAAAAGCACATTTTGAATAATGAAACAGTTCAATTGATGCTGCCAAACCCAAGCTTTTAACCATCAATTCTAATCAGGGTTCTTTTACTATAATCAACAATATAATTATTTTGGTCAGTCGTGAGTAAAGTACTTGGTGGTTAATTCATAAAAATAATTATTATAATAGTAACTATAGCTTTATCCTGGTCGCTCTTGTGTCACTCAGCAACTTCTTTTGTATCATGATTGGGCTTGATGTTGACACTCCTCCTGATATTGATGCTGTATTTCATTATATTTTAGGTACAAAGTATAATATGGTATTGAGGTCAACAAACATATTGGTATAACATCTTTGATTGCATGGTGGCCATTTTGAATGTAGCTCAAACCCTACTGGCTTTACACTATTTGTTTATGTTTATAGTTACATGCATTTAACAAGGACACTTGTTGTAGGTCACATTTTCCCTGGCAACCACACAGCTCTGTACATCATAAATCACTCTTTCTGCATTTACACCATCCAAGATCACAGTCGGTGTGTCCACAGCGAATTGAAACCTTTGTGACATCTGAAAGTTCTGGCAATGAACTCCAAACTTGACTAAATTTGTTGCCGTCCGTCCTCCATCCCCAGTTCGCTGGGTCCTGTTCAACCCTGAAGGCATCTAGACAGTTGTACCACTTCCTGGCTTGTAGAACAGACTGTTTCACATGTTCTCTTAATGCCGCAGATGTTGGAGGGATATTTTCAATAGTCTTTCCTCTTGTTGTAAAAAGATATCGTCTTGCATCATTTACCTTCTTTCCATTAAATGTTCTGCAGTACATAGTTACAACAAACTGTTCTAGATAATCTGTGTCTGTTTCACTAACATCCCCTACAGACAATGACATCCTCTCGAAAACTGGAGTCATACATGGCATCTTTTTCCAAGTCTTGTTAAATGTAGCTTTACCTTTTCCTTGAACAGATGAAGTTGTATCACAACCGCTAAAGGAATGAAAGAACAAGTAAGCGGCTGATGCTTGTGGTCCAAGAGAAGAAGCAATCTTGTGTATTGGGATGTACTTCAAGTGCTTCCCCACTCCAAACTTGATCCAAAGCTTGTGGATGCCAGGTATTTTGTGGAAAGCTGACAATGCAATAACAACAACATCACTGTCTACAGTCTTGACAAGAATGCGTGGAAAACATTTTTTGAGATGTGATGACAACAAACCAGAGTTGTTTTCATTAATTGTAAATGAAGTAGTAGAGAACATTGACACAAGTCACGGAATTTTTGTAGGGTCTGTGGGAGACAGAGCTGTAACAAACCAGTCTGTAAATATACAACCGCTGATGCCGTGTAACATAGAAGAGGCAGATGAACGTATGTTTGTTCATGTTAAAGATGCCGCTGAAATTGTTCCGCACATTCTTGTCAAGACTGTGTGTCTGATTTAATGTTTTTTTATAAGAGTGTCAATTGTTTATTTAGTTGCGACTGTTGCTCTTTTTTCAGTTTACATGCTCCTTCTCGTAAAACTAGAGTCAAGTCCACTTTTTATGTTCCGTTTAATAGAGTAAATGTCTCGAAAAGGGGGTTTGCCTTCTTTGTATAACTATTTAAGTGAGTCTAAAGTTGATATTTTTTTCAATAGTTATTCTTCATTCAAGACTCATTGTATTCTTTTTGTAAATAATTGTTCTCAATAGAATTTTTACTATTTACTTATTTATTTAAGTTTGCTTCATATATAGAGTTTATTGTATCTGTTTTCTGTTTGTGTTTCATACCTTTAAGTGACTTTAAGTTTTGATGAAATAAAATAAAATAAATAAATAAAACTTTAAGCCTAATGCAGCTCAAATTAATTGGAATGTCAGGCACCTATCTCTTGTGTGTAAACAACAGTGAAAAACTCATGAGGTAGATTTTGCTAAGTACACTTGACATCACAGCAATTTACGGCGAGAGCTGTATCGTAAATCACACAATTATTCTGAAATCATATGTGCATTCATAATACGTTGGCAAAATATGGTTCTCAATAAAGTTGTACTTTAAGGTAATTACAAATAACACCATTTTTCAATCAACCTGAGATGGATAAACAAAATGTTTTGTTTAAGTTTGTAGGTTTGAGAAAGAATTTGAACAAACATTTTACTTGCCTACAGTATCAAAAGCATAGTTATATATATATATATAGGTACAAAAGATATGTTACCACATAGTTCATCTGAGAGAAACTCAGAACAGTCTTTGCAAATGATACTGCCACAGAGTCGACAATGGTGGCGTCTGATAGCAAGATTAAACTTTCTACCACAGCTTGGACAAAACTTCACATCAGCATCAGGTGCCCAGTGAACTACTGTTTTCTCATATGCTGAAGAAAGAAAGAAATTATTACTATTAATAATTTACTTGGTACATTGCAACAAATCATAGAATAAAATAAAAGGATTAATACAAAACAGAGGTTGGTGTTAAAATGTCATACAATGAATAGAAAAAGACAATATCTTAATAATAGAAAAACATCACAAATTGTTTTCATAAAAGTAATCACCTACACTGTAGGTTGAGAATATTATAGTGTTTTACAAAACTATATTACTATACACCATTCTAAGATAGATAACTATGTGAAATAATCGTAATCCCATAGACGCCATTCCGGCGAACAAATTTGAACTGGAATAAGGCAATATTGTTATATGTGGTCAAAGACAGAGTTTTCTAATCAAGCAAGTCAATGTAAACTAAATTAATTGGAAGTAAACTTTGTTTACATAATTTCTTCCCCTTTTCATCAATCAACCCTCAAGATGGTTAACCAAAGAAACTTTTAGGCAGACTGCAAAATTGAAACTATTTAGATTTTAAATCGAAATAGGTGGTATAACCTTTTGTCCACCGAGTGGCGTCCATGGATTTGCAGTGTGCATAGTGTTATAAGGTAGGAGCTTGGCAACAGTTACCTATCTTGTGCCAGCGTTATACGACCTTTGACGTAACTGTTTAGCAGCTACTTCCTGTTAAAAGTCAGAACTCGCGATACAGCAAGCTGCAGTAGTCATTGAAAGTTTGTTGAACAAAAGGTCATTGAGCTAGATCATTACGCAAACCTTGACAAACCCGTTCATTCATAGAACATAAGATTCCAACTCTTTTATTTGACAAACAATAATTGCGCCTTCTGAGGCTAGGTGTAGTCAAAATGTATAACATTTTTTACAGAAAATACATTTTATGCATCCTCAAAAAGAAAGTTAAAATTAAAAAATTGTATTTTATCTATCTTTTATTTCATTATAGTATATGTATACATAATCTTATTTACTGGTTAGAATTAATGTAGTAATACTAAGTATGAAAGTATGCCTATGGTATGTATATCAACAACCAAAAATGAATAGGCTATATATAATAGTAACTCCTTCTGTAAACAAGTAAATTCCATACGTTAAAATCTATGTTCCTCCATACATGTTGCACCACAGCATGTAGACATGATAAAAACATGGTTCCTAAAATACAACATTATAGATATTTCATTTCATTTTCATTTTTTATTGTTCCACATAAAATAAATAAAAGATCAAGACAAAAAAAAGACCTGGTTTAATGTCTTAGTTTAGGCCAAACAGATTTTAGTTGAATATCAATAAATAAAAAATAAGATATAAATTCCATAGGAGCAAACTTATTAACTTCTAATGAATGTTGATTCAATATTTTTTAAATTTTTTTTTTAAAAAGAAAGTAAGGTAGGTGATGATTTAATGGTTAAAGTTAAATTATTCCGTAAAAAAGGTCCTTTAAAAATAAAAGAACTTTTCCTGCGGGCAGTAGTGTACTTTTCATAAAGTGCTTCACGGGTAGATGACCTGGTCTCATAAGAATGAAGCTGGCTAAACATTGTAAACAACGAGTTAAAATGAGAAGGGAGTTGGTTATTAAAAACACGAAACATGAATATAAGAGTTTGAACTTTATTAATATCGAATATGTTTAAAGAGCTGATGGAATAATTGCCTTGTATGGGATCTTAGATTAAGTATTATTACCATTATTAATAGTTAGCATTTATATTATACAAATAATGAATGTTTATGAGTGTAATGATACAAATAATGGCATGAGGTGAATGATGAAAGGTTATATATATCAACGAGGCAACGCCGAGTTGATATTAACCTTTCAACATTCACCAATGCCATTATTTGTACCATTACACGAATATAAAACATTCATTATTTGTTTTATATAACATCTAAATAGATTCCTGTCATTTGAGTCAAATAAGGTAAGGTACAGTAGCCCTAGCCAAAGGCCTACATTTCATTCACATTGATAAAAAACAGTAACATTTGATTTTTTATATTATATTAAATGTATATTATTTATAGGGATTTTATAAACACATCTACTTCAGTGTTAATTATGTCAACAAACGACCAAACAATCTTAGGCCTAGCAAGGCTAAAACGCCTAGACTAGGCCTAGCCTAATACTAGCATGGCCCAGGCTAGACCTAGTAGCCTAGTACTAGCTGCGCTGAAAGGCAAAACTTTGACAGACAATTGGAACTTATCTAGGCTAATTATGGTTTTTCCAACAATTTCACGTCTTGTAGGGATGTCCCCATTAATTAATCAAAATCCTTAAAACGATTTAAAGCTAATTTAAATGCCTTTTTGAATGAAATTAGTACATATTATATATGTCGGACACAAATATCTGCTGCTGTTGCATATCTCGCGGTGGTGTTTACAAATGAAACTGAGATCAGACGACAGGTGGCGCTGTTGTATTTCACAGTAAATTGTATACTAGATCTTTTTTCATTCGCGAAACGTTTTTTTTTTCGTACACAAATGTTTAAAAGAGAAAAGAAACTGAGGCCAGACGACAGGTGGCGCTGTTGTATTTCACAGTATAGAGCCATATTATAGGGTAATTTGTATACTAGATTTTTTTCATCCGCGAAACGTTTTTTTTTTCGCACACAAAAATGCTTAAAAAAGTACTATTAAACGATCGTTTAATAGTACGTACTATTGCACGCCATGTTTGTATTTATGTTTGTTTGTTTGTTAGCACGATAGCGCCTACAGTTTTCAAGTAATCATTCTGAATTTTTGGGTGTAGATAGGTATATACTTTCAGACCATGCCTATTGAAAATCAACAAAATTTATTTATTAATAACTTCACAGGATTACTCAAAAAGTAATTACAAGATCTTTACCAAAATGAATTATATACAGATAGATATGTGGTCAAGGACCATTCCATTAAATTTTGGGACCATTTGGGACCATGGTCCCAATTCTGGACCACTTTTTTCATTTTTGTACAAGAGGCAAGATTTAAAATTTGTGATTTGTAATTTTGAAACATAATTTGATTTAATGTGCACGTTTTTTGATGCGAGTAGTTTAAAAAACCTATTTCTTTTCAAATTCACTCGTTTGATTTTCGCGTTGCTGTTCTTGTTAGTCAACTGAAGCTATTGGTAATTGAAAGGCTTGTTACATAACCATTACACCAAACTCGCATACACATGCTTGTAGTGAAATTAGCCTAAATCACAAACAGCATTAAGACACACACAAATATATATATTTTTTTTTTACCGGAGAAATCTTATGTAGAAGAATTTTACAGTAAGCGGAGGTATGCACTCTCGGAGTGGCTTTCTAGTTTATTATAGTATTAATAGCAATTTTAGGCTTATATTGTTTTAATATATAATTTAAATATTTCATATAAATATAGGCATAAAGTGCTGTTTTGTAGAGATATAAATTCATTGTTTAATAGGCCAAAGATGCATTCTACAGTGTGGTGTAGTCAACAATTTCAAAACAGAAAATGAATTTTCCACCTGATATTTTGTGTATTCTGGTATTTATGTTAAATCTTTAAGTGCAGGCGGTTTTGGCATATTTTTTTTCTAATCGGTGGCCACACTGATCATAACATGCAGCTTTGGCCTACCATAAAATCTATCAAACTAATAAAATTATTAATCTATTAAACTAAAATAAATGTATAGCTCCATGAAACAGCACTAATAATTGCATTTTATAAACATTGTGTTATAGCTTATAATCATCTAGAATGTTAATTTGAGGAACCAAATAATGATGCTACATGTAAATTATAGTTATACTGATATTTTTATCTGAAATATTACTTGGGCCTAAACAAATTGCATTAATTGTGTTATGAAATTGATTCGCCATTCGCTATACTGTAATTTACCAAAGGGGAGACCTTAAACCAACACATTCACAGGTGACTCAAAACACGTCAGTCGCCAAGTGTAACATGTTTCACGACATATTGTAAATAAAAACCCCTAAGTTACTGAAAAGGTGTAATGTATTAAAAAACACTATTTTCTGACCGATTTTTTAGAAATTAGTTTTTGGAAAATATTTCCATATTTTCCCTGTTTTTTTTATGTAGTCACTTTCAATTAAATACTTAAACATAATATAAACTAAGAAAGTCTGAGTGGAGCTCCACAAATCATGAAGAATCACACACAGCAAAAACAAACAACACAATTGAATGAATATCAAACAGACTAACAATAATTTTTAAATCAAAATGCATAGTTCACTAGAGAAATGAATTATTATTATTACTCAATGTCAATTACTCAATTACGTCTGCGGAAAAAATGCGTTATGTGAAGCTTAATTGTCAACTGTTTTAATATACACTATTTAAATATGTTTAAATACAATTAGAAAGTCTAGTTTAATTTTAAAATGTTAGAATCTTTTTTTCAGTGAGAATTTCTACAAAGAAGGTGGAGATAGTATATTGAGGGACCCATAGGATGGTATTGCACCGAATAGACATGTATCTGTAACCTTTTACAAACATTCTATATCATTTTCCAAAGTTGTTAAATTGTTCAATTATCCCATTTGATTTTAATATCAATGTGTTAGTACTTCAAAAGCTAAATGCATAGTCTAAAATTAGCCTTTGTCTTACCTTTTTTTTTAGATTTCTCAGGTTGTGTGTTGTAAAAACATACCAGTTTCTCAAGGCGAATCACCAGCTTATTTGTTTCAACAACGATGTGATTAATTATTGAGCCTCTGATGGACTTAAAAAGTTGAATGTGGCTTTGAGTGGCACCTTATAAAAAAATGTATATAAATTTACTAATCTTTACAATTGTTAGTTGCAATGTTAAAAGGCATGATTCAGTAATAATGTAGGTAATATTATTTGCCGTAGGTGAAGTAAATGGAGTTAGTAGGACATCCCTTCCTTTAGTCTGGTTTATTTCTTATTACATTTACAGGAAACCGATGACAAATTCATGCATTTAATTGTGATTTGAAAGGAAAATTAATATTTCTGTCATTTTTTACTAAAATGTCTCATTAGATGAACAATTTGGGACAAAAATTACCTTGCTATGACCTGTGGTTGTCGGAGATTTAACAAGATGTTTGTGTTTATATACCCTTCGCAACAAAATGTGTATAAAACACCAAGCCAAAAATTGTGACCACCCTAAACCAATTTCTGTTTGTTAAATTGACCTTAAAGTGCATGTAAGTTGATCTATCAAGATAATGTTTGTATGACTTTGTGTCAGGAAGGACACAAAATCATTGAATCATTAATATCTGACGCCATACAAAATAAAAAGGCCTACCAAGTTCAGAACTCCATGTAAATGGATCTGTCCCACCACTTTCAAAACTTTCTGAGTTTGATTGATGTGACTGTGATGGGGTGTACCCTTCTTCATAATCAATATCTTCTCTCTTCTTTAAGATTTTTCTTTTAGCTTTTCCTATTAATCAAGAATACTTTTGATTAATTCATTTGGCAGACAGAAAGAAGCAGCATTATTTAGACATTACTATACTACCCTAACAAAATGTGAACAGGTGGAATAAAAATAGAACCACATGTAATGCCAGGGAAATTTTAAAAATAGGTGTGTGTAGATCCAGTATATGATCACTAATTTTGTTTATGCATGAAATGATTGGCAATACAAACAAAAACAGGTTCAATATTATTGATCTGAGGGAAGAAACAACACTTTTAAAATGATTTGATTTTGTATTAAGGAACATAACTTTAAATTTTGGTACTATTAACATCAAACTGTGTTTTTATGCAACACTATTTAACTCACTGACCATTTGGAAAAGTGGGACCAAACCGACTTATGTACTGTAAGTACATGTTTTTTGCAAACTAAACTTCAGGGAAATCAACAGTATAGGCTGTCGCTTGGCACAACATTTTGATTTTTGTTTAAACTTTACAATAAATACACAAAATCAACCAAATGGCAAGGATAAGCTTATTGCATACAGAGTACAATGAATATTAATTAAATTGAAATGTTTACCTATGAATTCTTTTAGCTGTACCCCAATTTTTCCTTCTGCTCTATGAACATCTTCAAAGTGTGCTTGTAACTGATAGACAGAATTCAAATTTCTCTTACACATAGGACAGATAAACCCTTCAAGTATTACAGTGTCTTCCTCCATTTTAATTCTAACAGATTTTTTGTTGGTACTTTAGATTTTGTTATCCTGGAAAAAGGAAAACATATAGTCAACTCTACCAATACCGGGCTGGCCTAAAATGTATGATTTTCTGGAAAAGATTGTTAACTCACTATGGGATTGGGAGTATCATTTCCGGCCAACTGTAGGTGCCATTTATGAATTTTATGCTTGAGTACGTTCTCCTTGTACGTTTTCTGTTGGTTACCATTATTGAAAATGCTTGACATTCGTAAAACTAAACCTACTCTGTTTCACAGTGTCTTAGATGATTAATAACTTTTTAAGGTATAGTGTTTATTGTTTGATAGGGGCCTTATGGGGCGGAGGTGGCGAGGCGGAGTTAATTTGAGGGAGGTGGCGAGGCGGAGTTAATTTGAGGGAGGTGCTTATTCGAGGGATATGTTTAATTTTTTAGTTTTAATAATATGGTAACATTTATAATCAAATATAATCCTCTAATAGATACAGTATGAAAAGTGGTAAAAAAGAATAACAAATGCTTGGTAAATTGTAGATAAACAGTGCATTGAATTCTACTACAAATAGTATATTATAGATACAGGCCTAATACAATATTGTGTGTATAAATGGCGTTTATTAGATAGTTGGGTTGGGGGGTGGGGTGATTATTATTCTAAGTGATGTTTTATTGGGGAGGTGTTGGGTGTTTATTCAAATAAATACCATCCTAATAATTAATACATTATTATAATATCTTTTGAAACTAACTTCCGCGACAAGAAGGAAGACGTTTTAGACGGCTTGCAACATAGGCAGACGTATTCCGGTCCTAACGGAACACAGATAGCCCACAGTTAATCCTGCCAGCTTACTCAATAAAACTTGGCTGTCGGGATTTCACTTGATTTTAAACAAAAGGTCTTATCATCAGATCTCCCTATGTAATTTTATAATACAATTCCCCACTATATACTCTGATGCTTTATGGCGTACATTTAATTTGATCTTTATTAATTTGCAGTATAATTTTTATTTTTTAACTACTGTACCTTCACACGCGCAGTCCGATCCGAAAATAAACAAAAAACTAAAATGGCTATAGCCACTAACGGCCAACTTAGTTGAAACCAGGAAGTTGCAAGGTGAACCCGTAAACTCATCGTGAACCCGGAAATTACTTTGACAGCGTACAATTGAAATTGAATTGAAAATCTACCTATGAAATCAGAAATTTTGTTTAAAACCTTTTATAATGTCTTCCTAAGATAGAAATATGGAACAATATCGTAATAGTGAAAACTAATGTTATCAAATTTACATCTGAGATAGATCAGGTAGGAACCCAAGGCAGAGATTTGTCCCAAAGTTTTTCTATTGTGCTCGCCTATGTGAGAATCTATATATAAATTTACGTAAGGGCAAAATTTGGTAAATCGCGCGTTATTTCTAGAATGTTTACTCTATAGTATATAAAGTTGGTTAGAATCTCGGTACTGATTTTAACCACCTGATGTAATCCTGTTTACTAATTAACTTGAGTTAGATAATTAGTTATTGACAATTAAAACGAATTTAGGTTTTCCGATCGTGGTATACACTGTCTAATGAATGTCCTCTTGAAAAATACCTGCGCACAATAATACGAGGATACTTCGCATTTTCCAATCTCCTCCTACGATAATTGTTTTTAATAGCTGAAAACCGGTTGAACAGCTCGAGTACAGTATCATAATGTTGAAGACAGGCCGATTTACTATTTTGATAGATTTAATATACGTTTATACAAATGTATTGATTTGCGATGAATGGAACATTCCAATCTGTAGTTTGTAGGTAAATTTATGAGCCCTTGGTTTAACACAAGTAGGTAAATTTATGGGCCCTTGGAGAATAAACTTACAACTGAGATATAGTATTGCAATACTTTGACAATATTGTAAATATAAAACACTTAAAACAATATTTCGTTACTGAGTGGATAAAGAATATGTTCAAAAATTGTTCTTTCCATCCTCTTCCCCATCCCTCAACTCTAATGTTATATACAAAACACAAATTGGGTTTGTTTAAATGAGTTCAAATAAAAAATTTGGACTCATTTTTAAGACAAGTTTCAATCGCCAGTTTTTTTATGCTGAAATTACTGTGTATTTGAGAAGCATCTAGTTAACAATAATTTATAGATGATAAATATTCATCGACAAAGTAAAAAATATCCACACGGTAAAATAAACAATCTAGATCTTTATCATTTTATTGTTACCAAAATTAAACTTGACCAATTAAGGCAAACAATATCGTAAAAACCGAAGTGTTATCATGTTTGAGCTGGTGTGTTAGTAATGCGTCCAAAGAGGAGTAATTACAACAGGGCTTCCCCTCATAGGAGCGTTGCCGACCAGAGAGTACACGACGAGACTTTTGGTTTACGATATCGGTTTACGTTTGAAATCAGTTGCGTCTAATTTTGGTCTGTTATATCTCATCGGAATAAAAGTGACCTACGTGATTAAAACTTATTATGGAAGTTGTTGAATTGTAGATATGAATTCATTATACAAATTTTGTCTAGCTGATATCATATATCCAGTTGAATTCAAAAAGTCAGATTTTCATCTTTTTCATATATCGCATAAAAGAGAGCGTATCTCACTTTTACGTGCCAAAAATTCTTCAAATTTTTATTAACTTTATATGTCAATTTGATGGCGTCATCGTGTTAAAAATTGGATTAAAAGATGGGTCTTGTAATTTCATCTATGCTACACTGTACATAACATGTACAGTGTATTTTGTAAATACTGTAATATGCTGTATGATACAAAAAGGTATAATTCAGCACTTAAACATATTTAATACATTTCGTAGGATGGCATAACAAGTTCATAATATTAATAACAATAATTGTCGGCATTTCCGCGGATAACCTGAAATTGTCAAAGTGACAAGTTCAAATCTAGTCTTCTTTGTTATTCTTCTTTCTTTCCACGAATTTTGTTGCACGCATATCTCTCAACTGGTCAACATAAGATTGTATAACTTTGTCAAAAGATTGACCTGTAGCTTTAGATGTGCAAAATGTTTTTATATGATGTCAGAGTTGTGCAGTGTAAGTTACACGCGATTTTATGGTTGATCATAAATTCTGACCTAAACATTTTTTTAAAGAAAATTTTATCAAAGTATGAAGCAACTTTTGACATAATAAAAATTATGCGAGTATTTGAAATTTCAAAATGCACAAAATTAATTTCTAATTAATTTTGCGTACATTTCAGGTCATTTTGAGCACTTCCAAATTTTGAAATTTGTTTGCGTTTTGCGCACGCATTTGTGACCACAGCTCGTACAAAGCGTAGAAAAATGGTTTTTGCAATTGATTGTTGTTTTTCACCTGTAGTAGATTTCATTCATTTTGATGAATAACGACGCACGTGCATGTTAAACTTTAATAATCGTGTGCTAAAGAATGTAATTTAATGCAAATTTGTACAAAAATCTATTTTTAATCAGTTATAGCTCCCCAGGATAGCTGGTTAATCCTATTTTTTAAAATCTATTATAGAAGCTGATGAGTTGTAGATATCAATTCATGTAAGATTTGTACTTGCCGGATGTTCTGATGTCACCATGGCCACATGAATTTTAAAAATAGAATTTTTTCACTTTAGTATATTTAGTTAATCCCAATTCATAGAGCGCATTGCACTTATGCTAACCCCATTTCGCCCCAGATTTTAATATGTTCTTTCTCAATCAATTCTCTTTCACATGCGTTAAAAAAATTAACATTTTTATTACATCATCATATTAAAAAATTAGAATAACGTGACTTACTTAATTTCATCTATTTCAATCTGTTATAGCTCCTCGGAATAAAAAGTGACCCACATGATTAAAACTTATTGTGGAAGCTGTTGAATTTTAGATATGAATTCATATAAAAATGTTGTCTATCTGATGTCATGACTTCATCATAGGCCAGTTGAATTAAAAGTCAGGTTTTATATCTTTCGTAAAAATTCACCGCATTTAAAATAGCGCGCATCTCGCTTTTTCGTGTCTAAACTTTTTCAAACTGTCATTAATGTATTGTAATTATTTAGATAATTATCTTCTAAAATTGCTATCTTTATGTTACATTTTGATGACATTATCATGTTAAAAATTGGATTAAAAGATGGGTCTCGTAATTGCATTTATGCTACACTGTATATAACATATATATCTAGAAAACTGTATATAACATATAATAATAATATTTATTCGGTCATCAATGTAAAAATTACCAGGAATGAGAATAGGCTAAAGCCCAAACAGATTCTGCACTCACTCCATACAATACAAACAGTTAAGATAAAACCATATACAAGAAAAATACAAATAAACTATACATAACATGAAATATAGTGTTTTGTTATATACAGTGTATACCGTAAGTACTGTTTTGCTTTATGACACAAAATACAGTAGGTAAAATTAAGCCCTGTAAACATATTTAATTAATGTCATAGGATGGCATAATAATTGTTGGCGTTCATATTTTAATGTATGTGCATATAGCGTTTGCGCGGACAACCCAAACTCGTCATCAAAGTGACGAGTTCAAATCTAGTATGTTATCCGCACTTGGCGGACAATCCCTTTTTATTATCAAATATTAGTAATAATAGTACAACTATCTAAGTAGTAGTGAGGCCAGCCAACCTAAGGCCTCTAGCTAGGCATAGGCCTAGCCTACTAGGTTAGGCCTATACTAGGCTATACTATAGGGAACCCATACTATAGCCTAGGCTAGGCCTAGTAGGATATAGGCCCCTAGGCCTAGGCTAGCCGGCGCTAGTTCCGTTTCGCACCTGTCATTTATTTCGACTCAAAATTTGTTAAGAACCTTTATCGTGAGTACCACACCTTAGAATTAGGCCTCAAAAATACTTTTATGAAGGAGATCACACAAAAAGTAACAAATAAATGCTTTAAATTGATGAATATACAGACGTGTTTCTCGCACATCGGTTCCATACGCCATGTTCAATGTTGTTGTTTCTATGGAGCGCCAAAAGAGCAATCATAATAGAGGGCTAAAAACTCAATATAATGCGTATATTTAATGCATTTATTGGTGAAAATTACGTTCAATTTTAATATATTTTGTCAATGTCAATGCAACAAAAATGTTACTGTTGATACTGTACATGGTTTTCGCAGTTTTCGTTAACTTTTAAGAATGAAAATCGACAAGTTCATCATCATATTACATGCACTGTAGTTTTTATACCTCAATGATCTAAATAATATTCCTCTTAGTCTTAGGCCTAGGCTAGGTAGTGATGCTGATTTAGGCCTAGGGTTTTGTTGCATTGACAAAATATATTAAAATTGAACGTAATTTTCACCAACAAATGCATTAAATATACGCATTTATATTGAGTTTTTAGCCCTCTATTATGATTGCTCTTTTGGCGCTACATAGAAACAACAACATTGAACATGGCGTATGCGAAATTGACGAACCGATGTGCGAGAAACACGTCTGTAAATTCATCAATTTAAAGCATTTATTTGTCACTTTTTATGTGATCTCCTTCGTAAAAGTATTTTTGAGGCCTAATTCTAAGGTGTGGTACTCACGATAAAGGTTCTTAACAAATTTTGAGTCGAAATAAATGACAGGTGCGAAACGGAACTAGCGCCGGCTAGCCTAGGTAGGGCCTAGCCTATCTAGGCCTAGGCTACTATGCCTTGTATTGTAGGCCTCCCTAGCTAGGCCAGGCTAGTTAGACCTAGGCCTAGGCCTAGGTAGTAGGATAGGCCTAGAAAAGATGCTACGATACCACGTAGAATTAACGTATTAATACATTATTCAAATATAGATCAAATCATACTGTATTATTAGTCAAATTATGTAAAAATCCCAAAAAACAAGTGGAGCGTGCACACACCACCACCGGCCAAGTTGAGCCGCCGTCGATGATTCCGACACTATTTTCTATCTATGAAACGCCAAATGCTAACTTTCGCAGGTACTCGTTTCTTTTTAATAGAAGTTCTATTTATATTACTATTAGGGATAACGATGTATATTCAAAAGTTAATATCACGGTTTTTAATATATTATTAAATATTAAATAATCATGAAAATCTGACTTATAGTTTCCGAAATATAAGGTCTAAAACATCGCCGAAAATGATCGTTTATTTAGCAAAAACGTCGGCAGTTGTATGATGAACAGGGGATGAACTACGACATTTTCCAGGGGAGAGGACGCAGGGGGTTGCCCCAGTTACCCGGGCGAAATCCTTAATTTCATGCTAATATAATGTTTAAAGGTTAAAAATTTAGATCCCATTTTATCATATATAATATATAATAGAAGTTTTGGAAGAGCCTATTATCATGTAGATTGACAGACGCCTCTAAAGTCTTTTTTGTGTGGATATATTTCTGAAACATGCTCATCAGAATGAATTTCTGACTGTTTGGATGCTTTGTGTGCGTCTCATGAGAAGGTACGAAACACACCGTGTTGAAAACCCCGTCGTTGATTTGTCCATAATTATTGCATTTTGCCGGATTCCCCATCATTTGAAGTATTTCCGTATAGTACCCTATTTATCTTCATCTTATGTCCGTAATATTGGCCAAATTTTCGTAGAATACGAAGTTGTGGCGCAAAAAATCGTATCTACGGCCCTGGACTCGTAAAAAATAATATTTATTTAACCTCCCGAAGAATGTCAACACTTTACGTGACTTTGCGTGGTACACGCGAGAAAAACATTATGGAGTGCATTGAATTTTTAACTTGAATGAAAGATTAATAACAATTAAATTATTAAATATTACGTTAAACTACTTTCCCTTTATTTGTTGTGTTGTTATGGTTGTTCAAACCCACAAAATTGTAGTATATATTATATTATTTATTTTTATAAAACAATAAACCTTGAGACCATGAATTATGTACATACACGCAGTACTAATCACTACGCAACATTTCGTAAAAGACGCACTGGGCGTTTCATAGAACTCACCGGCGGCTCAACTTGTAGGCAGCCCAACCGGTCATCCATATGCCCACACCGGATCCCACACGTCCACCTCCCTTTAATTTTCGATTTACAATTAAATTAAATGATATCGGTCGCGTTTGAAATCGGTCGCGTCTACTTGGTCGCGATAAAATCAACTTCCGGCATCTTGTATGGCGCGCCGCTTTAAAGTTATACTTTTAATGACACGGTTGCGTTTTGAAGTCGGTCGCGTTTTATTGCGGTCGCGCTATTTCATTATGGGACAAGACATAAATGTTCGTCGTTTATTAAATGATAATTTTATGAGCTAGATTATTTATTTTCCGTATGGATATTGTTATTTGTTTAATGAATATTTAGGCCTATTATCAATATTAATAATCAATATAATTAAATCGTTTTTTAAATAATTTTTACAGCTCGAAGAAGGTCCAAAATTGGCATGTCTGAACATCGTTTAATTAAATTATTAATATTATTAGGCATATGTTAACACTATTTATATGTACTGTAATAAATAATATATTTTTATACTGTATAGAGAACAATTTATTAAAAAGGAATAATTTACAATGTAGGCCTACTACATTTACAATAAAAATTCAATTAAGCCCGTAAAGCCAACAACGTATACATTTTTATTCTTACCACCTATTTTCCCGATTGCATACTGTTTGCAGTATATCAAATCCATGTCGTTAAAGATGTATTGTTAATTAATCAGACTTTGAATATGTTATTTTGTAGTTTTAATAAAGTCAATCACTTCCGTAGAAAACAATGAAAAAATATGTTTTCACTTATAAAATGATAAAGTAAATAGTTAAATGACACCAAAAACCCATTCTTGGGGGAAATGACAGTACTCTGTAAACTGTTTTCCAGACTAGGCGTATAAAACAATTTCCATAAGACTAGCATTCACAGAAACTTTCATTATCATTTTACGAAGAAACGACATGGAGTTCTAAATATTATATATACTAAAATCAAATGTACTGTAGGCTTAGCCCGGCAACGGATTAGTCCAATTTTGAAGTTGGTCTGACATCGGCATCTTTTACAAAATGTTCTATATTTGTCTTATCTCAGTCCCCATTAACCACCATACAAGAACCAACGAAGAAAAATATCTGTTTAATACATGTTTATCTATTCTGGGACGGTGTGGCCACATACGCAAAATAGCATAAACTTGTATTCATAACACATTGTTTTTAGCTTTCAAACCAGTCACTTTTGTATAAATAAAACAAGGCCATATAAATGGCTGCAGTCGTGTGCTCAAATTTGAGTTAGTGTTTACCGACCGACCGACCAACCATCTGACCAACCGACCGACATAGTGAGCTGTAGAGTAGAGTAAAAATACTACAGTGCTGCAATTTGCTTTAAAGGAGAAGGTGTTAGATGAAAAAGGAACTCTTATAGATTATCAGAGTGCATATTAAGGTTTAACGCGCAGTGCGCGTGCAAAAATCTGCGCACTCATGGCAATTTTTTAAACGCTTAAAATTGCCTGAAACGTACTCTAATTTCATCGAAAATAAATGTTGACAATTTTAAGCGCGCGTACGCATGCGTTACATGCGCTACGCACGTAATTGTATTGCCATATGATTTATGCCCTGAAATTTATGAGTACCAAATTTTATTTAATTGTGATTCATGGTTGTGAAGATATGATTACAAACGTGATTTCGTTAAATCGTGCGTAGACCGCGTAATTTTTTATTGCGCACCGTGAAAACATAACCACATCGATTCCTGGCCATAAGGAATATACTGTGAAAAATTGACTTAGCTAGATGAAACTGATATCCAGAGCCATATATATAAAGAGTTACGACATTGAAAATTAGAAGCCATGTTTGCGTCAAAGAATTCGCACGCTGAGGGCGTGCGCGTCTATTTTGTATAGCGTTTTCCTGTAGTTCATGCATTATTTTTAGATTTTTTTGTCTATGAAATAACGCTTATATTCCGTTTTTATTTTAGTAATTGATTTTATTAATGGTATTAATTTGGTAACATATATATATTGTGTCTATAATAACAAAAGAATAAATGCTAGGGTCTACATGCAAGTCAGGATACAAAAAGCATGAACCAATACAAAAAACACACAAATTCACCCCTCTTTTTATACAGTATATGGCTCTCTGTGTGTTTTTGACGCAAACTTTCAGAGACTCGTTCATCATTTCATTTGTAATAATTTGCCTTTATTATTTTAATCTTGTTCATACCCTATTCAATATATTAACAAATATATCCACGACACTTTATTATTTTATTTAGTCATCAAAGCATGCATTATGAATTGAAAATATTACATAATTGTTATTAATAGAACGTAGTTATGGGATGTTTCGTTCCAAAATCAATCAATCGAACTTTATAATGTACTAGCGCACGCGCGCGCAATATTCTTTGCCGCAAGTACTTCTGTACGCTGTGCACATCGATATTTCACCGTAAAATGTGCAATTACATTTTTTTAAATATAAGAAAAAGTTTAAAGTATTTTCTTGCTCCTATACTTTACATGCATTAACGGAGACAAGTTTGGTCGCAATTTAGCAATTTTTCGAAAATTTCACTGCGAGGGATCGGACCAAAGGATTTTTTTTCGAAATATGGCCAAAATTTCGACTTTTTAAAACTCAATAATTATGCTATAATATTGCCATTTATGCAAATAATTATATTGTGTTAACATCATCTTTCAGAGCCATAGTAACTAGCTATGTAAAAAATAAAAGGGCGAAACTTGGCCATTTTTCGAAAATTTGTTGAGCCGTGAAAGTCACATTTGTGCAAACAACCACATTTGTACAAACATGGTACCCTCAAATGTGCTAATCTGTCAAAATTCATAACCCACTAATGTGCAAACATCACGACGTTAAATGTGCAAAGTTCTACTTTGAATTTGAATTTTTTTTTTAATTTCTTTATTTGGTAATCAAGGTTAAAAAAACAATACAAAAAAAAAATACAAAGAAGATAGAAAAATAATTGCACGGAAAAACAGGCCTTAATTGATTACAAGGAATGCCAAAAAAGTTAAAAACTTATTTCCACTTCGTCCTAAAAACAAGGAACTGATAAAAAGAACATACAAATTACAAAATTAGAATCCTTAAAAACATAAGATATAGAATATAAAAGTTAAAAATTACAATTTATCTTACACTTATCTAAATTTATTCCTAATGTACAGTTTAAAAAAAAATGTATTATAAGAGCCATATACAAATATTGATTTAATGCAGCTCTATTTTTCAAAATTGTCTTTGCTCAGCCCCAAGCATGGTGGGATACTGAAGATTCTTATGCATGTTGTTTGAAAAAACAATAGATGTCATTTTCGGTGACCTTGCAGCTCTATTTTAAACAGTTAGGTATGCCGTCGTGGTTGTTATGCAAATGAGTTTGTGCACGTGTATTATGGGGAAGATAATATGTTACTCATTCGCGGTCAACACGCCACACTGTTAAATTTTGATGCTGTTAATCTTTACATTAGAAGACTGTTGAAATCATGTAAATAAAACTTTTTCCGGGCGGGAACCCAGCAGCTCTCGAAAACAACTACAGGTGGAAAACAAGCCCACCCATGAGTACTAAAAATGTAGGAGCACATGGGCTTCTTTTCGAGGCTTTATGGCAGTCTATTTAATGAAAAATAATGCCCTGCAACTTTGTTTCTGATTTAAAAAAAGGTCCACTTGTTTAAGCCTGACATTTACAACCCTCAAAATATCTCACTTTCAAAAACAATATTTTATTTTGAAATAAAAAAATAAAAAAAATATCCGTAGCTGAGGTTCGAACCCAATACTGAGAGCACTCAAACCTGAGCATTATCCGTTACGCCACAAATCAGTACATGACAGAAGAGCTGATAATAGTCTATTTATATGAAATGAATGATCAATCAATGAAAAATAATGCCATGCATATTTGTTTCTGATTTTAAAAAAGGGTCCACTTGTTTAGGCCTGACATTTACAACCCTCAAAATATTTCACTTTCAAAAACAATATTTATTTTCAATAAAAAAAAAAAAAAGTAAAATAAAAATATCCGTAGAGGTTCGAACCCAATACTGAGAGCACTCAAACCTGAGCATTACCCGTTACGCCATAAAGTGGTACACACCGATCAGTTGATAATAGTCTATTTATACGTGTATTACGTAATTCATCATTACGTCATAAATATCATATTAACTTTGTTAAAACCAAAATGACCAGTTGGCTCAGGCGACTGAGCGTCGTGTTGACAACACGAATGTCGTGGGTTCGATTCCCACGCTGGTCGGTGGAATAGAGTTAAAGGTATGCGACCACTGTGTTTGGGGTTCACAGAATTATACGTCCCCCTTTCCACCACACATCTTGAGAAGGCACTAGCAATGCATCTGGTGATGATGTGGTGGAAACGACCCCAAGGCTGTGGCAGGGCCTTAGTGCTGAGGCAGGGAGAGCACATTTTTTACTTTTTTTTTTTTACTTTTGCTACATGTATTTGATCTCGTAAATTTTATGTTTAGCGCCCTCAATTTTAATGTTAAAAAAGGAATTAATTATCTTCGTTACGTGTTTAGAAGAGAATGTATGTCTCACCGTAATTTAGTATGCCGTTCGTTGTTATGCAAATGATTTTGTGCAGGTGTAGTGGGAAAGATGGTATTGTTAGTAATTCGCGGTCAACACGCCACACTGTTGAATTTTGATTTTGTTAATCAATGTTGCTACATTGGTAGCGAAATGTCCGATTCATGCAAGATATTGTATTGTAATAGGTTATATGTATAAACGTTTATGGTAGTTGGTGTGTATGGCCGCATCGTACCAGAATAAACATAAATAAACAGATAGTTTGTCTCCGATGATTTTTGTATGGGGTTAATGGAGAGTGAAATAAGATCAAATATAGAACATTTGCAAAGATGCCGATTTTCAGACCGATTTCGAAGCTTAGACTAATTCCGCCGCCGGGCTAGGCCTTAGGCATATACGAAGTCGAGTTTTTAAAGTAGAAAACTCTACCTAAAATTTTGAAGTCGCATCTGGATAGTTGAATTTTTTAAAAATATCATAAATATCATAGGTGATTATGTATAGTAATAAGTAGGCCTATAAGTATAAGTGCAATTCTGGGCTCTATTTTCATTATTAGCTCTTCCCCAAACATGGTGGGCTAGTAGGCCTACTGGAGACTTAATATTTAATTTCATATTTCAATGAATAGGAGCACTTTCCGGGGACAAGCTCTATTGTCCTGGTGAGTCTTATATAGTTTGTTTCATATAATTTCAAATCATGTAAAGTGCCATTTTTCGGCTGGGAATCTATGCAGCTCTATTTTTCAAAATTGTCTTTGCTCAGCCCCAAGCATAGTGTGGTACTGAAAATTCTTATGCATGTTGTTTGAAAAAATAATAGATGTCATTTTCGGGGACCTTGCAGCTCTATTTTAAACAGTTTGGTATGCCGTCGTGGTTGTTATGCAAATGAGTTTGTGCACGAGTATTATGGGGAAGATAATATGTTAGTCATTCGCAATCAACACGCCACACTGTTAAATGTTGATGCTGTTAATCTTTACACTAGAAGATTGTTCAAATCATGTAATTAAACATTTTCCGGGCGGGAACCCAGCAGCTCTCGAAAAGAACTCAAGGTGGAAAAGAAGCCCACCCATGAGTACTAAAAATGAAGGAGCTCATGGGCTTCTTTTCGAGGCTTTATGGCAGTCTATTTAATGAAAAATAATGCCATGCAACTTTGTTTCTGATTTTAAAAAAGGTCCACTTGTTTAGGCCTGACATTTACAACCTTCAAAATATCTCACTTTCAAAAACAATATTTATTTTCAAATAAAAAAAAAAAAAAAATATCCGTAGAGGTTCGAACCCAATACTGAGAGCACTCAAACCTGAGCATTACCCGTTACGCCACAAATCAGTACATGACTGAAGAGCTGATAATAGTCTATTTATTTGAAATGAATGATGAATCAATGAAAAATAATGCCATGCAACTTTGTTTCTGATTTTAAAAAAGGTCCACTTGTTTAGGCCTGACTTTTACAACCCTCAAAATATCTCACTTTCAAAAACAATATTTTATTTTCAAATAAAAAAAAAAAAAAAATATCCGTAGAGGTTCGAACCCAATACTGAGAGCACTCAAACCTGAGCATTACCCGTTACGCCACAAATCAGTACATGACAGAAGAGCTGATAATAGTCTATTTATATGAAATGAATGATCAATCAATGAAAAATAATGCCATGCATATTTGTTTCTGATTTTAAAAAAGGGTCCACTTGTTTAGGCCTGACATTTACAACCCTCAAAATATTTCACTTTCAAAAACAATATTTATTTTCAATAAAAAAAAAAAAAAGTAAAATAAAAATATCCGTAGAGGTTCGAACCCAATACTGAGAGCACTCAAACCTGAGCATTACCCGTTACGCCATAAAGTGGTACACACCGATCAGTTGATAATAGTCTATTTATACGTGTATTACGTAATTCATCATTACGTCATAAATATCATATTAACTTTGTTAAAACCAAAATGACCAGTTGGCTCAGGCGACTGAGCGTCGTGTTGACAACACGAATGTCGTGGGTTCGATTCCCACGCTGGTCGGTGGAATAGAGTTAAAGGTATGCGACCACTGTGTTTGGGGTTCACAGAATTATACGTCCCCCTTTCCACCACACATCTTGAGAAGGCACTAGCAATGCATCTGGTGATGATGTGGTGGAAACGACCCCAAGGCTGTGGCAGGGCCTTAGTGCTGAGGCAGGGAGAGCACATTTTTTACTTTTTTTTTTTTACTTTTGCTACATGTATTTGATCTCGTAAATTTTATGTTTAGCGCCCTCAATTTTAATGTTAAAAAAGGAATTAATTATCTTCGTTACGTGTTTAGAAGAGAATGTATGTCTCACCGTAGTTTAGTATGCCGTTCGTTGTTATGCAAATGATTTTGTGCAGGTGTAGTGGGAAAGATGGTATTGTTAGTAATTCGCGGTCAACACGCCACACTGTTGAATTTTGATTTTGTTAATCAATGTTGCTACATTGGTAGCGAAATGTCCGATTCATGCAAGATATTGTATTGTAATAGGTTATATGTATAAACGTTTATGGTAGTTGGTGTGTATGGCCGCATCGTACCAGAATAAACATGTTTTAAACAGATAGTTTGTCTCCGATGATTTTTGTATGGGGTTAATGGAGAGTGAAATAAGATCAAATATAGAACATTTGCAAAGATGCCGATTTTCAGACCGATTTCGAAGCTTAGACTAATTCCGCCGCCGGGCTAGGCCTTAGGCATATACGAAGTCGAGTTTTTAAAGTAGAAAACTCTACCTAAAATTTTGAAGTCGCATCTGGATAGTTGAATTTTTAAAAAATATCATAAATATCATAGGTGATTATGTATAGTAATAAGTAGGCCTATAAGTATAAGTGCAATTCTGGGCTCTATTTTCATTATTAGCTCTTCCCCAAACATGGTGGGCTAGTAGGCCTACTGGAGACTTAATATTTAATTTCATATTTCAATGAATAGGAGCACTTTCCGGGGACAAGCTCTATTGTCCTGGTGAGTCTTATATAGTTTGTTTCATATAATTTCAAATCATGTAAAGTGCCATTTTTCGGCTGGGAATCTATGCAGCTCTATTTTTCAAAATTGTCTTTGCTCAGCCCCAAGCATAGTGTGGTACTGAAAATTCTTATGCATGTTGTTTGAAAAAATAATAGATGTCATTTTCGGGGACCTTGCAGCTCTATTTTAAACAGTTTGGTATGCCGTCGTGGTTGTTATGCAAATGAGTTTGTGCACGAGTATTATGGGGAAGATAATATGTTAGTCATTCGCAATCAACACGCCACACTGTTAAATGTTGATGCTGTTAATCTTTACATTAGAAGATTGTTCAAATCATGTAATTAAACATTTTCCGGGCGGGAACCCAGCAGCTCTCGAAAAAAACTCAAGGTGGAAAAGAAGCCCACCCATGAGTACTAAAAATGAAGGAGCTCATGGGCTTCTTTTCGAGGCTTTATGGCAGTCTATTTAATGAAAAATAATGCCATGCAACTTTGTTTCTGATTTTAAAAAAGGTCCACTTGTTTAGGCCTGACATTTACAACCTTCAAAATATCTCACTTTCAAAAACAATATTTATTTTCAAATAAAAAAAAAAAAAAAATATCCGTAGAGGTTCGAACCCAATACTGAGAGCACTCAAACCTGAGCATTACCCGTTACGCCACAAATCAGTACATGACTGAAGAGCTGATAATAGTCTATTTATTTGAAATGAATGATGAATCAATGAAAAATAATGCCATGCAACTTTGTTTCTGATTTTAAAAAAGGTCCACTTGTTTAGGCCTGACTTTTACAACCCTCAAAATATCTCACTTTCAAAAACAATATTTTATTTTCAAATAAAAAAAAAAAAAAAATATCCGTAGAGGTTCGAACCCAATACTGAGAGCACTCAAACCTGAGCATTACCCGTTACGCCACAAATCAGTACATGACAGAAGAGCTGATAATAGTCTATTTATATGAAATGAATGATCAATCAATGAAAAATAATGCCATGCATATTTGTTTCTGATTTTAAAAAAGGGTCCACTTGTTTAGGCCTGACATTTACAACCCTCAAAATATCTCACTTTCAAAAACAATATTTTATTTTCAAATAAAAAAAAAAAAAATATATCCGTAGAGGTTCGAACCCAATACTGAGAGCACTCAAACCTGAGCATTACCCGTTACGCCATAAAGTGGTACACACCGATCAGTTGATAATAGTCTATTTATACGTGTATTACGTAATTCATCATTACGTCATAAATATCATATTAACTTTGTTAAAACCAAAATGACCAGTTGGCTCAGGCGACTGAGCGTCGTGTTGACAACACGAATGTCGTGGGTTCGATTCCCACGCTGGTCGGTGGAATAGAGTTAAAGGTATGCGACCACTGTGTTTGGGGTTCACAGAATTATACGTCCCCCTTTCCACCACACATCTTGAGAAGGCACTAGCAATGCATCTGGTGATGATGTGGTGGAAACGACCCCAAGGCTGTGGCAGGGCCTTAGTGCTGAGGCAGGGAGAGCACATTTTTTACTTTTTTTTTTTACTTTTGCTACATGTATTTGATCTCGTAAATTTTATGTTTAGCGCCCTCAATTTTAATGTTAAAAAAGGAATTAATTATCTTCGTTACGTGTTTAGAAGAGAATGTATGTCTCACCGTAGTTTAGTATGCCGTTCGTTGTTATGCAAATGATTTTGTGCAGGTGTAGTGGGAAAGATGGTATTGTTAGTAATTCGCGGTCAACACGCCACACTGTTGAATTTTGATTTTGTTAATCAATGTTGCTACATTGGTAGCGAAATGTCCGATTCATGCAAGATATTGTATTGTAATAGGTTATATGTATAAACGTTTATGGTAGTTGGTGTGTATGGCCGCATCGTACCAGAATAAACATGTTTTAAACAGATAGTTTGTCTCCGATGATTTTTGTATGGGGTTAATGGAGAGTGAAATAAGATCAACTAGAATTTAATTCGTCACTTTGACGAATTATAGGTGATCATTTTTATCATTTTACTGAAATTAATTTTTTTTAAACATGCACGTACGTTAACATACGATCGGAAAATGTTGATGTATGCCATCCTATTATATGCTTATAGTGCTGAGTTGTGCCTATACGCCATATACAATATGTACAGTATATACTGTATATCTATATACACTGTAGCATAGGTGAAATTACGGGACACACATGTTCTAATTTTTTGGCATGATGACGTTATCAAACTAAACTTTAAGATGACAATTTCGAAAGATAATTAATTGAGCAAAAAAATATAAGATTTGGAAAAAAATTTGGCACGTAGAAGCGCTGTGCGCGCTCTTTGAATTGTGTATAACTTTGACGAAAAATATGTAAAAACTACTTTTTCACTTCAACTGGCCATATGTTAACGTCACAACATCCGATAGGCTTAATTTTTATATGAATTAATATCTACATTTCATCAGCTTTCATAATAAATTATAATCATCAAGGTAACCTTCAATTCTGAAGAGCTGTAAGATATTCAAATTTACTGCGAAGGTGAAATTACACGGCCTACGTTATTCAAGTTTTTACGCGTGATGACGTCATTAAAATGAAGATAGTATCAACTCATGATAAAGATAATTAATTAATTAAGCACATACTGAAAGTTGTGCGAAATTCGAGCACACATAACCAAGATGCGCTCTGTTGAATGTGATAATCTACACAAAAAGATAACAAATCCTAATTTTTAAATTCAAGTGGCCATTTGATGACGTCAAAACATTTTGTACGTAAAATGTGTACATGAATTCATATCTACAACTCAATGGCTTCCAGAATAAGTTAAAAAAATCGGGGGTCATCTTGCATTCTGAAGAATTATTTTCATTTTAAAAAAGACCTATTTTTCACCATTTTCAGAACTTTTGTAAAATTAATGTGCGCATTTTGTCATTTTTAACGTGCTCGTATAGCGTTATTTTAAGTCGGAACTGACTCAAATTTGGTGAATGTACTAAGGATGGTGAGTAGAATGAGATTTGTAAAAAAAATTCATGTTTTTTACGCTTTTTAAGTATCGCGCGCGCAAAAACGCATTTTTGCGCAGTAATTTTTTGAAACACGCAAATGGCCTAATTCATGCTCTAAATTGATCAAAACTTAATTTTGAGCGTTTTAAATTTTTAACGCGCGATATCACGCGCATGAACCTACGTGCGCGTGCGTTTTTATTTGCTAATATTTTTACCCTTGATCTGAAGTTTACGTGTAGTGAATTTCATTAATATGTGATAATGAATTATGGAGATATGATTGATAATGTGATTTCGCAAAATGGCGTATAAATGTCGTCACGGATGAGTGATCACGCTGGAAAGCTTATTAGGATTAAGTTATATTATTTGAAAGATATTCTGAAATTTTTGTAATCATTGACATTAAACTTTTTGAGATAATTGTTACACAAAATAGTGTACAGAAACAATAAAAAGAAAAAAAAAAAAAATAATAAAGATTTTATACAATAACAATAGGTGATCATTTTATTCTAAATGATCACCTAAATATAGAACATTTGCAAAGATGCCGATTTTCAGACCGATTTCGAAGCTTAGACTAATTCCGCCGCCGGGCTAGGCCTTAGGCATATACGAAGTCGAGTTTTTAAAGTAGAAAACTCTACCTAAAATTTTGAAGTCGCATCTGGATAGTTGAATTTTTAAAAAATATCATAAATATCATAGGTGATTATGTATAGTAATAAGTAGGCCTATAAGTATAAGTGCAATTCTGGGCTCTATTTTCATTATTAGCTCTTCCCCAAACATGGTGGGCTAGTAGGCCTACTGGAGACTTAATATTTAATTTCATATTTCAATGAATAGGAGCACTTTCCGGGGACAAGCTCTATTGTCCTGGTGAGTCTTATATAGTTTGTTTCATATAATTTCAAATCATGTAAAGTGCCATTTTTCGGCTGGGAATCTATGCAGCTCTATTTTTCAAAATTGTCTTTGCTCAGCCCCAAGCATAGTGTGGTACTGAAAATTCTTATGCATGTTGTTTGAAAAAATAATAGATGTCATTTTCGGGGACCTTGCAGCTCTATTTTAAACAGTTTGGTATGCCGTCGTGGTTGTTATGCAAATGAGTTTGTGCACGAGTATTATGGGGAAGATAATATGTTAGTCATTCGCAATCAACACGCCACACTGTTAAATGTTGATGCTGTTAATCTTTACATTAGAAGATTGTTCAAATCATGTAATTAAACATTTTCCGGGCGGGAACCCAGCAGCTCTCGAAAAAAACTCAAGGTGGAAAAGAAGCCCACCCATGAGTACTAAAAATGAAGGAGCTCATGGGCTTCTTTTCTAGGCTTTATATCAGTCTATTTAATGAAAAATAATGCCATGCAACTTTGTTTCTGATTTTAAAAAAGGTCCACTTGTTTAGGCCTGACTTTTACAACCCTCAAAATATCTCACTTTCAAAAACAATATTTTATTTTCAAATAAAAAAAAAAAAAAAATATCCGTAGAGGTTCGAACCCAATACTGAGAGCACTCAAACCTGAGCATTACCCGTTACGCCACAAATCAGTACATGACAGAATAGCTGATAATAGTCTATTTATATGAAATGAATGATCAATCAATGAAAAATAATGCCATGCATATTTGTTTCTGATTTTAAAAAAGGGTCCACTTGTTTAGGCCTGACATTTACAACCCTCAAAATATTTCACTTTCAAAAACAATATTTATTTTCAATAAAAAAAAAAAAAGTAAAATAAAAATATCCGTAGAGGTTCGAACCCAATACTGAGAGCACTCAAACCTGAGCATTACCCGTTACGCCATAAAGTGGTACACACCGATCAGTTGATAATAGTCTATTTATACGTGTATTACGTAATTCATCATTACGTCATAAATATCATATTAACTTTGTTAAAACCAAAATGACCAGTTGGCTCAGGCGACTGAGCGTCGTGTTGACAACACGAATGTCGTGGGTTCGATTCCCACGCTGGTCGGTGGAATAGAGTTAAAGGTATGCGACCACTGTGTTTGGGGTTCACAGAATTATACGTCCCCCTTTCCACCACACATCTTGAGAAGGCACTAGCAATGCATCTGGTGATGATGTGGTGGAAACGACCCCAAGGCTGTGGCAGGGCCTTAGTGCTGAAGCAGGGAGAGCACATTTTTTACTTTTTTTTTTTACTTTTGCTACATGTATTTGATCTCGTAAATTTTATGTTTAGCGCCCTCAATTTTAATGTTAAAAAAGGAATTAATTATCTTCGTTACGTGTTTAGAAGAGAATGTATGTCTCACCGTAGTTTAGTATGCCGTTCGTTGTTATGCAAATGATTTTGTGCAGGTGTAGTGGGAAAGATGGTATTGTTAGTAATTCGCGGTCAACACGCCACACTGTTGAATTTTGATTTTGTTAATCAATGTTGCTACATTGGTAGCGAAATGTCCGATTCATGCAAGATATTGTATTGTAATAGGTTATATGTATAAACGTTTATGGTAGTTGGTGTGTATGGCCGCATCGTACCAGAATAAACATGTTTTAAACAGATAGTTTGTCTCCGATGATTTTTGTATGGGGTTAATGGAGAGTGAAATAAGATCAAATATAGAACATTTGCAAAGATGCCGATTTTCAGACCGATTTCAAAGCTTAGACTAATTCCGCCGCCGGGCTAGGCCTTAGGCATATACGAAGTCGAGTTTTTAAAGTAGAAAACTCTACCTAAAATTTTGAAGTCGCATCTGGATAGTTGAATTTTTAAAAAATATCATAAATATCATAGGTGATTATGTATAGTAATAAGTAGGCCTATAAGTATAAGTGCAATTCTGGACTCTATTTTCATTATTAGCTCTTCCCCAAACATGGTGGGCTAGTAGGCCTACTGGAGACTTAATATTTAATTTCATATTTCAATGAATAGGAGCACTTTCCGGGGACAAGCTCTATTGTCCTGGTGAGTCTTATATAGTTTGTTTCATATAATTTCAAATCATGTAAAGTGCCATTTTTCGGCTGGGAATCTATGCAGCTCTATTTTTCAAAATTGTCTTTGCTCAGCCCCAAGCATAGTGTGGTACTGAAAATTCTTATGCATGTTGTTTGAAAAAATAATAGATGTCATTTTCGGGGACCTTGCAGCTCTATTTTAAACAGTTTGGTATGCCGTCGTGGTTGTTATGCAAATAAGTTTGTGCACGAGTATTATGGGGAAGATAATATGTTAGTCATTCGCAATCAACACGCCACACTGTTAAATGTTGATGCTGTTAATCTTTACACTAGAAGATTGTTCAAATCATGTAATTAAACATTTTCCGGGCGGGAACCCAGCAGCTCTCGAAAAGAACTCAAGGTGGAAAAGAAGCCCACCCATGAGTACTAAAAATGAAGGAGCTCATGGGCTTCTTTTCGAGGCTTTATGGCAGTCTATTTAATGAAAAATAATGCCATGCAACTTTGTTTCTGATTTTAAAAAAGGTCCACTTTTTTAGGCCTGACATTTACAACCTTCAAAATATCTCACTTTCAAAAACAATATTTATTTTCAAATAAAAAAAAAAAAAAATATCCGTAGAGGTTCGAACCCAATACTGAGAGCACTCAAACCTGAGCATTACCCGTTACGCCACAAATCAGTACATGGCTGAAGAGCTGATAATAGTCTATTTATTTGAAATGAATGATGAATCAATGAAAAATAATGCCATGCAACTTTGTTTCTGATTTTAAAAAAGGTCCACTTGTTTAGGCCTGACTTTTACAACCCTCAAAATATCTCACTTTCAAAAACAATATTTTATTTTCAAATAAAAAAAAAAAAAAATATCCGTAGAGGTTCGAACCCAATACTGAGAGCACTCAAACCTGAGCATTACCCGTTACGCCACAAATCAGTACATGACAGAAGAGCTGATAATAGTCTATTTATATGAAATGAATGATCAATCAATGAAAAATAATGCCATGCATATTTGTTTCTGATTTTAAAAAAGGGTCCACTTGTTTAGGCCTGACATTTACAACCCTCAAAATATTTCACTTTCAAAAACAATATTTATTTTCAATAAAAAAAAAAAAAAAGTAAAATAAAAATATCCGTAGAGGTTCGAACCCAATACTGAGAGCACTCAAACCTGAGCATTACCCGTTACGCCATAAAGTGGTACACACCGATCAGTTGATAACAGTCTATTTATACGTGTATTACGTAATTCATCATTACGTCATAAATATCATATTAACTTTGTTAAAACCAAAATGACCAGTTGGCTCAGGCGACTGAGCGTCGTGTTGACAACACGAATGTCGTGGGTTCGATTCCCACGCTGGTCGGTGGAATAGAGTTAAAGGTATGCGACCACTGTGTTTGGGGTTCACAGAATTATACGTCCCCCTTTCCACCACACATCTTGAGAAGGCACTAGCAATGCATCTGGTGATGATGTGGTGGAAACGACCCCAAGGCTGTGGCAGGGCCTTAGTGCTGAAGCAGGGAGAGCACATTTTTTACTTTTTTTTTTTACTTTTGCTACATGTATTTGATCTCGTAAATTTTATGTTTAGCGCCCTCAATTTTAATGTTAAAAAAGGAATTAATTATCTTCGTTACGTGTTTAGAAGAGAATGTATGTCTCACCGTAGTTTAGTATGCCGTTCGTTGTTATGCAAATGATTTTGTGCAGGTGTAGTGGGAAAGATGGTATTGTTAGTAATTCGCGGTCAACACGCCACACTGTTGAATTTTGATTTTGTTAATCAATGTTGCTACATTGGTAGCGAAATGTCCGATTCATGCAAGATATTGTATTGTAATAGGTTATATGTATAAACGTTTATGGTAGTTGGTGTGTATGGCCGCATCGTACCAGAATAAACATGTTTTAAACAGATAGTTTGTCTCCGATGATTTTTGTATGGGGTTAATGGAGAGTGAAATAAGATCAAATATAGAACATTTGCAAAGATGCCGATTTTCAGACCGATTTCAAAGCTTAGACTAATTCCGCCGCCGGGCTAGGCCTTAGGCATATACGAAGTCGAGTTTTTAAAGTAGAAAACTCTACCTAAAATTTTGAAGTCGCATCTGGATAGTTGAATTTTTAAAAAATATCATAAATATCATAGGTGATTATGTATAGTAATAAGTAGGCCTATAAGTATAAGTGCAATTCTGGGCTCTATTTTCATTATTAGCTCTTCCCCAAACATGGTGGGCTAGTAGGCCTACTGGAGACTTAATATTTAATTTCATATTTCAATGAATAGGAGCACTTTCCGGGGACAAGCTCTATTGTCCTGGTGAGTCTTATATAGTTTGTTTCATATAATTTCAAATCATGTAAAGTGCCATTTTTCGGCTGGGAATCTATGCAGCTCTATTTTTCAAAATTGTCTTTGCTCAGCCCCAAGCATAGTGTGGTACTGAAAATTCTTATGCATGTTGTTTGAAAAAATAATAGATGTCATTTTCGGGGACCTTGCAGCTCTATTTTAAACAGTTTGGTATGCCGTCGTGGTTGTTATGCAAATGAGTTTGTGCACGAGTATTATGGGGAAGATAATATGTTAGTCATTCGCAATCAACACGCCACACTGTTAAATGTTGATGCTGTTAATCTTTACATTAGAAGATTGTTCAAATCATGTAATTAAACATTTTCCGGACGGGAACCCAGCAGCTCTCGAAAAGAACTCAAGGTGGAAAAGAAGCCCACCCATGAATACTAAAAATGAAGGAGCTCATGGGCTTCTTTTCGAGGCTTTATGGCAGTCTATTTAATGAAAAATAATGCCATGCAACTTTGTTTCTGATTTTAAAAAAGGTCCACTTGTTTAGGCCTGACATTTACAACCTTCAAAATATCTCACTTTCAAAAACAATATTTATTTTCAAATAAAAAAAAAAAAAAATATCCGTAGAGGTTCGAACCCAATACTGAGAGCACTCAAACCTGAGCATTATCCGTTACGCCACAAATCGCTTTCAAAAACACTACTTATTTTCACTTTAAAAAAAAACCAATAATAATAAAAATCCGTAGAGGTTCGAACCCAATGCTGAGAGCACTCAAACCTGAGCATTACCCGTTACGCCACAAATCAGTACATGACTGAAGAGCTGATAATAGTCTATTTATTTGAAATGAATGATGAATCAATGAAAAATAATGCCATGCAACTTTGTTTCTGATTTTAAAAAAGGTCCACTTGTTTAGGCCTGACTTTTACAACCCTCAAAATATCTCACTTTCAAAAACAATGTTTATTTTCAAATAATACAAAAAAAAATATCCGTAGAGGTTCGAACCCAATACTGCGAGCACTCAAACCTGAGCATTACCCGTTACGCCATAAAGTACAACACGACCGAACAGTTGATAATAGTCTATTTATACATGTATTACGTAATTCATCATTACGTCATAAATATCTTATTAACCTTGTTAAAACCAAAATGACCAGTTAGCTCAGGCGACTGAGCGTCGTGTTGACAACACGTATGTCGTGGGTTCGATTCCCACGCTGGTCGGTGGAATAGAGTTAAAGGTATGCGACCAACTGTGTTTGGGGTTCACAGAATTATACGTCCCCCTTTCCACCACACATCTTGAGAAGGCACTAGCAATGCATCTGGTGATGGTGTGGTGGAAACGACCCCAAGGCTGTGGCAGGGCCTTAGTGCTGAAGCAGGCAGAGCACATTTTTTACTCTTTTTTTTTGCTTTCGCTACATGTATTTGATCTCGTAAATTTTATGTTTAGCGCCCTCAATTTTAATGTAAAAAAGAAATTAATTATCTTCGTTACGTGTTTAGAAGAGAATGTATGTCTCACCGTAGTTTGGTATGCCGTTAGTTGTTATGCAAATGAGTTTGTGCTGGGAAAGATGGTATTGTTAGTAATTCGCGGTCAACACGCCACACTGTTGAATTTTGATTTTGTTAATCAATGTTGCTACATTGGTAGCGAAATGTCCGATTCATGCAAGATATTGTATTGTAATATGTTATGAATAAACGTTTATGGTAGTTGGTGTGTATGGCCGCATCGTACCAGAATAAACATGTTTTAAACAGTGTGTTCGTGTGTGTTCGCTTAGTCCCAAGCATGGTGGGGTACTGAAGATTCTTATGCATGTTTTTGAAAAAAATAATAGATGTCATTTTCGGCGACCTTGCAGCTCTATTTTAAACAGTTTGGTATGCCGTCGTGGTTGTTATGCAAATGAGTTTGTGCACGTGTATTATGGGGAAGATAATATGTTAGTCATTCGCAATCAACACGCCACACTGTTAAATGTTGATGCTGTTAATCTTTACATTAGAAGATTGTTCAAATCATGTAATTAAACATTTTCCGGGTGGGAACCCAGCAGCTGTCCTCTTTTAGTTTGCAAAAGTAATCTAGAAAAGAACTCAATGTGGAAAAGAAGCCCACCCAAGAGTGCTAAAAATAGAGCACATGGGCTTCTTTTCGAGGTTTTATGGCAGTCTATTTAATGAAAAATAATGCCATGCAAGTTTGTTTCTGATTTTAATAAGGCCTGTTTAGGCCTAACATTTACAACCCTAAAATATCTCACTTTCAAAAACAATATTCATTTTAAATTCCAAAAAACAAAAACAGAAAAATGTCCGTAGTGGTTCGAACCCAATGCTTAGAGCACTCAAACCTCAGCATTACCCGTTACGCCACAAAGTAGTACATTACTGAAAAGCTGATTATGTAGTAATAAGTATAAGTATAAGTACAATTGTGGGCTCTATTTTCATTATTAGCTCTGCCCCAACCATGGTGGTCTAGTACTGGAGACTTCATATTTAATTTCATATTTCAATGAATCAATAGGTGCACTTTCCGGGGACACTAAATAAGTATTTATCTTAGACAAACGCAAGTTATTAAAATCACTGATATGGCTTGAAACTAATTTTGCTTTTGCATTACGGATGGAGTAACCGACATTTTTTCTGGATGTTTTTGTATGTGACTATTTCGCTGTGCTCCACCACTGGCGCCAAATTGTATCCACTGGAGCACAATGTATTAACATAAGAAACTAGAGGGTACTCCGAGAGTACAAACCTCCGCCTACTGTAAAATTCCCCTATATAAAATATCCCCGGAAAAAATATATATTTTTAAAAATTCTTTTTTATTAGTTCTAAGTGTAAATAGGCTGCACACTACAAAGTTGTGAATGAGAGTTTGGTGTACATAATGGTTAAGTTTTTTTTCTTTTTTTTTTCTTTTTTTGTGGACCTTGATCTTTGACCCTGACCCTTCAAAATTTAAACACAATTATATGATGAGTCATTGATCATTGTGGCTAAGTTTGGTGAGAATCGGATAAAAACTGTGGTCTCTAGGCAGTAAAATAGTTTTTTGTTAGTTGTGACCTTGACCTATGACCTTTTCCCCTCCCAATCAAACTCGTCCAAGCTTTTGGGGCATAGATCATTGTGGCCAAATTTGGTGAGAATCGGATGAAAACTGTGGCCTCCAGGCTGTTCACAGACACACACACATACACACACACAAACACACACACACAAACATACAGGGGTGAAAACATAACCTCCTTGTCGAGTCGGAGGTAAATATATTGAAACTTAATTGGGTCCACTCGGGCACAGTGTATTAAAATACGAAATAATATTAAAATTCAGTGACTTATTTCTATTTTATATCACTGTGCTCCACTGGTGCCAAATTGTGTCCACTTGAGCACAGTGTATTAACATACGAAAAGATATTGAAACTTAAGTGACTTCAAATTTGGTCCACTTGAGCACAGTGTATTAACATACGAAAAGATATTGAAACTTAAGTGACTTTATTTCTATTTTATATCACTGTGCTCCACTGGCGCCAAATTGGGTCCACTTGAGCACAGTGTATTAATACGAAAATAAAATCTTAAGTGACTTTATTTTTATTTTATATCACTGTGCTACCCTGGTGCTAAATTGGGTCCACTTGAGCAGTTACCGTAGTATTATTTCTATTATTTAAGTTAATAAAGGCATAAATGGCGCTCCGTAGGGAAGTAGAGAATGCTCCAGTCGTCAGAATGACGCTCTGAATATACCTCCTCCATAATGATGTAACAATAATGAGTGACGCCATAGAGATGTTGAAAGTTTTAACTTTTAGTTGTTTGTTATCACTTTTTTCACTTATATGTTCAGATGTTGTATCTTCAGGGCAGTTTAAATATTTCTTTAGTAACTGGGGATTTTATGACAAGAAATATACTTATTTTAGTGAAATAGAAAGGACAGAAAACTTAGCCCATGTTTGCCGTATGTTTCAACATGGCTACGATAGCTACTTACATTACGCCTTTCCAAAGGATGAATTGGACCCTATAAACTGTCGAGGCCGTGGACCAGACAAGGCCGATCCGTAAGTACGTCGAGCCATCATGCTCAGTCTGTGGATCATATAAAATTTCTTAGCACGAAAACAATGGTCGATCGTTCACTTTTTGATAAAGGCACCAAATTTGGTCCTATCTACCTAGGCCTAATGACATGAAATTGTCACTAGGCCTAGGCCTAGACTAGGCTAGCTAGTACTAGGCCTAGGCTAGTAGGGGGTGTCGCGATTGGTTATCAGAATATCGGGCCCACTTTAAGACGATCGGGCCCAAATCGTGAGACGATCGGGCCCAGAGACGATTGGGCCCAGAGACGATTGGGCCCAATGAATAAGACGATCGGGCCCAAAACATTCTCGGAAAATTTGAAAAAATAATTATTCGATTTAAAGTCAGAAAAATATGAAAATATGTATACCGAATCAGGTTTCACATTTTAATTTTGTCGCGAGAGAGAAGTCCAGTTATATCAAACTGTATAGAGCAAAAATTAAATACTGTACAACTACAGGAATACAAACCAGGGAGTTGTGACCTGATATAACACAATAATAATCAAAATCAATCACATTTATTCATAAATCGAGAGTATTTGGTAAGAAATTTTTAAAACCAGTAGGCCTAGTGTTATTTAGTGGAAAATTATGATAAAATCAGAAAAATCTAATTAACCTTTTTAAATAATTAAAATCTTACGTAAGAAAAGCACGGCGACACTAAGCACTAGGAATGAAATGTGGCACATTGTTTTATTTATATAAACACAAAAGACTATCGGGCCAAAGCTAAGACGATCGGGACCAACTGGTAAGACGATCGGGCCCAACATGGTTCTGAAAATACTGGACGATCGGGACCAACTGGTAAGACGATCGGGCCCAACACATAAGACGATCGAGACCGCAAAATGAGTGCCCGATCGTCCGTGGTCCCGATCGTCTGTTCCCCGTCGCGATTTACAACAATGTAACTAACTTGGGACCTCTGTAGTTCAAGAATATTCCTGGCAGTGTTGGAAGGCATGATGTTAAGTTGCTCAAGTGAAAAATCTTGAAATATAATATTAATTACACATGATGTTGTCAACACTTGTTTCACCTGGAGATTGAAGTCCCCTAACACACATCGCATTCAAAGTTGTTACTAACTTGTTGCATGGCATGGACAAAGTTCGTTGGGAAGTTTTCATCTCCTTGAGGTGGTCTATAGCAGAGTACAATTGCGAACGTTGGTGAGTGAGGAGGCCACACTTCACATATCAGAATTTCACTACCTGCAGTGCAGGCTCAAGATCAATTCTCTTGCATGATGAAACACTGTCGATGAAGGCCAAAAGTACTCCACCACCTTTCAGTGGAGTATGGTCGAAGCGGCCGCCAGTTTAATATCGTCATTTGTATGGAACGCCATGTGCGCTCTTTGATTGTCTTTGTCAACGCCATGGCCTATTGCGAGTTGAGTTACAGCTAAATACATCGAATCCATATTCAGTATGCATTCATGATTTACGTAAGTTCAGTATTGCCGAATCTTTATATCTCATTTACATACTATTGAATCATTTACATCTTTATATCTCATTTACATACTGTACTATCGAATCTTGGTTTTTATTATTAGTAATAGGGTGTGTTATACATTTTAGTGTTATTCCATTGTAATACATTGTTTGTGTTTTCAATAAAGCAACGCGAGGATGAATACGCCAGAGGAACGCGCACCTTCTTCAGCACTATTCCTGGCCGCCAGTCAAGTTATTAGCAGAAATTCGCATAATTAATTACCGTACCAACACTTGCATCTTATTTTAGTATTTAAAACTCATTTTAAATTGATCAATATTTATATACCTGAAGGTATAAAATAATGTAGGATATTAAATAAATAAATTGCTGTCATCATGTTATTGTAATTAAATTATGATTGCGAACACTACTAGTTACTTTACTAATTAATATACAATAACAAAAATAGATATATTTTGATATAGATTAAATATTGAAAAAGATCTTGGGGTTCAATAGCCCAACAAGACACTGAAACTGAGCAAGTGTGTTTCTTTCTGCGTTTATGGATTTTAAGCTCCTTGCATTCAACAATACGGTACTCATATTTGAGTTTCGCTAATTCTGGGTTGGAACTGGATTTATTTGGATATCACCAGATAACAGAAGCTGTAATGAGGCTGTAGTGTTATAATAGTAGCATACCCTTGCTTTACAAAATGTTCTGCGGTATCTACAAAAGCTAAGCCTATAGTAAACAAAGGCAGGTATGTAATCTAAATGGTCTACATGCCCTGTGGAATCTCGCCAAACTGCTGGTATCCACAGGCTTAGCTCAAAATGGTTCGAAAAGACGATTCAGTCCAATAAAATGTTTTAAATTCCACACATGTTGTATACTTGTTGACTTTGATGTAGAGAGTACAATTAGACTACTATGCTATCTTGAAGATCGACATACAGTAGTAGTAACGTTCACTTGAGCCACAATATTATTAGGCAATAAGCAGTAGCTCAAAAGATGCCTAGAACATGGATTTCGTTCCCAACTCTTGGATCTACATTTTGAAAGTTGATATTGTGAAATGAATATGTTATCCATACTATATCAAAAGTTCTCCATGAAATACGTGTACACTTTTGAGCAATGGCCTCTCAAAGGTACCCCACTACTGCAAAAAAGGCACTTTTTGAGGTCTGGAGGTACTTTTATGGGCCAATATCTTTAAAAGTATTTGTCCAAATGTAATTGTCTTTTCTCTGTGAGTAGTCCAGTATATAATTGTGAACACTTATCCAAAATTTAAAATTTTAAAAATAAGTATTTTGTATGTGAGGAAAACTGAAAAATTACAATTATTTAGTTGTAAATGCACTTTCCAAGATTTTTAAGACGCAATATCTTCGTAACTAATTGACATACCCTATTTATATTTTTTCCCAACTATTTGAGAGGGTTGTTAACCAACATTTAAAGTTTTAACTTGTCAGCTTCAGCTTTTTATTTATGAAGATGCAAAAACTGAGATTTGGCCAATTTTATAGATACTTTTAATATTTTTTAGTCGTTTTTTGAGCAGTTATATCTTGATAATCAACTCTCACTATGTATTTATATTTATGCAATGGGTATCCTAGTGAGTTAGTGACACACAAGTGAAGTTTCAACGCAAAAGAAATTATTATGCAATGATTGTAACTTACATTGCACTTTTTTTGTTTTTAGTGCCAATATTGTGTGAACTCGACTCAAACCGTAAAAAAGGCGCCTGCATAAATACTATCCCTTTTCTGTTCAACTACATGAGAGGGTTGATAAACAACCTTTTCAACCAGCTTGATGATTTTTTTTATATAGGAAGATGCGCTGCACCAGCTGAGAATTTGCTAATTTTATAGATAATTTTGATGTTTTATTTGTTTTTGAGGAGTACGTAAGCCTACATGATTTCTTAGAAAGTGACTTGCCATAATAATATTTATATTCATGCAATGGGCATGCTAGTAGATTAGCGACACCCGCGTAAATTTTCAACACAAAACATAAATGATTATGCAATAACTTATTTATTGTAACTTAAATATTGCATTTTTTGGTGTTTTTAGTGCCAATTTAGGCCAGGAGCTTCCATAAAAACAACCCCTTTTTTCTGTGAAACACCAGATAAGTAGGCCTGCCAGCCCATTTTTACTGTTGTTATATTGATAACATGAATGTAACTCTTGTGGAGAGAATTATTATTGTTGATAATGATATGAACTGGAAATATATACACACAATATAAAACAAATACCTTGTGTACATGTACCTCATGGTACATGTATTTTTATTTATTTATTTTTTGTTTCTTTTGGATTTGTGTTTTTTTTACAACCCTACATGTTGCCCAATATACAATGTATATAATCCTACTCTTCTCTAGATACGTTGTATCAGCATAACTAGTAGTCAAGTAGAAAAGTTGTCAATTTCACTTTCAGGTGTGACATGGCCAGTGTACAATGGAAATAGCAAATATACTTTAACTATGTAGTAATAATTACTATGTGGAATATCCTTCACATACAGTATGTACATACTACATGGTAGGTAGGTACAATTAAACAGAGATTCAGCAACATTTGCAGTAAGTATTTTACATTCAGCCAGTTGATGGTTGTGAAGTTTATGAAAAATTCAAGATGACGACAATTGTTTTGAAGCTGGTATCATTTCTGTAACAAATAATCAAGAATAGATTATCTAATTTGTATCGATTACTTAATATTTTAGTTAAACTGAATATTATTAAATTACAATGAATCTTTTTGGTTTTATATTTAAAAATTAGTTCAGATTTGTGGTAAATCATACACAGAAATGTTGAAACATTCTCAACTTTACTTACTCTACCACACACTTTACATTACTATATAGTGTTTATTGACAATGCAACCTGGTGGTATATAAAACATTTTTAAAGTAATGGATGTTTTTCAGCTATTTATTGCATTCATTACTATTTTGAACTTACATTACTAATTTTACTACTATTGTACATAATTATAACAAAACATAAATCATTTGGCATTTCTCATCTCTACATTAAAAAAGCCAGAATCAGTGAACGTGTTAAGCATTTTTGTGCCTCCTTTCCACTAGACATAAATTGAAGATAAATTGAATTGAAAAGATACAGTTGAAATGAAATAAATTTTTTTAAATTAAAATGAAGCATTTATAAATAAAAATAATACCGGGCTGATGCATGAATACTAGGCCTTTAGTCCTCGGACCAGGCCATCAAAATGAATTCATAATACTTGTAAATAGGATAGCCTAGGTACAGTATAATAGGGAAAGCCTGCTTACTAGGCCAGACCAAATTAATTATTTCAAACAATTGTAATTATTAATAATAATAAATAATAATATATTAATTTTAATGTGTATTTATTGTGTTTGCTCAAAATGTACTAAAATTATGCTATCCTCACCTGTGTCTTTTGTTTGTCGCCTTTTTAACTTAATAATACTGTAGCCCATTTAGTTATAGTTTAGTAGTAGGCCTAACTGTACTGTGCTGCTGCTGGGCCTATTTAGCCTATGCCATCTTGAGAGTAGCCTAGTATACACCTCCAGACCTAGGCTAGTGTGCTTAGTGCTACCTTAAGCCTTTAGGCTAGAGCCTAAAGACGTAGCTAGCTAGGCTAGCCTTTCTGTATTAATATAGCACACTGGTTTAAGTGGTAACATTCTAAAAATCCCATTTCCTATATGAGCAGGAGACTATTTCAATACAATAGGATGATCATAAGATGCATCATTTCTTCGTTTACAGTAGCATTTGTTCGGTGGGGAAATCATGATTGGTGAAATCATGTTTTACAGTTTTTTTAAGACGTTGCGGATAATTTGAACGTATAACGTTCGGCCTGACCAAATCACTCACGCGGTGTATATTAAAATAAAGTACCAAAAGAAAACAGTAATTTCTCAAAATTGTCTAACACGATTATGGAGAACTTTTGATATGTTGTTATTTATAAAATTATTCTAAATATGTAAAGAAATTGTAGATCCATGACATTGGACGTTTCGAAACGTCTCACTTTAGACCAAATTCATATTCATTTTTTGGGGTATTTATCAAGTTTTTAAACAATCCGTATTTTATTAATATTGACAATGTTGATATAATATATATAATAAATTACTAAAAAAACGTAATTTTATATTCAATTTATTACTTCGAAAACCTTGTTTATTTCGTGCATTCGCCAAGCGGCCAACCGAGGGCGTAACTTGTTTACATCGTTCACGTGACAAAATGATCATTTTCGACAATTTTTTTTTAAATGTTTGCTTTATTGCATCTTTATCCCTAGTAGTACTACCCCATAGTCTCTCTGAAAATAAAGTTTGGGGAAAAAAGCTTATTTTATGCTTATAAAATGCATCAAAGCCGATAAATGTAAGTGTGCCGAATCGTCTCAGGGCCGAATCGTCCCAGGGCCGAATCGTCCCGGGTCGAATCGTCCCGGGTCGAATCGTCCCGGGTCGAATCGTCCCGGGTCGAATCGTCCCGTTACCAATATTATAGTCTGTCTGTCTGTCTGTCTGATGAATTTTTACACTTGAGCCACTTATTGTAGTCACACATTGGCCCTGAGTCTGCTAACTGTCTGTCTGATGAATTTTTATTTTGTCTTTCAGATCCAATATAAATATTAATGATGTATTAGGAGATTATTCACTGACACTTGTTGATAGTCTTGATACTTTAGCTGTAAGTATCACCATAACTTGTCGTTCTCATGAGTCACAATATCTAACTACATTTTAAATTTGGTACAGTAATTTTTGCTTGCTTACATTAGGGTGTTTGCTATGTGAATTTAGAAAGGGCTACATTCAAACAACTCTCAATGGATTTATAGCAACAATACAAAGAAAAAAGAAACACTATGGTTATGCATTGATTTTGTCAGAATTTATTTGTGTATTTTTTCTTTCTTTTGACTGGTTTGCATTTTCACTATTAAACGCAGTACTGCTTTCCAAAATGGTCAAGTTACAAGTTTAAAAGTAAAGAAAAATTATAACATATTAAAATACAGAAAGATAATAAGCATAGTAGTAGGCCTAATTTAAAAGATATATACCGAAGCTTTAATAAACGATAGCAATTTATATTTTGCTACTCGGAGATTGCAGCAATTAACAAACTTATATTTCAATAATACTCTTTGTCTTTATTTTATTATGTTTGTTATATTTTCAATTTACTTCAATTAGTACCACTTTGGAAATCAGTGCACTAGTACTGAAAGTGCCTGCAGAATAAAGAAAGAATAAATAAATAAATAAATAAAACACATCATAAGTCTCTGACTTAAATGTATAAACTGCACAAATAATGAGGAATATAATGTATAGCAATAAGTTTCCAATTCGAAGTAAACGTTACAGGAATGCTCAGAGAAAAATAGCTCTCAATTAATTGCATCACCCTCATTGTATAAATATTGAGCAGAAAGGGAGAATTTCAAAATAGAATTGTGTTACCAACCAAATGTTTTGCTCCTTGAAAACTGCGGCCATTAACAAACTTGTATAATATAAGTTTCTGGCTTAAATAGTTTTAAGATAGAAATCAGCAATTTATTGTAAACCACCTTTATTCAGATAGATTTTTACCGTCATGCTTAAAATTTTACTTTAAAAAATTATTTTTATTATTTTGATGTGATAGTTTGTTTAATTGTTAACATTTAATTTAACAATTTAATATGCGAATAAAAAGTAAACCACTTTTTTCTCTTAATTTCATAATAAATCATACCTATGATTCATACACTTTAATAGGAGAAAATGAAATAAAGATAGTGTTCACCCTGAACATCTCAAAAAGGCCCACACAAGAGTCCTATAAAAAGAAGTATCCCATGGCCTTTTTTTTCAGGTTTTAGTATGTCATATGCCATGTCATATGTCATATGGCCTTAGTATGTCATATGATTGCAAATTTTTTATTTCGACCCACGAAAAGCTTAGAACATTTCCTGGCCGTTAAAATTATACTCTAGATAAATTTGATCTTTTTGAAAACAATATCATTGACGGACAAAATAATGCTAATTTTAGCTAAGGAAAGAAGAAATAATAAGCATTCTGACAAAATCTATGATGATGATAATGCATAATATTAATAAATTTATTATTATATTTTTGAGTTGAAAGAAATATTGTTTGCGTTTTCTGTATACATCATGCTTTCTTAAATTAGATTAGGCCTCAAGGTAAGTTAGGTTAAACTTTTCATAAATAACTATTTGAATATGCTCAATTCTGAGATGCAAACACAATGAAAAAAACCTAAGAAAAAAAGGGTGTAACCAAAAACAAATTGCAATAGTTTTCAAGCCTTTTTGTAGATCACTTGTACAAATGTGCTTATGTCATTGACTCTGCAAACATTTCATGAATTCTGAAACTCTGGTGTATTGAAAAGAACAATTAGTAAACTACATTTAATTCGTCACTATGACGAATTATAGGTTATATGCATTGATATAAATAAAGGTAATTGATTTTTTAAATGATATATTGATTTTTTCATGATCTTTAATGATTGTATATATGATAGATAGGATCTTGGTAGCGCAATACAATAGCCGGTATCACTGCACATCGAGTTGAATAAAAGCAACCCGATCAAAGATCCCTCAATCCGCGTATACATGTATGTCATAAACCACCCTTGTTACATAATAATAAAAGCCATAAGTTTTTCTAGATTTCATTATAAATCAGGCGTATAATTTATACACTAAGAAATAAAACTAGACATGAAACTCGTCACTTTGACGAGTTAGTTATCCGCACCACGACAAACGCCACGTGCACGTCATAAGTTGGAATATTGCACACAGATAAAGATTATGGCATTATGACCTGAACTGAAGAATATGATATGCTGTTATAGTGCTGAATTCTGTCAATTTTGTGTCATACAGTACAGAAAGAAATTACTGCTTCGTATCTACGCGTAGCCTTTCGTAGCCTACGCGTAGGTAGATCGTAGGTCATTGTTCTCTCCTATGATGTATTGACGATTGTTCGTAGCCTACGATGTATTGTTCGTAGCCTACGATGTATTGTTCGTAGCCTACGATGTATTGTTCGTAGCCTACGATGTATTGTTCTCTCCTACGATGTATTGTTATGATAATTATCTAGGCTAGGCCTAGACGCGCCTACGTACTAGTAGTAGGGTGGTTATTTATTGTCATCGCCTATAGAAGCATTGACAATGCAAACAAACAATGTATTGTTTGCTAATTAAGATAGTAGACGTCAATTTTTGTAGCCGCCCTACGCATCGGTTATCCTAATTTGGACGGAAATCCGCCGACGAAATGACAACGGGCCGGTGGACCTCAGCCTCACGTAGAGAGAGTCGAGGCTAGCCTGTTTCGGCGGCCTACACTAAAAATTATTTAATCCTACCTTGGAATACCTACGAATTATAAAACAACGACACCTAGGCCAAAATATATGCAAAATAAATATATATTCCATATTAAGATTTAACATAGGCCTGGCTTTAGGCCTTTTAAAATGATTACGACATGTGTAAAGAAAAAATCCCGACCAGAATTTGGAAGGGAAAAAACATGTGAGCAGTTTCAGGGAGAGAGAGTATTATGTTTCATGTGACATGTGACACAAAATCCAGGTACACGATCTTATTAATCAGCGTCAGACCGGCAGCCACCCTCTAAAAAAAAAACGTGAAAGATTGCGGTAAAGCAGAGAGTATCGCGTTTCATGCCATGTGACCAAAAAAACTAGGTCTTACGGTAGCCTATAAGTGTCACGGAAACTTTAATAAAATATCACGGCAACTTTCAAAAAAAAAGCCACGGCAATTTGAAATTATTTGTGCATTGAAGTAAATAAATAATTATTATATTAATTTATTTAACTGCAGCATTTACGTGTTTATTGCACTAGGCCTAGCTATGCCTACTACTAGCCTAAGGCCTACAGTAGTAGCTAGGTCTACTGTAAAAAAACTTGTTATATAATAAACAGATTTATACTGTAAATATATTAAAACATTGTAGAATGTTATAGGGCCTAGGCCTACCTTGTAATAAGGCCTATGGTCTAGCCCGGCCTAGAAAGTTCAAGAAGAGTGCAATAAAGACGTAAACTGCTGCAGTTAAATATATTAATATAATATAAACAAATCAGGCAAAGAACATTAATTTTAAACCGCCCGGTGATATACTGAAATTTAATTAATTAATTTGAAACGATAAAGATGAGGAAATCTGTGAGAATTAGAAAAGGTTGCCCCAACCGAGACTCGAACTCGGACCGCCTTTCATGGTATTGTTCGAACTTGATTGGATAGCGACTCTTTAACATTCTCGGCGTGGTACGGCGGAACAGCACTAGTCCTCAGTTGTACGCACGCGCACCAGAGATCAAATTGATACGCCCTCATCTTACAGTATTTTTATTCACGAGGCGGGATCTCCGAAGAGATACTTTAATATATAAACAAATCAGGCAAAGAACATTAATTCTAAACCGCCCGGTGATATACTGAAATTTAATTAATTAATTTGAAACGATAAAGATGAGGAAATCTGTGAGAATGAGAAAAAGTCGCCCCAACCGAGACTCGAACTCGGACCGCCTGCTTAATATGCAGATGTCCTAACCATTAGACCACTGGGGCTTTCATGGTATTGTTCGAACTCGATTGGATAGCGACTCTTTAACATTCTCGGCGTGGTACGGCGGAACAGCACTAGTCCTCAGTTGTATTAATTAATGTGAAGCGTTTATTTGTTTAAAATGATGCACTGTCAAAGTATATACTTCCAATTTTAATATACATGAACATTTTAAAGAAGAAGGTTAATGTTAAGTCTGTTATTTCGGTCCAAGAAAATGTCATAGTTTGATTGTCGAAATTAATTAAAAAAAATTTAATATGCAATTAATGGTGACGTTTTTTTTCTATCTTATTCTTATTTCTTTCCCAGATTTTTGTTGCACATGTATCTGTAATTCTTGTCAACATAAAATCGTATATCTTTGTCAGAAGATTGACGTTAAACTGTAGATGTGCTTTGTTATATGACGTTAGAGTTGGGCAGCATAAGTTACACACGATATTATGAAATTTTGCTCATAAATTCTGAACAAAAATGTATTTTTCAATGAAACTTTACGAAAGGGTTCATAATATGGAGCAACTTTTAACATGATAAAAATGGCGTTCTACGCAAAAAAAAATACGCATTTAAAATTTCTAAATGTGCAAAATTAATTTCTAATCAATTTCGCGTACATTTCAGGTCATTTTGAGCATTTCAAAATTGTATACATTTTTTTGTGTTTTGCTCACAGCTCGTACAAAGCGGAGAAAATGGTTTTTGCAATTGATTTTTGTTTTTCATATCACCTAGTAGATTTCGTTCATTTTGATGAAATTGAATTGCTAAATAACGACGCACATGCACGTTAAACTTTAATAATCATGTGTTCAAGAATAGGTCATTACAAAAATATACCTGTTTTTAATCAGTTTTTGTTTTTTAAGCACATCGATTCCTGGCCATAAGAAATATACTGACGTAGCTAGATGAAATTGATCTTAAGATAATTCACAAAATAATGCTAAAGAAAGAATAAAAAAATAAAGATTTTGACAAAATCAATAAGGCTATATAAAAAAAAGTAAGGGGATTTTAAAAATGTTTAACTAATTTTTGTTGGTCATGTTTTCATTTTTCCCTTGCAACCTGGCTAGTCTCTTTGAATGTGGATTATGTAATTGTAACTTAATCCTTGTTACAGAGAGATTATGGACATTGATAAATAGTTTGATTTTTAAAAATAATTATATTTTATAATTTTTCATAGTGACAAATTAAAATCTAGTTTTTGTTTTTTTCCTGCCAAATTGAATAAATGTGATTACACTAGGTATCCCAATGAAAAAATTTAAATTAATTTTTTTACTTTTTCTTTCAGTTAGCCACAAAGAACTTAATGTAATTAGCATTTTGCAATTTAAATGATTGAAATCCGATTACCCGTTCTGAAGTTATGGTTATTTAAAGTGGTAAAAAAATACTCGATTTTTTGCCTAAAAATGGTGTTTTTTGCAGTTAAAATTGGAAGCATTTTTAAAAGGTTATAACTTTTACAATAATCAGTTAAAAGTTTTGATTTTTTTTTAAACCTATAGATATCACAGAGTTGTACAACTCTATTTTTTTTGGAGTCTCAACGAAACCTATTTTTAAAATTATTGGTCCGCAAAGTTGGTCCGAAAGCATTTTGCGCCCATTTTTGCTGGAATTCCCTAAAAAATGAAAAAACTGCAATTTTTTAATGATCTGTAACTTTTGAACTACTGTACTAATTCATTTAATTTTTTTTTGTACTTGTTAGAATGTAGTGTATATTTCATTAATAAATATATTTGATATGTGTAATATGAAAAAAAAAATATTTTTTTAATGGTGAAATTTAAAATTATAAAAAAAAAATGAAAAAGTATGTTAAAAACTGTGTGTACTGTTTCCTTTCTTTCACACTAATTTTAGGTAAGTATGATTATTATATTATTTTAATATACTTTATATTCATAATTTCAATCATAAATACTAAATTATATATAACTTTTGAATACGTAAAACAAAATTTTAGGGCCGTATGATTATGACACCAAATCCAAGCCGGGCTAAGATAAGATGCTCTCTTTAAATATAGGCAAACACACAATGGGTCAAAATAAACTCATTTAAAATAATCAATGTTAATTAAAACAATTAATTGTTTACATGAATAGTATATATAACATTATAAAAATGGTTTTCTTTTCGTATTTCTAACCGTAAGTACGTTATTAAATTGAAATACGGAGCTAAAGTTTAGGCCAAGTAACGGCTTACTCGCGATCAGCAGTCGCTCCCGTAAAAGTATTTCGGTCGCAGTTAATGACTTTCGGCCGCCGTATACAGAGTCAAATGTAACGTTGGTAAATTAGCTTAATAAATTCCTTCGGTACATTTAAACCTAACGCATTTGCATTGTATACTTGCATAATAAATCTTCCGCACATTACACCAATTTTAAGTTGTTAAATTAATGCGTAAAACCAGATATTCTACGACGGAAAAGGACATGTCAATCTCCGACATCGCTGCTCTGTCACACATCTCGCGTCGAGCTGGCCGAACTCGAGCGAGGAAAACTAAACAACGTGTTCAAAATATGGAACGTACCATTCGCTGATAGGGTGCAATAATGTATTAAACGGAAAACGTCACAACAAACTAGCGCGTATTTCACAGTACAATATTTTACTCACTACAATATTCACCGGATTATAATGGTTGAATCTTTAAAATTCTGAACGGGATTTACGCCTCATGCACCATTTTAAAATGTAGTTCGCACAATTACCATGCACAATACGTTTGTAATCTATGTTTTATCGATTTCAATGTAGATTTAGCTATAATTTAATACCAAAATCCATAATATTTTTCCATAAACGGTGATTCAAAATTGGATTTTTGTCACAAAAATTGACTTTTCGTTACTAAAAATCTATTTATAAAAGACGATTTTCATATCAAATTAAAGCTCATTTAAAGCCTGATAACATACAACAAAAATTAATCCGCTAGCTTCAATGGTAATCGTGCGATCGTGTTTTGAAAACTGATGGGGATTTTCCGATGAGGTTTTCAACGCGCGGAAATCGGCTCGACGGGATTTTAGAACCGTTTTAAAATCGCATTTTCTCGGCGACTACTTCATTAATTTTAATTGTAAACACACTTATACATAGATTAAAACAAGTACTTTCAAACAATATAAATTTTGTAAGTATTAATTAAGAGTGAATACGATTTATTTACCATCAAAGTCATACTACTTATTCGAATTTTGTTAATATTTCAAAAGTGATACCCCTCTGTGCGCTTTCATTGGGATACCTAATTACACAGTAACTAAAGGATCTACACAGTTTATTTTCATTCCACAGATAATGGGAAATATATCAGAATTTAAGAATGCTGTTGGTCTTGTTATAGATCATGTTCATTTTGACACTGACAACACTGTACAAGTTTTTGAATCTACAATCAGGTACTGTAACATTCTGTACTGTAACATTCAAAAGATTACCTATACTATGTTACTGTACAAAATCTTTGTATATAAAACAAATTTAAACACTAGATTTGAACTCGTCACTTTGACGAGTTTGGATTATCCGTGGAAATGCAACATGCACACGTTAAAATATATGAATGTCGACAATTATTATGCCATCCTATGACATGAATTAAATATGTTTACAGTGCTGAAAAAAAATAACTAAAAATAGATCCTGACAATAACAAGGGGTTATCTGCCAAGTGCGGACAACCAAAAACTAGATTTTAACTCGTCATGTCACAAGTTCGGGTTTTCCGTGCAGACGTACACGTTGAGATATGAACACCACAAATTATTATGCCATGACATGAAGTAAATATACAGTGATGAATTTTACCTATGTTGTCATACAGCATATTGCAGTATTTAGGCTACAGTATACACTGTATGTTATGTACAGTGTATGTACATATTAATCTCGGAAGGTAACCGTTCACAAAGAAAAGAAGTACACGTTATTTTAAACGCAACAAACTTTTACGAAAGAGAGGAAAATCAGACTTTTTAAATTCAACTGACCATATGATGACATCACAACATCCGATAGACAAAATTTTTATATGAGTTCATATCTACAATTCAACAGCTTTTATAATAAGTTTTAAGCACATAGGTAACTTTCATTCCGAGAAGCTACAGATTGAAATATACTGCATAGATGAAATTAAGTAACTCACATAATTCTAATTTTTTGGTATGATGGCGTAATAAAAATTAAAATTTTTGAGAGAATTGATTGAGAAAGAACATATTAAAATCTAGGAGAAAATGGGGTAAGCATAAACGCGATAATGCGCTCTATTAAATGAATTGATATCTACAACTCATCAGCTTCCATAATACATTAAAAAATAGGGGTCTCACCAGCCATCATTATTTTTTCATTTGAATTATATTTTTCCAGCTTTTTATATTAATAAAGTAATACGAGCATGTTGAATTTGACAATTTGCGCACGATTTACAGAAGTTCAAAATTTACAAAATATTGTAAAAATCATGCCTATTTTTGATCTATTATAGCTCCTCGGGATCAACCGTGACCCCAAATAGATAAGTTGTAGATATGAATTTATGCAAAATTGTTACCTCTCGGATGTTATGACGTCACCATTTGGCCATCCGAATATAAAATATAGGATTTTTTGTCTCTTTCGTCATAGCTCATCACATTTAATAGAGCGCATCTCGCTTATTTGTAACTTATTTTCTCCCAGATTTTAATATTTGTTTGCTCAATCAATTATCTTTTTACATTTTAATTTTGATGATGTCATCATGTTCAAAAGTGTGAATACCCTGGGTCACTTATTTTCATCTTTACAGTAAATTTCGTTTTGTGGAAGCTGTTAAATTGTAGACTATACACATTTATGTAAAAATGTTGTGCATTGGATGTTGTGACATCATATATCCAGTTGAATTTATAAAGTTGTATTTTCATCTTTTGCGTCATAGTTCATCACATTTAAAAGAGCGCGCATCTATATTCTTCGTATCCAAATTTCTTCAACACGTTAAATGTTGTTGCTCAAATAATTTCCTTCCAAAATTGCTATCTTTGTGTTTTATTTTGATGATGTCATCATGTTAAAAATTGGAATAAAAGGTGGGTCCCGTAGTTTATACCTATGTTAAACTGTATGTAGTATATATACAGTATGTCACAAAATAGAGAGCACACTAACATTTTATTTTCTTCAGGTCTTAATGGCATAATCTTTTTTCTGTGCGCAATATTCTAACATATGATGTGCATGTGGCGTTTGTCATGCGTCAAAGTGATGAGTTCAAATCTAGTTATATTTTACATTACTGAGCCCAGTAAAGCTTACTCAAACAATTTCAATAATTTCACTTAATACTGATAGTTCGTATTTATGTTTAATTTTCAGGGTACTGGGAGCACTTTTGTCAGCTCATCTTCTTATTGTAGATGACAAGAAACCATTGGGTGATTTACGTCCTGAAAATTACAAAGATGAATTGCTTTATTTAGCCAAAAATCTTGCTGATCGTCTTCTTCCTGCCTTTGACGGCACTGCAACTGGTCTTCCTCATCCCAGGGTAAGACTGTTTATAATGTAGAAATGATTTATTAAAATTAAACTGATTAAATAATAAAATATATATCTTGGAAAACTAATTTTTCCTAAAAGAGGCAAATGATCACATACTTGAAATTGTTCCTGGACAGCAAAAAGCATCAGACAGTAAACCCCAATACAGAAACCCTACTATATTGGGGACTCAATGCTGAAGCATATCAAAACAAGGGGTCTACTAAACACATCAGTCATGACAATGCGTGCATGCATTGTCTTGACCTGCGGAACAGTAAAACAAGTCTGAATTTAACCAATGTAAAGAACGTTATCATCCACGCTGGAACGAACGATTGTCCTAGTTATGATTACACCAGTGACTCTGTACTTAAAGATTACACGCAACTTTCATCAAGTCTGAAATCACGTATAACTGGTAAGGTCTACATCTCTTGAGTCTGCCCAAGACTAGACGACCGTCACCTAAATGTATGTGTGCTGAAAACAAACGAGATGCTGAAACACAAATTCAAGGATCAGTTCATTGATAGAACCATCATTTCGACACCTCTAAATTTACACAGCATAGCCGATAATATTGACTCTGATGATTCTTACCATTTAATAAAGACACCTTCCCTACGTTTTTTAGATCTATTTTAAGATCACAAACTATATTTAATGTAAAAATAATACTATATGGTCCTATTGTGATAACTTTTTTCGTCTTTAAATGGTTATAAATGTGAAAAATAAGTCGATTCTAATAATTATAGCGGCCCGCTATAAATCCCAAAATGCATTGCGCGTTGATTGATATTTCTGTTTTTCTTCTGTAATTCACCCACCTTTCGATCGATCGTGAGGCCAAAACAAATGGAAGACTCCTAACTTTTCAGCAAAAATACCGGGTTTTCCCCAATTTGTATCAACAGAGTCTGGCAAAAATAGAAAGACAATTAATGCAGCAACTATACAACGTTAGGCTAGGTATATAGTTAGCGTAAGATGTTCGTATGTTACCGATGTTTACCTGCTAGGCCTACAAAACTAAGCCTAGTTAGGCTAGGCCTAAAGACCGTCCACGAGAGGTCAGTCGCTGTCTATGTAAAACAAAATAGCGGTTTTAATTATAAGATTCAATCTGACCTTATGAAACCAGAGCTTGAATTGATTAGTATTGAAATATCTAAATCCAAAATGAAACCAATTATTGTTTTAGCATGGTACCGCCTTCCTGGGTCAGAAATGGAATTATTTAATGATCTTAAAGAAATTCTTCACAAAATTGAAAGTTGTAATACTATACAGTAATATTGTGATCATTGGTGATGTAAATTGTGATTCAACGTCTGCACACCCAAACTGTTATATGAACAAATTAAATGAAATCTCAACTAATTTTATCTTTTAAACAAGTTATTACACTACAGTGCCAACTAGGACTACAAAATGTACTGTACATCAACCCTTATTGATCATATTTATGTATCCTATCATGTCCAGAAAAGATAAGTGATTCGGGAGTATTATATACAGGGCTTAGTGATCATGATGTTATTTGATTCTGGACAATACACTGGTTTAGTTATGTTGGTTCTTAACAAGGTGTTTGATACAGTAGATCATGGTATTTTGCTTAAAAAGCTGAAACATTTTCTTTAGTGAAGGTGTAATCAGTTGGTTCGAGAATTACATCAATGATAGATGTCATGTAAACTAATATAATGGTATAACTTCAAATATTTGTAACAGTGTCTGTGGGATACCACAGGGTTCCATACTTGGGCCCTTTTGTAACAGTGTCTGTGGGATACCACAGGGTTCCATACTTGGGCCCTTTTGTAACAGTGTCTGTGGGATACCACAGGGCTCCATACTTGGGCCCTTTTGTAACAGTGTCTGTGGGATACCACAGGGTTCCATAGGCCCTGTTTCTGCTGCCAAGAAAATACCGTATTTTATACGGTATTTTTTGAATACCGTATTTATACCGTATTTTTTGGCAGCAGAAACTGCGCTCATACCGTATTTTCCCCACAAAATTTGTGGATAAAATACGGTATTTCCAAATTTATACCGTATTTTTTGTACCCTTTTCTGCTGCCAATAAAAAATACCGTATATTTTTTGACCTGCGACATGAGGTCAACATCGTGTTTTTATTTTCTGTCGCTGTGAGCTGTTTTACACACGTGTATAGATATATTCGGCGAAAATGTGGAGCGAAGACGTCACAGTATTTACTATATAAATCTGTGTGGCGAAAAGGGGTGTGGGGAAGGAGGGGAAGTTAAATGTCCGGCCAACTAAAAGGTAATAAAAGGGACAACCACATTTATAAAGACATTTCTAAAAAAATAAAGCAGGAGTACGGAATAGACTTGTCTCCAAAGCAAGTAAACTCAAAGCTGAAGAGCCTACGAAAGCAGTACAAAATTGCAAAAATAACTCGGGGAGGGAACGAATTACTTGTCCCCATTACGATGTTTTCTGTGCTCTCACAACATCTCTATCACTAGGGCTAGCCTGTTGAAAGTGAGGCGTAAAACTTCCTTTATTGCGACTTTTAATTATCGACCAAATAAATGAATGGCAATTTGGGTAAAAAGGATGAAATTTAACACGACCACCCAAGAAGTATTGTTAGCAGAAACGGGGTACTGAAAAATACGGTATGAAAAATACCGTATTTTATACCGTATTTTGAGCAGTTGCAGCAGAAACAGGCCCATACTTGGGCCCTTTTGTTACAGTGTCTGTGGGATACCACAGGGTTCCATACTTGGGTCCTTACTTTTTATTTTATATGTCAATGACTACAAATGTAAATACTGTATCAGTATGTATGCAGATTATATTATTATTTGTATTTTTCATCTTCTGATGATATATCTGATGTTGTTGAAACTAAATAAGGACCTAGATAATGTTCAGAGGTGGCTCAAATTACTCGTTACTAGATAATTTGGTTTCATTTAATATTGTGTATAAACGTTTGTGTAATTTGTATGGTGTGTACAGTATGTTCTCATATATTTATTTGTTTCTTAAGATAGTGTATAAAAATTAATTTCCGATATGTTTTATTAGAACAAATAAATGCTGGGAGAGAAGCGCAATATTATTATTATTATTTCGAATGGTCACAAACCCTGGGGAGTTTTGGTAATATTGTTGCATGCGACATATCAATACAACAATACAATGTCTTATGTGTGATTGGCTTGGCAGTTGATAGATGGATGTTAATTTGTGAAAACAAAGGCCTAAGAAATGCTGTTGTTTAAATACAGTACTTTGCATCATTATAATTATCATTATAAAAATTAAATGTTTGTTTGGAAAATATTGTTTAATTTCAGTGATTTTATATGAAAAATCTACAGGCTAGCCTAGGCTAGGCCTAAATCGTTCAGATTTGTGGGGAAATTACCAATTTTCGGGGAGGCAGGGATCTGCATTAAAAATCGAGGAAAATCGGATTTCGGGGAACTTGGGACCTCTAATTAGCATATCACCATTACTGACAGTAAAATGTGAAAAGTAAACCACTTTTTATAATCGAAGGCAAATATAAATAGAAATTTCCCACAAAGTAGTAGAAGAAGCAAGATCGATGAAAGGATGCCGACAACAACAAGGTCATATTCAATACTGTATAATGTTTAGTCAATCGCAGGCGGACTGCCGACAGAATATCGTATAATATAAAGTTTACCTAGATTTTGTGGGTCACATGTCATGAAACAAAATACCACCTTCCCACCACATTGCATGTTTTTTTTTTCATGGTAAACATGTGTACTGGAATTGGGGTTGTTTTCATATGGTGGGCTCCCTGAACTGGTTAAGTGTGGTAAACATATCTAAATCCCTTCGTGTTGTCTACTGAAATTGGAGTTTTTTTTCATATGCTGGGCTCCCTAACATTAAATATTAAGTTAGCATGTAATTGATAACATTTTCTATCATAAAACCCTACCGGGCTATACCATGCTACTACGATACAAACAAATACATGGCCGGCTACATTCAGAATAATGACATTAGTAATTTCTTTCTTTCAGAACGCTGCCAGTATGACATTTTTTATTGGGTGGCCACCCTCTGATTAGGGCTTGTTAAGTGCACTATGTCGCAAGACGTTCAGCATTCGTAGCTAAAAGAAAATGAACAATATAAAGTTACTTGTGATGATATAATTATTACACAGTATTATTGTGATTTATCATTTTATTATTTACGGCCACATATATATTTTGAATGTTTTTATTTAGTTTCACAAATATATATGATTTTTCTTTCATTTAGGTAAATCTTCGTTCTGGTATTCCAAATAATGGTTCAATTGAAACTTGTACAGCAGGAGCAGGCTCACTGCTTGTGGAGTTTGGAACGTTGAGTCGATTGCTTGTTAATCCTGTTTATGAAAATGCAGCACGCCATTCTGTTGAGGTATTATGGGCGCATAGATCAGGAAATACAGGACTACTTGGTAGGTTGTTTGAAAAAATCTAGATAATTTGTTGAGCAACTCAAATTGAGAGAAAATCGGCCATAGATAAGCGAGATGTTGAATGTGATAATTTATGATTAAAGAGAAATAATAAAATAATGTCACTTTATTCTTTCATGTATAAAGAAAATGGTAATTTTAAAAGTCAGGTGGCCATATTATGATGTACTGTACATCAAATGATGGCCGACATTTGATATAATAGCCCACATTTTGCTGCCATCTATTTTGTATCAGGCCAACAAAAAATTGTTTAGTTTCCCAAGCACACCAAAAATTGACAAACAGGGTCGGTAGGTAGGGTATTTTTGTTGTTGATTGGTATAGATACCATGCTACTGATATTTCGTGTTAGGCCTATTATGTGTCAAAACATGTTAAGTGGTCTGTAAAGTTATTTTTCTTGTTTTGCCAATCAGAAATTCGCCAAGGCCCTCAGTTTTGGCAATTTCTAAAAATGGAATATCTCAAAAGCTTGCTAATGGTCTAGCCCTATTGTTAAGCTAGTAGTAGTACTAGTAGGGCCTAACCTAGGCTATATATGGCTAGAGCTATTGTAATGCGTGCTTGTCAACCCGTACCCAAACCAACCCGTACCCATGCCAACTTGTACCCAACTTGGCTAACTCGTACCCAAATAATTGGTCAACTCATACCCACTTTGGCTGACCTGTACCCAAACCAACCTGTATCCATGCAAACCCGTACCTAATTATTAGTATTTAGCTTACTCGTACCCACATGGGGGCCCGGCCAGGTATAAAAAAATTTGCGCAATCAATATATGTTATATTACTAATGTTAAATGCACTAGCATATCTCTTCATGTTAAATCTGATGTAAACATTAGATGCAGCAGCTCTCTGCCTTTTGTTTTTTATGTACTACTACAGTACTACTACTACTACTGTTTATAAGTAACCGCATTCATATTTCAACCGCATGGTACAGTATTGTTCCTATGAGTTGACAAACATGGAGCCAGAACCAAATAAAACAAAGCGGCTACATTATACATTATTTTCTTATTTTAGAAGAGGAGGTCAGAGAGGCCGGCATTGTCCTAGAGATCAGAACACAATGGATAAATTGAGACATTGACCCAAATGATAGTTTTTAACCATAGGGGCCGTGTCAAAATTATATTACTCCGTGTAACGCAGTAAACACAAAGTTTGCCGTGGTTAACGCACTAACGCTCCTAACGGATGTTCGTTTATGCATAAACTTGTGGATTTCATTAATTGCGTTAGCAAATTGATTATTCATAAGTAAGCAAATGAATATTCATGAGTAGAAACAGGAGATACGCTCCGTTGATTTTTTTAATTAATACAAGCGTTTAAACAATAAATATCCTGCCTAATTTATTACATTCTACTGTTGCTATTATTTATACCATTAGACGTTCAAAAACAAGCCGAACACTTTCATGACCAGACAGTGGGCAAACCCTGTCAACGTCTAAATATAGCACGATGTCGTTGTGGTATATACAGGGAGTTGTTAATAATAACAACTCTCTGGTATATACACGCATGACGGCTAGCAGGATGAACAAGACGGCGCTAATATTATTATTAGGTGAAAATATAATTATGAAAAAAATATTCGTGTACTGTTTTTTTCTTTTCATTAAAAATCATTAAATAAAATAATTACATCGCGATTGACGTTACACAAATATCTTACGGAAAATGGTCTTTTATTATTTCTTCTATCCAGAGAATTCGACTAGAGAGCGCGAAACACACGTGATCGCCACTGAGCTAGCGCGAAACTATAGGCTACTGCTGACATTGTTTTAGGGTGTGTACGTCAAATGGAATGTCCACAATAATCGTTCTTTCGGCGGCGAAACTCGCATGATGAACACACATGGTAATTTATTACCAGAGGGGCGCGTGTACATCAAATGGAATGTCCACAACAGTCGTTGGTTCGGGCAACAAACTCGCATGGTGAACACACGTGGTAATTTCTTACTTACCAGAGGGGTACGTGTACATCAAATGGAATTTCACAATAGTCGTTCGGCGTTCGGGTAACAAACTTGCATGATGAATATACACGTGGTAAATTCTTACCAGAGGGGTACGTGTACATCAAATGGAATTTCACAACAGTCGTTCGGCGTTCGGGACAACAAACTCGCATGATTAATATACACGTGGTAATTTCTTTTAGATGGGTGCGTGTACATCAAATGGAATTTCACGACAGTCGTTCGGCTCCTCGGAATTGTTTTTCCAACGATTGATTGTGCGGCTCACGAACACACATGGTAGTTTCTTACACTCAAATGGAGACGATGGTCCACTACAGTGGACTCAGTTTTTCAAGATATTGATCCAGAGATTTACCAAGACAACAGCCAAATACCATCCACAATCAAATGTATTTCACGTTGTCAATTCGATAATTTGGAAAAAGGCAAATCACTAGAATGCGCGTTATGTGAAGCTCACTACCACAAGCTATGTGTGGGAATGAAAGTAAAGCAGAATCCACGCATTTGGATATGCCCGATTTGTAAAGAGATCCCTATGAATCTCAGCAACATGCATAAGAAAACATCAGAACTTGAGGAGACGATTACAAATCTAATCAAAATCAACCAACAACTAAAGAACGAAATGAAAGAACAAGCAACTATAATTACAAACATGCAATCGCAATTACGCATGCAGTCAACAACTACAACGAAAGATACGCCTTGCACAGACAGTGTGAATCAACCTTCTTCATCGAAACATTCCCATTCAAAGTCATCAGGAAGACCCGAAAATAAGCCTAATGAAAAATTGAATCTAATAATCGGCGACTCAATGGTGAAGGATATAAATGAAGGAGGACTTCAAACAACCAAAGTCATCTGCATGAGAGGTGCAAAAGTATGTGATATAAAGGATAAATTGAGTGTTATCAGCAAGTCAGACCACCATTATGAAAACATCGTAATACATGTGGGTACAAATAACTGTGTATCCGAAGAAAAGTGTAACCAAGGAATTGCCGATTTCAAAGGCATGATAGAAGAGTTGAAATCTGATCTACCTAACGCCTCATTATTAATCTCATCTGTATCTCCAAGATCTGATAATATCAACTACTTGTCAACGACTTTAATGATGCAATCAAAGAAATCGCGAAGACTCATCTTGCGAGTTCGTCGATCATGATCAAACGTTTAAGCTTCAAAACGGATCTTTAACAAGAAGGAACCTTAACAGTAGTGGCTTGCATCTCTCTAAGGAAGGCACGCGAACCCTAATTCACAACATCGATATGGTACATAACATTATTAAAACAAGAGTAAATTACGCGAACACTCACAAGATAGCACAACGGAAGCGGAAAGACAATAGAGGACACAATGTTACGAAAACAACAAAAGAAAAACGTCTGTCGCAAAGCTATGTATCTCGTTGTCAGAAGTGTGGCCTAACAAATCACACTACAAGGGACTGCACACACAATCACGCGATAAAATGTTTCACTTGCCACAAGATAGGACACAAGGCATACAACTGTACTCAGCAACGAGACGGGTTACACAACGACCGGTCCCCATAGGATACAGCCCGCAACTTTTCAAAACACTACGAACGTCATGAGGACAATAAATTTTGCTTATTAAATGATGAACTCACAATCACACATGAAACCAATATAGCAGAACTGATTGAATCACCATCATCTAGCTCGAACTCCAAAAAGAACTATCGACATAGAAGAGGAGGTAAAAAAGGTAAACAGTTTAAAAAACCTTTTAAAGAGTCAACTCTTAAAATTGCCTTTAATAATGTTAATCATCTCAGACCTAAAATGTATGAAGTTTCATCCTTTTTGTATAACAATAATATAGATATCTTTGGTGTCGCTGAGACATTTTTAAGAAACGGTATGACAGTCTCTGTTAATGGGTGTAAATGGTTCGGTAAAAATAGGAAGCTTAAGAATGGAGGGGGTATTGGCCTATTTGTGTCTAATGATATTGTGGTACTCGATGAAAACTTATTTGAAAGCAATTTAGATGAATATGAAAGGATGTGGCTAAAAATGAATATTAATAACAAACCTTTTTATATTGCCGTTGTATATTTTCCCGTCGAGGGAGTTAACAAAGAGTTGACTGCAGAATTATATAATCAACTCTTATTAGAAATTTTAAAGATAGAAAATATTAACGAAGAGGATGACCCCTCTATCCTGATAATAGGCGATTTTAATGGTCGGATAGGCAATGCAATTGTAAATGGTGATAGAACTTTAAACTCAAACGGAATTAAGTTACTAGAGTTCAGTGATAATTCTAGTTTATCAATACTGAATCGTACTATCTTCTGTGAAGGGAAAATAACATGGGTAAAAGGTAATCAGACCAGTACAATTGACTATATGCTCTCTTCTAAATGTATTCTTAATAAGATTAGTAAGCTAATTGTAGACGAACTTAGGCATTATAGTATTGGTAGTGATCATAACATGTTGATCCTAAATTTAATTAATAATGAAAATAATCAGTATAGTTTAGGTGAAAGAAAGAAAAAGAAATTTATTTGGGATACACATAAAGGTCAAGATTATTCTGCTTACCACCAAGAACTGAACTTAGGCTTTGATAACTGGGATGTTATTGTTAACAACTTCAATAATGTTAATGACATTTGGGAAGCATGGAAGTCAATTGTTATTTCAGCTGTGGTAAATGGAATTGGAAAGAGAGTAATTAATAATAAACATAAACCATGGTTTGATAAAGAAGCTGATATTGCAATAAAACGTAGGAAAAATGCTGCTCGAACGCATAGAAAGTACATTAAAAGAGAAGATAAAGATAATGCTACTTCAGAATTTTTATGGAATAGTTACCTGGAAAAACGTGCCGATACTAACATTTTAATTAAACAAAAGATTAACAAGAAAAGAGTCGATAATTCAATTAAAATTGCTAATAAAGGTGGACCAAGATGTAAAGATTTCTGGAAAGCCCTAAGAGGCCCTAAACATAAACAGGAAGTGGTCAGTTGTATTAAATCACCTTTTTCGGACGAAATTATTACAGAAAAAGTTAAAATGAACCAAACAGTAAAACAATACTGGGAAACTCTAGGAAAAATGCATATGAATATGTCTGATTGCATCTCACTTAACACGTCGATGTTTATCCAGAAGGTACGTTCCGATCTAAGTTCAGACAATCCTAATAATACTAATATTAATGATAATAATGCAAATAGTAATGAACACTCGGAATTATTCCTACATAATATCAAATTAAATATTAATACTGTTTCAATTGCTCTTGCACATGCCAAAAATAATAAGGCGCCAGGGCCAGACGGAATTACAAACGAACTCCTTAAAAATGGGGGTGTTTATATTGAATACTCTCTTTTGTTTATGTTCCAAAGAATTATCGAACTAGGAGAAATTCCAAATGAATGGAACAAATCTACTATTATCCCTATTTTCAAAAAAGGAAATAGGTTAGACTTAAATAATTATAGCGGTATTTCTTTGACTTCCTGTATATCTAAGATTTTCAATAGGATTATTGCTTTCTCGATAACTGAAGAAGGGGATGTCCTTTCGGAAGTACAGGGAGGTTTTCGCGCACAACATAGGTGTGAGGATCACATTTTTTACATTAAAAAGTATTGCTGCCTGCAGATTTGCAGAAGGGAAAAACACCTATATGGCCTTCCTGGACTTCCGAAAGGCATTCGACAGTGTATGGCGAGAAGGGCTACTAAAAGCTATATGGAACTGTGGTATTAGGGGTAATATATGGAAACTTATTGACAAATTATATAAAAATGTTGAAGGATATGTAACATTTGGAAACATTTCTACTGATTCATTTGTAATCGATCAGGGAGTTAAACAGGGATGTACTCTATCTCCTGTACTCTTTTCCATTTTTATTAATGAATTTAAGAAGTTGTTAGAGTCAAATAATGTTGGTGTTAAGATCCAAAATAAATGGATGGGTAGTCTTTTCTGGGCTGATGATGTCGTGCTAATTGCCAATAATGAGCATGACCTTAAAAAGATGCTTAAATTAGCAGGTGATTTTTCAAATGATTGGAAAATTAATTTTAACTATGAAAAATCAAAAGTCTTGATTTTTGGAAAAAAGATAAATAAATATAAACAATGGGATCTTGGCAAACATCACATCACAGAAACAGACACCTACCAATATCTAGGAGTGCTAATATCAAGAAATTTATGTGAACATCCGCATATTGACAATGTTGTTAAAAAGGGTAATAGATTAGTTTCATATGTTAAATCTATAATTGATAATCTTGATGACTTTGACAGAGTATATTACGGAAATATCCTATGGAAAACAATAGTTTTACCTTCTATTAATTATGCTTGCTCTGTTTGGACTGGAGGGTCCAATTCAGATATTGAGAGACTGGAACGGCTTCAAATGCAGATGGCACGATATATTTTAAAAGCACCAGTGTATACACCCAAAGTGGCCTTATATGGAGATCTAGGATGGATACCCTTAACCGTATCTCATAACATATTACAACTAAAATTCTTTGAACGTTTAGTCGGGTTAAATGAAAAACGATGGCCCAACCTATTATACAAGACTATGCTTAATTACAACACAAAAGAATTAGTTGTGTTCGAACCACTTTCTGTAGATTTGAATGCATGCATATTTTTAACAATGTTTTTAAAAATCGCACTATGGAAAATTGGTTAAATTTACTGAAACAAAATATTTTAGATAATGTAAATAATCAATGGTCAGAGGACCTCGCATCTAAATCGTCGCTATCTTTTTATGCAAAGTTAAAATCAAAGCCGGATCTTGAAAAGTTTTTACTTGATAAAACAAATTTTAATGGTGCCCGTCTTAAAGTTCAAGCCCGTTCCAATACTCTACCTTTAAATTTTAAATTAAGTAAATGGACAGTGGATAATGATTGTCTCTGTTCATTATGTAACTCTGGAAATATAGAGGACATATCTCACTTTTTATTTAGTTGTGATGCATTACAATGTGTAAGAGAAGAACAGCTAAATGTACTTAAACAAGACTTAATTTTTCATAACGAGTTAGATGTTTGGGAAACATTCTGCACCAGTAACAATGACTAAAAAATGTTATATGTTCTGGGGACGGATACACTTCCCCTCAGTAATAATGTTCTATTGAGTCTTGACAAATTTTGTAAAGTATACCTAACAAGATCATGGAAAATACGAAACAATCTTATACAACTCGCAGATAGCATGTAATGTTTTTGTTTTGTTGCGGTATAGATATCTTTTTATTTTGAGTTTTTAATACTATTTTTTTTAAATTTTGGTACAATTTTTTTTTTTTTTTTTTTTTTTTTTCAGTTACTGTACTACTTAAAAATTGTTTGTATTTCATTTCTTTTTAACTCATTGTATATTGCTTAAGTGACGTACGACTACGATAGCGATCGAGTCGGCGGTTGACTAGTTTTATTTTGTATCTGTTTGTTTTTATTAATTTGTATCTGTTGAATGTCTATCTGTATATAGAACGCACCGTGTATGAACGAGTTCCACCGTTGTAAAGGTGTAGTTTCAATAAATTATTATTATTACTTATGGAATTGTTTTTCTACAAAGATCGTTCGCATTAAATACACGTACCATGATTATAGGTTTATTTTAAATAAAAATACAATAGCCTACATTTAAGTATAATAAGCCTTTTTAGGACCGTGCGTGCAGTACTGGGACCGTGGGAAAATTGTGATTTTTTATTGTAAATATTTAGATCAGACAAACAAATTTACAAAGAAAAATATGGTAAAATATGTAAAACTGTATTTTAATGTTTAAAAAAAAATCATTACTGCACTTTACTATACTAAAGAATAACATTGTATACAGTGTGTACGTATAGCCAGAGCCTTGCAGCACGGCCACACAAGGGAATTCCCCTGTACTACAGCGTACTCTACTGTACTACATTATACCGTGTGTTGTCGCTGAAAAAAAAATAATACGGGCTCAAAAAATGGGAATTCCCCTGAATTGAAAACAGTGGAAACAACACACATAACGTATAATGTATTACAAAATGTTCAAACCGTTTACCGCGTTTACTGTTTTTTTATTATTCAGTAAACGAAGTAAACGAATCCGTAATTACCTCATGAATATGAATGAGGCAAAACGTTAGTAGCGTTAGCGCTTAACACTTCAATGAACATGGTTACACCCACCTCATTAACGAATTATAATACACAGAATAACGTTAATCGCGGTGCACCGCGTTACACGGAGTAATATAATTTTGACACGACCCCCCAAAGCAAATTCTATTCTCTGGTGGGGAACGACTCAAAGTTAGAATTGGTGATAATGCTTCAATTGAGGAGTTCTTTTTTCAATACTTTACTGATGATATATTTTCACATATTGTACAGGAGACTAACCGATATGCTCAGCAGTTCATCAATGCAACACGTGATAAACTGAACAATCGATCCAGGGTTCATCAATGGGTTCCCACCACCGTTCCTGAAATGAAGACGTTTTTCGGTTTACTTGGACTGATGGGTATTATTCACAAGCCTAGGCTAGAAATGTATTGGAACACTGATGATTTGATAGAAACACCTATATTTGGCCAAATAATGAACAGCTATAGGTTTTTCCTGATAATGAAATTTCATTGCAAACAATGAAGACCCAGTACATGACCCCACGGATGGGCAGGCTCTACAAAATTAGGCCTCTCATCAGAATGGTTCGAGAACAAAGAGTACATTTTCTTTCTCCAATTGGTGCAAGTGACCATGCGGTTCTGATGTTTTATTTTGAGCTAGAGAGTGAGTGCTCGTTTGAAGTTGATTCTTCTCTCAAACTTAATTATTCCAAGGCTAACTTTTGTTCTATAAACTCTTTCTTCCAGGCCCAAAATTGGAATGTTACCCTTGATAAACCCATAATTCAGGCTTGGGATACTTTATTAAAAAATACAATGAGGCTGTTTCTAAATATGTCCCTAAGATTAATATTATCCGTTCTTACAAACCTTCAAAACACAAATGGATGATGTCAAAAGTATTATGCAAAATTGAAAAGAAAAATCTTGCATGGAAGCGATACATGAAAAGACGTACTCGGTCCAGATCTAGGAAATATTGTAAAGCCAGAAATGCCTCTGTAACTGCAGTGAGGCTAGCTAAAGCTCGATTTTAAAAAGATATTGCCACTAACGTTAAATCATCTCCTAAAGCTTTTTTCTCTTATGTGAGAAGCCGTACCTCGATTAAATCGAACGTTAGTAATATAAAATGCCCTGACGGCTCCTTTGCAAATTCTAATTTTGAATGTAGCCAAGTTCTAAACTCCTCTTTTCATGCTGTTTTCGATCCCGAGGATACCACATCCATCCCTGAACCTTCTTACCATTTTCATGGTCCACCACTTGAAAGCGTCCATAAAGCGTTGATAACTATGGATGATGTATCTTCTGAAATAAAAAATGTAAAGACAAACTCCTCTCCTGGACCTGATGGTGTTCATCCAAGTGTTCTAAAGGAATGCGAAACGTCCCTTAGCATGCCTATTTTTCTCTTATTCCAAAAGACTCTTACCTCTGGAGAGCTCCCAAATGATTGGAAAGATGCTCATATTACACCTATTCATGAAGGAGGTTCCCGCGTTGAACCATCTAACTACAGTCCTATAAGCCTTACTAATTTTATAAACAATCTATTATGCACCATCTTGAATCTAATAATTTACTGAGCAAACACCAACACGGTTTTCGGTCCCGTCGATCCTGTCTTACCCAACTTTCAGAATTTTTCCAAGATTTACACAATGCTAAGGACGATAGTGACCAATAGATATTATCTATCTTGATTGCAGAAAGGCTTTTGACACTGTACCACATATGCGACTTATGTACAAACTTAAGGCAAATGGTATAAATTGTATTCTTCTCCAATGGATTTCAAATTTTCTTATTCATAGATGTCAATGTGTCTCAGTCAAAGGATCCTTTTCTTTGTGGCTTCCCGTTGTTAGTGGTGTGCCCCAGGGCTCTGTCCTTGGTCCTATTTTATTTCTGGTGTTTGTGAATAATCTATTAGATGATCTTAGATCAAGCGGTAAACTGTTCGCAGATGATGCCAAAATTTACGAATACGTACCACACATGACAGTGTTATTCTTCAAGATGATCTTAAGAAGTTACAGGTTTGGAGTCACAAATGGTTGTTGTACTTCAATGAAAAGAAATGCACAACTTTGCATGTTGTACTAAGAAATCCTCAACATTGTTATTCATTAGGTGGCTCATTGTTAACTACCTCTAAAGAGCAAAAAGATTTAGGTACTACACTGTTACCTCTGACTTAAAGTCTACAGTTTATGTTGGTAAGATTGCCGCAAAAGCAAATTCAATGATAGGTACTACTCGACACGCCTTTACCTTTATGGATTCCGAAATGTTTCTTGTCTTATACAAAACTTTAGTTCGTCCTATTTTGGTGTTTTCTGTTCAATCATGGTCACCGCATCTAAAGAAGGACATTATTAAACTTGAGAAGGTTCAAAATCGTCCCAACTAAGTTAGTGCCAGAAATCCAAAATCTTTCTGCACAGGAACGGCTTTCTAGGTTGGGTCTATCATCACTCGAAGATAGACGTAGTTGAGGTGATATGATTGAAACTTATAAAAGATTGTTCATGGACTTTTTTACTTTCCAAAATTCTGCTGGCCATTTTACAAGGTTACGAGGTCGTCCTTTTAGGTTGTGTAAACCTCGGTTTAATACCTTTAGTAGAGCCTCTTTCTTTGATTTACGTATCATTACCACATGGAACTCATTACCCTTTCACATTGTCTGAAGCCCACTTAACACTTTCAAGCAAAAATATGACACACACATAAACACTATGAGAGGAGGCAGCCTCTACGAATAAATACTCTTTGCCTCCTTATTTCACTATGGTAAGCATCACTAAGGTAAGCAAATGCAGCGTGTTCATTCGCCATCTAAAGAACTCTGCGTAGATGAATCCTTGCTTTTGTTCAAGGGGAGACTACTGTTCAAACAATGTATTCGAACAAAACGTGCACGTTTTGGAATCAAGTTTTATAAACTATGTACATCAGATGGCGTATGTTTAGATTTTATTGTATATTCAGCTGAGAATGTTTTCAGAGATCATCCAGTTCCTAATCCTCAAAATGCTTGTTACTCAGTTACTGTATTCCTATAAACATGATGCACACATTGTATACATCTCCAGCTCTGGCTACGTACCTTCTTGATCATGATACATACCTTTGTGGCAACCCAAAGCATTCCGATTACCCCAGTGATCTAGGGACAAATGTACTTGACAATTAAGGGAACATACATCATGTTTTATGAAGTCGCAAACATGTTAGCGGTAAAGTTCTGAGCGCTGAAAAACAAATCTAACAATAAACCAAAAGATGTGTGCATGCTTACCACGGAAGGTAGGGCCGCTATGATCCCAACTACAAAATGCGACAAAGACAAAAATCTTATTCACAAGCATCATGTAATAACTGCGTATAATCACAACATGGGAGGAGTTGATATGGTGGATCAACAGCTGCACAGCGTGAGCATTGTAAGAAAAACATACAAGTGGTATAAGAAAATAGCTCTCTCATGTTCATGCAGTGTGCTTTAAGTGCTCACAAACTCCTCGGAAGTTCACGCCATCTACCAATGAGTTTTTGGCTGATTTCAAAGATTTTTTTATAGTACTTGTGTGTTCAAGCCCTAGATTGAACAAAGATGAAACATGTCCTGAAGTATTACAAAGGCTAACTGGGAAGCACTTCCCTGTGAAAAGAGAGTATTAAAGACGCCAACACAAAAAACAAGAAAGACAAAATGTGCTGGGTGTGCTGGGCTTGTGAACATCGCACAAGTGCTGGAAGAGAGATCAAGACAGTGTGGATTTGCAAAGATTGCCCAAGTAACCAAGGTTTGCATGCTGATAAATATTGTTTCAGGGCCTACCACACAAAATTGGACTATTCAAAAGAGGATGATGAGGAATTAAGAAAACCAAAAAATCACAGTTTGTTTCACGATGAACAATCAGTATTTATGTTGATATACGGGAAGTGTTGATAATAAATGATTTTGCTGAAAATAAAATTTTTTTTGTATAACCAATAAAATTAATTATAAAGTTTCATATATTCTACGTACCTTTCTCCAGTAGGAAAACAACATTCCGTAAGAATTCCGTATAGAGAAAGCAGTTTTTATCCTTGATTTGGTCAAAATCAAAAGATTCAAAATGGCCACCATGACATCACATAATATGCGATAATAGGGCTATGGGGTCGAATTACTTGTAGATTTCGTGCTACATGTTTTTGCTGATCAGGATTCCCCTTTTATTAAAAAAAAAAACATGCATTTATAGGATGTATGTCAAATCACAATATTCTCACATTATTGGATTAATATTATCATCAATTAAACTATTAACACATTGTTAAAACATTATTTATTATAAATTAGTTATTTCAAACTATAGGCTGAGTAGTTTTCTGACTGCTCTGCCTGCTTAAATGAGGTTTGTGCTGTTTGTTTTATGGTGTAATAAAGTCTTAATTGTTTTATATTGTGTGTATCGAGCGAAATTGATGCTGAAATTGAGAAAAAAATAGCGTAACGGGAAAAAAATTATGAAAAATAAAGCCAAATTACATTCATCTTTTTTATAAATTTTATTGCACAACAATTAATATAATATAATGGTAAGAGAATACAAGTTGTAAATGGGTAATTATCATATCCCAAATTGTTATTGTAATAGTCATATTGCTCATTTTCCTTTAAAACATGGCTGCAGTCGCGTGCTCAAGTTAGTGTTTACCGACCACCCAACCGACCGACATAGTGAGCTGTAAAGTCGCGTTGCACGCGACTAAAAATTATTTTTATGCTTTACTACTAATTAATTATGATATTTGAAATTGTTACAGAATTTGTATTTTTTATTTTTAGGAAATGTGATTAACATACAAACAGGAAAATGGATGGGTCAACAAAGTGGAGTGGGAGCTGGACTTGATTCGTTCTATGAATACTTGTTAAAAGTATGGTCGTTTCTTCCTTTTTAGTTATTTACTTTCATGACTGTAAAGTCTAATTCTGTTGCACACTGCAGGGGAATACTGTGATGTAAGTTGCGCATCACTTAAAATTGTTATTTAAACAATTTTTTGGTAACTTCTCTAATTATTGTGACAATAGACAAACGATACAAAAATGCTTGCATCAGCGATGAGATCAAACGTTCTGTATATTTTGCCAACCACCCACAATGTTCCAAAATAAACAAAGGCTTTTTTGTTCCCTACGTCAGATCTTGCACCCAGAATATATGGATGCACAAAACTCATTTTCTGTTACGTCCGATTCTAGACTAAACAGGATCCATAGCCTACAATTTGTCACGCAGCTTAGCAAGCATCTTGGCTCAGTGGCAATAGTGTATCATCATTATAGAGGCTTATAGTGAATATTAATATACTACACTATAATATAGTATATAGTCCTGTAGTTTACATTATAGCGTCCGATTATTTTTTTTCTAGGCCACCAGCCGATATGTGCTCTACTGTATCAATACCACATATTTGCATTGATATATTTAATTTCCTTAACAGATTGCTGTAAATAAATATAGACAGAGCTATAATAAGCATTGAATTTGCCTTCTCACCCAAAGTGTGCTTTTTTCGGGGCTTCCTCTAGACGTACCTTCGCATTGAACTTGAACGCAAAACAAAATACTGAGTAAATGATCAAACAATGGGCGGTTCCGCACAGAGCATCCGCATATAACATACAGAAACAAATGTTATCATCCTTTAAATAGATCATTTTGCTCATTGGTAGCATGCTGCATGAGAGTGTTTTTTCCCGCCAATTAGAGGTGCCATTTATCATGAATGTTAATGTGCGAGAGTACCATTTCCGTCCATCAAAGGGGTGTCAATTAACAAAATTTGTCTCAGGCCCCACCTGACTACTACTACTTAGTGTCCAATCTTTCTTCCACAAGCATGTATTCCCTCAGGTGTCGTAATAACACAAAGGCAAGTTAAGTACACTCATAACAGAAATTCGATCCATTTTTTTTCAATTTGTGCTGCAGAAGTTGGATATAGGTATTTTTTTTAAACAGATAATGAGCTAGCGTTTTCAGTCGCCATCTATTATGTACAATCAACATTATTATTGTAGTTAAACCACCACCCACACCACCACCCCTCCCTCAATGACATGAGTAGCGTTGTAAAGCCCGTAGAGGATACTACGAAGGATCACATGCCCTAAACGAAAAACAACTTTGGTGGGTAGGAACCAACTTAAGTATGAATTGGCTATAAGAAACAATTGAAAACCATTAGGCCTACTAATTAAAGTTGAGTTAGATAAATATTATTATTGTTATCACAAATTGTTTTACATTATATAAACACATATGCAAATAAACTTTATTACTGACAGTTGCTTCTTAACGTTTGTATTAATTAATACTATATTACAAAAAAATATAACATCGTAGTGGTGTGTACTGTACTATTTCAATCAACTATTGGCGGTGACAGTTTCAACAAAGTATTACATCGCAAATGTTTTACTGTGTTTAGTGGTATATTAATAAAAAACATAAAAACGATTAATATTTCGTTACTGAATGGATAAAGAATATATTTAAAATCCATAACTTTTTTCCCCCTTATTTGCATATTTTATTTAACTTGTACTACTAATTTGCATACTTCCGAGGTGTGTGACAAAGGTGTGATTTTGGGTTTACTGCTGGCAATTAGGAACCTATATCTGGGTCATTTGAGGGCAAAACAAAGTCTCTACACCCTGCTTGTTCACGGAATACGGGAAATATCTACGTTCTGGTTCCATATTTCATGACATATAAGCAATAGTGTACACATATAAGCAATTGGACAAGAGACAAAGAAAAAAAAACAAATATATATACAGTATCTTGTGTCATAACTATGCATGCGCTCAACGATAAAAATACAATACAATACATAAACAACGCACACGTAGAAACATCAAACAGGTAATACGGGATATATTACCCTTCTGATCCGCTTGACTGAGTAAATGGGCGTAATACAGAATTATATCTCATAAATATTGACCAATCGGATTACAGAATTCATGTAGAGATAATAATAAATATCCTTATATTATATGGTTTACTGATCATCCGTCTGTGTGTAGAGCGACCCACAGCGGCTTCATTGTATGCTGCATAGCATCGCATCTATATAGGCTTTTAGTAGGCCCTACCTACACTACAGATAAAGTAGTAGTCTCACTCACTCTCTGTGCGGCAGGCTGTCAAAACATCCTAAGTTTTATTAGTTAGTTTTTTGTACTCTTGAATACATCAAAATGTTGCTAATGCTTCTCCACTTTTACCTGATCTGCTGTGGTGAAATTATAGACACATACAAAAATACTGTTTTTGAACTGGTTACGTGCAATAGCAAACTGATATCAAAGATGGTTTAGTATCTTTAGAATATCAATTAGTTTATCAACTTGTTTTTTATTTCAGTCATTTATCATGTTTGGTGAAGAAAGAGACTTGCAGTTGTTCAATGAAGCATATGAAAACTTGAGGAAATTTAATAGAAGAGGGTAAGATCAATAATGAAATATAATGTTGTTGCATTATAGCTTTTTAGTTGTTATGATGATCATAGAATAAAAACCAAACTTTATTTTTTTATTGACACTTGGTAAAAGTTTAATTCACATGCATTTAAAATTTCGAAATGCGCAAAATTTATTTCTAATTTAATTTGTTTTATTTTGATGATGTCGTTTAAGTTGGTTCTGTAATTTTACCTATGTTCACTGTATAGTGTATACCAAATATACATTATATACTATGACACAAATGTTCTATAGATTTAAAAAGTTATTGCCAAAAAACAGTATTTGGTGACAGGAACGAATAGGATTTTATTTGCAAAATGTTATCAACCGCAAATTGTTTGCGATTGACTTCCCCAAGGTGGTGAATTTGAATAACCTCCAAACACCATTTTAAAATTTAAAAAAAATCCATTCCTTGTCCATTTTAATTAACACTTTGACTGCCAGAGGTTTTTCCAGTTAGAAACTGCCACCGCCAGCGTTTTTAGCCCAATTAGATGTTTTTATTAAAGCTGATTGAAACCATGTATGTGACCTGATTTATATGTAATTTAGACTAAAATAATCATAAAGATTTTAGCTTTACAATGGTACCAAGAACGATTTTTAAATCTCAATATGTAAATCGTAATAGTAAAATGAAAGTAACCCACTTTTTTAGTTTTTCGTAGTTTCACGCAAGAAAGTCGAGATATTCGCGATTTTGTGCAAGACATCACAATATGAAAATATCGCCCGGTGAGATCAACAAACACGGCACCGATAGGCCTATAAAAACAAGTTATCACTATTGAAAAATGTATTACATTTTATAAATCATAATTCTTACATCAATGTTTCGCCAAAATCCACATAGTAAAGACACCAGGCCTAGTTAACCAGGCCTAAAGTTGGTCCGGAACCGTTTTACGACTAGGCCTAGGCTAGCCTAGTAGTAGTACTACTAGCCTAGATAGTAAACTGATGATAATATTCATACCATTTCAAAACAAGTTGGTTGCGTGAAACTTGGTCACTTTCAGTAAAACACCAAAACAATTAGGGTATACATACAATAATAAAATTAAAGACTTCATATTGAAAATGACTTCATTATTTTTTATTCAGATAACAAACAAATATGTCAATCCACAAAAACCTTTGTAATGCTTCGGCAGCATAGCTAGCGCGCGACCGATACACAATGCGCCAAGCCAGCGCTCTACGCGCTACTGTGATGCGCGGTGTTTGTTATTTCGACAGGTACCATTTTGACAGTCGTTCGTAACCAGATTAGTTACTTTCAAATTGTAAAATATTTACGGTCCAGACCGAATATAGTGTTCATATTTATAGTATATACCAATAATTAACCTATCTACCAGATTTCGTAAAAAAACGCGAAAAACGAAGATCTTCGTGTTTGGCAGTCAAGCGTTGTGTTTCCAAAAACGAAGATCTTCGTGTTTGGCAGTCAAAATGTTAAGGTCATTGATGGTATAAACAACTTTCTAGGCTCACATTTCCTACACCTTACATTTGCATGTACAGTATAAAGTTAAAGTTAAGTTAAAATCTAAATTAATATTGATGTTTATAGTTTATTATTCATTGAAAAGAATGAAAAGGTTTTCTCAGTTTGCATGTTTACCCCCAACTTCTTACCATTTACACAACAGGAGGCCTGAATGTAATTCGGGAGTAGGTGAAACCCCTATGTATGTTAATGTGAGAATGGAGGATGGTAAGACGATTAATTCATGGATTGACTCGTTACAGGCAGCATTCTCAGGAGTTCAGGTAACTTATTTATAGTGTTTTGTGTTGCATTTTAATTATTGTTCTTCTTTCATTAAATGATACTTTTATTGGTAAATTAAAGATGTATTGTCTCCCAAAAACATGAAAAAGGAAGATTTAATAAAATCAGATTTCGAATGAGCCATATTGCAGTTTTAAAAAGCTATTCACTTCTGCAGAAAAAAACTTTTACTTACATTGTGAATACCCAAGAGTGCGCCGCGTTATTTGTATCTATGAACTATTTTCACTTATACCTTTTTTGGTGAATACACCAGGCCTAGAAAGAAGCTAGGCCTACAACGGCAAGCACCAACTCGAAAACCAAATCACCACCTAGCCTGGAATTAGCCTAGGCCTAGCAAAACAGTCGACGTGTAGCAGAATTGACAAGATATTATAGGCAGAGCTGTGTTTTTTTTTTGTTTTTTTTTTAAATGGGACTGCGGTGTAGATGACCTGGTACATAATTGATACTTCATACTAAATTTCTGCTCCCAAATAACTCTTTAAATTTGCTGTCATTAACAAAAAAACTGTTAACATTTATACCCAAAATGCAATACAAAAAACTATGAGAGCACTTAAATTATTTTGTGAGATCAATGATTTTTGTTTAGGCTATCGCTCTCGCATATCATTAAAACGGCGAAACAGTTATGTTCTAACTTGACCAGTAGATGCATGTATATCTGTAGTTGTGCACCTGACTGTAGTTTAATGAAAATAGCGCAACTACGTGCGATTGTCTGAAATTCTTAAATTGACTATAAATTTAAAGCTAACAGCCTTTTTTAAATGAAACTTTACACATGTACTGTACGCTTAACGAGCGATTTCATGAATTTATATGACTGATCATAAATTTAGAACCAACAAATGTTTTTTAATGAAGCTTAATAAAATTATAATTCATATCATGGGTCAACTTTCTATGGAGTAAAAATTGCATGTTCCACACATGTTTCGCGCATACGCATGTAAAATTTATTTATAATGAATTTCGCGTACATTTCAGGTCATTTTTTAAGCATTTCAATTGTTTTTGTGTTTTGTGCGCATACCTGTGCGCCCAGCTCGTACAAAGGGTAGAAAAATAGTTTTTGCAATTGATTTTTGTATTACATACCTTGTAGTAGATTTCATTCATTTTGATGAACTTTAATTGCAAAATATGATGCACATGTTAATATATAAGTTTGTGGTACACCACAAATATTAGTTCTGAAAAGAATTGTTGAGTTTCTCAATGTTTCGATCGATATGCTTTGATCGTCCTCAGGAGTGATCGAAACGTCGAGAAACTCAACAGTTCTTTTCAGAAATATATGTGGTGTACCGCAAATATATCAACATTTGCCATGCAAACCTTCAAACAATATATGACGCACATGTACATTAATCTTTAATAAGTGTGTGCTAAAAAATAGGTAATTTAATGCAAATTTGTGCAAAAATATATCTATTTTTAATCGGTTATAGCTCCTCAGGATGGCTGGTGACCCCTATTTTAAAAAATATATTAAGGCAGCTGATGAATTGTAGATATGTAAAATATGAATTTCTATGATCATAAATTTAGAACCAACAAGTATATTTTAATGAAACGTAATAAAATTATGATTCATATCATGTGTCAACTTTCTATGGAGTAAAAATGGCCTGTTTCACACAAAATTTCGTGCACATGCGCATTTACATTTAAAATGCGCAAAAGTAATTTCTAACTAGATTTGAACTCTATTGTCACTTTGACAAATTTGGGTTATCCGCATAAACACAACATGCACCACATACATTATATGAACGCCGACAATTGTTATGCCATCCTATGACATGAATTAAATATGTTTACAGTGTTGAATTGTCGTACCTATTTTGTGTCATAAAGCATAACAGTATTTACTGAATAATCTGTATATGTTTGGTATACAGTGTAGCAAAGATGAAATTACTTTACAAATTACAAATTATTTTTTGATCCAATTTTTAACTTGATGACATCATCAAAATGTAATATAAAGATAGCAATTTTAGAAAATAATTATCTAAATAATTACATTAATGAAAATTTGAAGAATTTTAGACAAAGTGAGCTATTTAAATGAGGTGAATTTTTACGAAAGAGATGAAAATCTGACTTTTTAAATTCAACTGGCCATATGATGACGTCACCACAGCCGATGCTCAAAATTTGACATCAGATAGACAACATTTTTATAAGAATTCATACAATTCAACAGCTTCCATAATAAGTTTTAATCATGTGGGTTACTTTGTCATTCTGAGGAGTTATAACAGTTTGAAATACGAAATTAAGTAGGTCACGTTATTCTGTGTCTAAGTATATACTGTACAGTATACACTACAGGGAAAATTTTCATTTAAAAATTTTGTTTAGCAATATTGCTAATCAAACTGATTTTTAAGTCGAGAAACATAGTTTTGTATTGTATTTTTTGCTACACAATTTTCAAAATGTGTAGCAATAAGGTTGTTTTGTATAGCTTTTTGCTACGCTACACTGGCGAAAATGTTCCTTGCACTATATATCGTATACATACATACAGTGCAGAATAGGTCAAAATAATGGGACCCGTCTTTTATTCCAATTTTTAAAATGATGACGTCATCAAATGAAATTTGGAAGGGAATTATCTGAGTAACAACATATTTTAGGTGTTGAATAAATTTGGATACGTAGAATATGGATGCGCACTCTTTTAAATGTCATGAAAAATATGAAAATACAACTTTTATAATTCAACTGGCCATATGATGATGTCACAACAGCCGATGGGCATGAATTCGTATCTACAATTCAAGAGCTTCAAGAAAATGTTTTAATCATGAGTATCACTTTTCATTCTGAGGAGCTATAACATATTTAAATTTAATGGAATGATGAAAATAAGTGACCCAAGTTATTCACACTTTTGAACATGATGACATCATCACAATTTAAAAAATGGTAAATCATGCGAAAGATAATTGATTGACTAGACAATATAAAAAAATGGGGGGAAATAGAATACCGATAAGTGGAAATGCGCTCTATTAAATGTGATGAGCTATGACGAAAGAGACAAAAATCCTATATTTTATATTCAGTGGCCATATATAGTGGCCATACGATGACGTCACAATGTCCGGTTAGCCATATTGATGCATAATCTGATATCAACAACTCATCTACTTCCAGAATATGTAATAAAAATAAACTTCACCGTGTAGTTTAGAAACTATGACTGTAGTTTAGAAAGCATAACTTTGACGAATTTTGACGTGATTTTAGGTCAAAATTGTTAAGTTGGTAAAATTACTAAAAAAGGCTGGAGAAAAATAAACCATGTGAAAAAAGATGTTTTTAGCGCTACGTGCGCACTGCACGCTTAAATATTTGCGCGCACGTTGGAATTTTTGACATGCTTAAAATTACATGAAACGCTTAGAAAGTTGATTAGAAATTGTTTTTTCGCATTTAAATTTTTAATAAATTTCTGTGAAACATGCCATTTTTTTTCCACAGAAAGTTATATTAGCGCATGATATAAATTACACTTTTGCTAAGTTTCAATTTGAATTGTTATTTGGGTTTCGATCTATGTTAAATACGCGAAATTCATAAAATTGCGTGCAACTTACGCTGCGCGACTCTAAAGTCATAAAACGTACAAAAAAAGTTTCCTGCACTTCTTCTACAGTTAGAGATCAATCTTCTGACAAAGTTATACGATGTTATGTTGATACGAATTAGAGACGTGACACAGAATTCTGGGAAAGAAAAAAGAATAAGATAGAAAAAATAAAAAATCCTGACAATAACAAGGGGTTATCAAAATGAAACAGGAAGTTAGCAATTTCGGAAGAGAATAATCTGAGCAACAACAAATTACGAACCAACTTTATATACCATCGAGTAAAAATTTTAGAAGTAAGGTGCGATTTACCAAATTTTGCCCTTACGTAAATTTATATAGACTAGATGGTTCGCTCGCGACCCTCTAGTGGGTGTACCCGAATGGTTCTCGAAAACATGAACAACGCTAATTATTATATTTGGTCTTCTGGCGAATGAGTGTGTGAGATTTGAACCTGAACTGAAAATAAGTTTGGTAAGATGCGAAATGTATACTAATTATGATTGATTATGTCCCCTGTCAGTGTTGATGTATGGACACTTGACAGCAATCGGTGGTTATAGGAAAGTAAAGTGGAAAAAAAGTCACTCAATAGATGTAATTAAAAATAATGTACATTAATTATCCTGTAATGATGTAAAAACTTTACAACAATTGGTATTAATGCAAATAATATAATTGTAAAGACCAGTATACGTGTAATATACAATATATTATTATATTATAGAGGAAACCGTTAATAGGGGTCATCAATCACTGAAACAGTCTCTAACGTGACCGTACCAAGAGACCAAAAGCATAGTTTATCAAAGTGGATGACGTCAGTGGTGCTTTAACATTTATATCACAAATTATCAAATAACAACTGTCGTAGCCTACTTATATATCGATCGTAGTACACACCATTTACAATTATTATAAATAGAGCAAGCAACAGAAATATTCGATAATATAAACAGTAAAGGTGTTTCTCTGGATAGGCCTACCAGGCCTCCTATAGTAACATTGAATCGCACCTAAATTTGATTAAATGATTAATAAATAGAATCTAATTTCAGTAGTTCACGATACGTTGAACCACTAAATATTTTTGTATTTAATATCGAATGGCCTATATTGGTCATAGTACACACCATTTATAATTATTATAAATAGAGGAAGCAACAGAAATAATCGATAATATAAACAGTAAAGGTGTTTCCCTGGTAGGCCTACCAGGCCTCCTATAGTAACATTGAATCGCACCTAAATTTGATTAGGCCTAAATGGTTAATAAATAGAATCTAATTTCAGTAGTTCACAATACGTTGAACCACTAAAATATTTTTGTATTTAATATCGAATGCCGCCACCAACGGCCATTTTGCCGGAAGTGACGGAACTGAACAACAGCGCAAGTGTGTGAAAATAACCCTGTGATATCCACAATTTCGATAGGTAACGCTAAATTTTGTCGTAAAAGACAAAAATGGAATAATAGCGTCGATGTGAAAACTAATGTTATCAAATCTACGTTTCGCGGTACATCTGAGATAGATAAGGTAGGTATCCAAGGCAGAGATTTGTACCAAATTTTTTGCATTGTGCTCGTCTATGTCAGAATTAACCATAATTTATATATAGATGCATAAGAACCTCATTTTGTATTGACACTTTAAAATTCATATAAATGGTCAATTTTCTGTGAAGTAAAAATGGCATGTTTCACACAAAGTTACACACGCACATTCATTTAAAATGCACAAGATTAATTGCTAATCAATTGTCTACACATTTCATGACATTTTTAGGATTTCAAAATTGTATAATTTGTTTGCCTTTTATGTATGCGCATTTTTCACACAGCATATACATAGTGCAGAAAGACAATTTTTGAATTACTTGTTCTGTATACCTTCTGTGATAAAATTCATTCATTTTTATGAACTTTAGTTGCCAAGTAACGACACACATACACTTTAAAAATCATGCGTTTAAAAAGGCTAATTTCATGCAAATTTATGAAAAAATATATTTTGAATCTAGATCATAGCTTATCAGGATGGATGGTGATCAACTGTTTTTTTTTTTCACTTATTATGGAAGCTGATGATTTGTAGATGTGAATTCATGTAACATTTTTACTTGACAAGGGTTGTCATCATATTATGGCCACTCAAATTTTTTTAATAGGGTTTTTTCTCTTCTGTGCTATTTATTAAATTTGATAAAGCGCATGTTGCGTATTTGAACCCCAATCTTTCCTATATTTTATTATTTTCGTAGGAGTTACATCTTTATATATGTATGCATTTTTTAACATATTGCACATGGGGCTTGTTGTTTCGGATAACTAAGAAAGAGCTTTTCCAACAGCTTTACAACAAGATTTTTATTGTAATGAATTTTGAAAACCACCAAGTGGGAAGTGGGTATCAGTTTTGAAGAAATTAACAACTAGTAGTAGTATTTTAAAATTTTGCACTTATTTGGTTAATGGAATCCACTATATCCACATATTTTTTCTTCTCAGGTTTTGAAAGGTGACATTGACGAGGCAATATGTAATCATGCAATTTATTATGCTATCTGGAGAAAATATGGCGCCCTCCCCGAACGTTACAACTGGCACTTGAAAAAACCTGAAGTTTTCTTTTACCCCCTTCGACCTGAACTTGCAGAATCTACCTACTTTTTATACCAGGTTTGGATTTATTTTTTTGATAATGTTTTTCTCATTTTGTTTTTATATTTTCTCTGTTTCTTATTGGTGTTAGTTGAATATCAACCAGCAACATTTGTTAAAATTTCACTATAAACAAATTAATTGAAGATTTATGATTTGGCTAAAAGTAGTAAATTTGATGGTAATTATGAGTGTCTAGAAAACTCAGATCTAGAAAACTCAGATCTCAGTTTTCTAGATCAGAATGGAACTAGAAAACCAAGATCATCAAATGGATTGTTTCATTATTAATCAGAGGGTAGCTTGTTTGAAATACTACAGTATTATTATGCATTTTCTTACTAATAATAATAATAATTATTGTAACTTGTAGTAGCAGCCTACAACTTAAATCATAAAGAAATACAGTATACACCTTTTAAAATGTGGGCTAGCATTTAGGCCTAGTCTAGCTAAGCAAACTCAATTCAAGGCTCAACGCGTGGGCGCTATCGCGATGTATCGCGAAGAGTAGGCCTGGCACTACTAGGCTAGAAGTGGTCAACTCGTACCCAAGATAACTCGTACCTATTCCCAACTTGGCTAACTCGTACCTCAATCAACTCATACCCACACCAACTCGTACATACCTAATTCTTAAGCCTACATTTTAACGGTAACGTGCACTGTATTTTTTTTATGATTTAAGCCGTAGGCCGCTTCTACATGTTACAATATTAGTAAGAAAACGTACACAGTAATTATTATTATCAGTTTTAATAATACTCTAGTATTTCAAATGACCTACCTTCTGATTAATAATGGAATGATCCAAATGACCTACCAACAAATCATTTGATGATTTCTAGTTAACTCAGATATTGATATCTGAGTTTTCTAGATCTAGAAAAGTCATATATCTGAGTTTTCTAGATCTAGAAAAGTCAGATATCTGAGTTTTATAGATCTAGAAAAATCAGATATATCTGAGTTTTCTAGATCTGGGTTTTCTAGACACCCCAATTATAACACGTACTATTAGGAGGGTATCTTGCAGATTCGTTTTGCCCATGACTGGTTTTCATTTATATGCTCGTCTGATACAGTTGGCTTGATGTAGATGACCCAATGACAGAGAATAAAAGAATGCAATTAATTTGAATGTAAAGAAAAAAATCTTTATTTAAATAAATTTCCCAGATCAGGCTCTAGAACAGAAGGAAAACAGTTAAAATGGGTTGGTGGTCTTGTTGGCATTACTCAAGATGAGGAAATCGAACTGGACACCCATCGAACTCGCTCTTCAACACAAAACACAAAAATCCTTCACGATTCCATCAAAATACATTCATAACAAAATCAACACTTTTTTTAACATTGTCTTTTAATATTGTCGTAATAATTTCAAAAGAAGTCAAGAAATATATCTTAAACAGAGATGATAAAAAAGGAGTTAAGCTTTTTGAAGTTTTTAAGCAAAGTCTGGTTGTGGACTCCCTGAAAAGAAAATGAAACTATAAAAACATTTAGTAACTTGAAGCAGATAAAATCATAAAATGCTGTAAACGTCAAAACCTCTTTGCCACTTCTAACAATCTCACTCCTGAAATTGGTTCCTTGGCTTGGTGATATGACTACAAAATGGCAGTCAATGTTAGCATTGGAAGATTGCTTCTCATATCTCGAAACATCCAAGAAGCAAAACCAAGGAACGTCTAACCAAGCAACTGAACCAAGCACTCAAATTGACGTCTATGACCACCTAATAATGTATGGCTGGCAGCCTATCAATGTAAACCGCAATATATATGAAAATGTTTCAAGAAAAACAAGCATTAGGAAATAAAATGGAATTTGAATGATAAATTTATAGGAAAGCAAAAAAAAGAATAAAAGGTACACAAGTTGAAGAATCAACCACTCTCATTCCTTGACTGTCTTAATGGCAACGAGGATGCTGACACAATAAATGCATGGTATCTATATATAAATTATGGTTAATTCTGACATAGGCGAGCACAATGGAAAAACTTCAGGACAAATCTCCGCCTTGGTTACCTACCTTATCTATCTCAGATGTGACGTGAAACGTAGATTTGATAGCATTGTTTCCACTTTTACGATATTGTTCCATATTTCTGTCTTAGGAAGATATTATAAAGAGTTTTATAACAAAATTTATGATTTCATCGGTAGATTTTTAACTCTATTGCACGGTAGAAGTAATTTCTGGGTTCGCGGTAAGGTGTGTCAATCACCTTGCAACTTCCTGCATGGTTGGTTTCAACTAAGTTGGCTTTTGATGGCGATAGCAAATTTAGTTTTTTGTTTGTTTTCGGATCGCGCATATGAAGGTATAGTAGTACATAAAGATTGTTTAAAGGTTTGCATGGCAAAATCAAATGTTGATATAAAGTTTGCAGTACACCACGTGTATTAGTTCTGAAAAGAACTGTTGAGTTTCTCGACGTTTCGATCAATATGCTTTGATCGTCCTCAGAAGTGAGAACAGTACATAAAGATCAAATTAAATATATTCATAAAACATAGGAGTATATTGTGTGGAAAAAGTATATAAAATTACATCGAGAGATATGAGCTTTTGTTTGAAATCGAATGAAACCCTGATAGCCGAGTTTTTGAGTTAGCTGAGTTTCTGCTGTAACTTTTAGATTTTAATATGTTCTAAATCAAATTTTTTTTATTACGTCATCATACCAAAAAATTATAATAATGTGAGTTCCTTAATTTCATCTATACAGTATATTTTAATCTGTTATAGCTCATCGGAATGAAAAGTGACCCACATGATTAAAACTTATTATGGAAGCTGTTGAATTGTAGATGAATTCATATAAAAATTTTGTCTATCTGATGGAATATGACGTCATCATATGGCCAGTTGAATTCAAAAAGTCTGATTTTCATCTTTTTCATAAAAGTTCATCATGTTTAAAAGAGAGCGCAAATCACTTTTATGTGCCCAAAAATGTAATTATTTAGATTATTATCTTCTATCATGTTTCATTTGATGACGTCATCATGTTAAAATTTGGAATAATAGATGGGTTTTGTAATTTCTTCTATGCTACACTGTATATAACATATTCAGTGTACAGTATTCCATAAAACTGTTATGCTTTATGACACAAAATAGTTACAGCACTGTAAACATATTTAATTTGTGTCATAGGATGGCAAAATAATTGTCGCCATTCATATTTTAACGTATGTGCATGTTGCGTTTGCACGGATAACCCGAACTCGTCAAAGAAGATGAGTTCAAATCTAGTTGGTGGTGTTTAGGTGGTCGAAATTGGTACTCTTGCACTTGAAATTCATGATAAAATGGCACCTCCCACTAGTCTAGTTGGCATCGCAAACAGCAAAACGATTGTACTTTTTCTGTCGGTAAATACAATATCTGTTGCCTATGTTAGAGGTGGGAACCAACGATTGTCATACAGAGTCAATGGTTTTGTTTTGTTTTGCGTTAGTTATTCCTCTACCTTATTGACGCATTAGGTGTTACGGAAACATTGACCTGACTTGCATGTTGATGTAATAATGTGATTCGAATCCCATGAGCTTCTTCTTTTTAGAGAGAGATTATTTCTAGGGTTAGGTTAAGTAATATGAGGCCTGACATCAGAAAAGCGGCGCAGAGTCGCAACTCCAACTTTTGAGATATTTAGCCTAGAAGTTCACAATGTAAAAACAATTTATATAATTCTGTGATTTCTATTGTCGTCCTTTTTTAATGAAAATGATCTTTCAATTATTTATTTCAGGCAACAAAAAATCCATTTTATTTGCGAGTTGGTAGTGAAATTCTTCAAAGTATTGAAAAGCATTCAAGAACCAAGTAAGTCTGATAACAAGACAGTACTAAAAATCTTGCCCATTTAGCTTGGATATATACACTGCTCTCAGTGTTTGTCATTTATTCAATGCATTGTCGTTATACACTAACATTTGGTCTGTAAAGCCTTATTTTGCTCATCACAAATGTAGTACTTTATACTTTGGTCTTGGCACAAATCCAAGCATCATCCCTGATGTTACAAATATATAAATCAGCCATTACCAACTTTTATAGAAGCCTCAGTTAACCTGCACTATAGTTTTGTTGGTACATTTATTTCATGATATCTTTATCTCTATCTATATCTATATTTATCTTTACTTATTTTTATAGTTGTGGATATGCCACTTTACACAACGTTGTTGACAAAACACATGAAGACAGAATGGAAAGTTTCTTTTTAAGTGAAACATGTAAATATCTATTTTTGGTGAGAAAACTTCTTATAATCATGTACATACCCTTTGTTGCTTTTTCAATGTTTTTTGTTATATAGGCCCTGTTCAGACCCATGGTGTTATAGCGTTTTTGCCTAATAGGCTAAAAAAATGTGTCTGAACAGTTGGGGATTACCGTATGACGCGTAGTAAGGGAAAACGGTCGACAGTACCGTTTTAGCGTACGATGAGATCTAGACCTACACAGTGGAAATAATGATGAAACATGTGATGCTTTTTTTATATAAAATAAAAATAGAAAGATATTTAAGAATAATTTAATAAAATAAAAAATCTGTGCACTTGCAAATGGGCAAATTTGTGTAAAAACATTCCCATTATCTCTGCCAATGGGGTTATATTTTTGTCTGCAAATTTTGTTGTGCGTTTGTGAGCAAGATAACAGAAAAACTAAAGGCCTGTTTCTATTGAGCAGAAAATACGGTTTTGAATACCGTTATTTTTCAAGAAATGGGTCTCCAGCAGAAATGGGTCTCCACAAAAAAGAACCGATCTTAAAAACAGTTTAAAAAACTCGAATTTATTCCGGTCTCGATCGCAAAGAACCGTTCTGAAACCGGTTTCTGCGGAGTAATTTTTAGCAACACAAACAAGGTCTCAATTTGACCCAAGAACTGATCTCTGCTGCACTGGGACGATTGCGGTCAACTCACAGCGATAGGACCAACAGTATGCCTAGTTATTTTCATTTGTCTAGATAGTGAGTATTTTATTTAACTAAAAAATGTAGACCAATGCAATTACGAGGTTCGTAATAAATATGTGGGGAGAAGAAAAAATGAGGAGGAGGCTATATAGCCAGGAGTCGGAGAAGACTCACATGTTTATAAGAATATTGTAAAGCGTGTGAAAGACGAGTTCAACTTATCGGAGGGTGCAACATACCTATACTTTAACCAAGGCATTTCAGGTAATAATGACAGGCTTAATGGATGCAATGCTTGACGATCGCGCTATGCGAAAAAAATAAACATGACCTCGATCCAATTGCGCTTCCGCCTAACGAACTGCATTGTGGTATATAATGACATAGTAAACGCACATGGACGGAACCGGTTTTATTGGTGTAAAAATTGAGCTGTAATGCGATCTTTACTTATAAACAAGTGCCGAAACCGGTTTTAAAAAAAAACGTTCTTTTTTATTTTTCATTAGAAACGAGCCCTAAACGACGAATATTAATCACATTTACCACTGATAGATGGTCACAGACAACTCCATTAAATTTTGGGGGAAATTTGGACAAAGATCTCATTCTCAATCACTTTTTAATATTTACTAATTTTAAATGGATCTTTGTTTAAATGACTGAAAGTTATATAGCTACAAATGAATGTAATGAGGCAATCCAGACCCGGATCCCAATCATTTTTAATTTTGGAAGTGTTTAATCTCTGATTGCTCTTGTTTAAATCTATTATTGTTACTCGGAATGAACGGTGACCCACATAATTTTCTTTATTTTTATTATTACTGTACTACAGTTAACTCTCCCAATACTGGACACCTTTGAGCTTGGGCATTAAGAATAGTCTGGTTTTGAGAGGGTTTCCGGTAATAGGAGAGTCTACTGTATAATATTCTAAAATAGGAGGATCCCACAAAATGAATCTTTATTTTAAAAATTGAGTACTTGAGTCACCCCCATATAGAATTTTGTTAAATGACATCTCTAGATGGGCAAAAATTATGCTTTCACACATAACATTCATAATAATTTGTATTTATTTTTTATCAAATGTTAGTTATTTGATGTTGATAATCATGTGAACAAAGAAAGCAATAAATATATATTTACAACTGAAGGTCATATACTACCAGTACTAAAAAGGGGTAAAGTTGATGTAACTATACGTCAGAATGATCATTGGAAGACATGTATTCGACCAGGAACAAACGAAACAGATGTAAGTGTAATCTTTAATACTATAAAAGACATTCATTGTTTTACGGTGTTTATTATACCACTCATGTCAACAGTGCAAGCAGAACGTAATTATAATACAGTAATTCAAACATGTTTTCTATTGTTTTTCTATAGTAGTCTGAAGGCTAAATGCGGCTCTCAAGGCTTCTCCCCTTTTTGAAAAGTGAAAACAAATTTGTTCATTTTCCTTCCTCTGCTGATACATACAAAAAAATGATTTTCTAAATCAATTTGTTTCAGTGTGCAAGTTTTCCTGATGAAAGAAGATATTTTTTGCCTATGAAAACACAGTATTTGGAACAAATCGACCGTCTTATTGGTTTATGATGAAGACTATATGGTTGTTTTTAAATATTTTTATATACGGATTTTATGTTTTTATAGTTATTATACACATACAGATAAGCTGACAATCAAAATTACCTTGTTATTTATATTGTCACAATATCATTGTCTGACTATTTTAATAGTTATAAATATTGTCATTAAGGTGATCTTCGCAAGGATCAAATGCCTAACCAGGCACCTTTTCAGGTTTCAAGTGCAGGTTGACTAATACCATCCTATTTATGTTTTTTTGTTATTGTTCTGAAAATAATGCAAATCTTGGTCTGTCAAGCAAGGCATTATATATATACAAGATAGCTTTACAAGTCAACTTTGTCATAATAAAAATTTTGAGATATGTTTTGTACAAGTAGAATTATAAATAATAGTGATAGTTAAATAAATATAATACAAATTACTATCTTTTGAAATTTTGATTAAATGAATTACATGCCATGTACAGAGTAAAATCGTTTAATACCATCTTCACATAGACACATGTATGCAGTAGAACCCATCTGCTGGGAAACCTAAATTAAGGGGGAACATTTTTTCCATCACAAAACAACAAGAAGACCAAACAATTATGTTCATTTATGTCATAATACAAAAATGGATATCATAATAATTATGATAATGAGGCTTTGATAATGAGTACTTTTTATGGTTTTACATTTTTCAGTGGTAAAATGTTGGCTACTAAATTTTAATTTCTCAATTTACGTTTATTCATTTCATTTTCAAATTATCAATACAATGATTTAATACTTATTCATAATATAATATGATTTTTCCTCGTTATTTTCTTATATTTTCTCTTATCTTATATTTTTGCATGTATATTATATTATATTAACCCTGTTAATGGTGACGTATGGTCACTGTAAGGTGATGATGAAAAAAAAATTATAAAATAAGGAAATATAGTCTTGAGCTGCTCTTTGTTATCAAGTAATTTACATGGGATTGCCATGACAGATCAATCCGTATAATGACGCCTAGTAACCTAGTAGAATTTCACATTTTACTTATATCGGGAAAAAAAGAAGATTTGTTTTTACCCTTACAATGATTAGAATCTTGACTTTTATTGTCCGAAGACCATTCGCAGATAGAATCGGTAAACATTTGGAGGTTATATGTGGACTTTTTAGTAATTCTTTCGGACAAAGAAGCGTTATATATGTACAAGTGTAGCTTACTTATCGGGAGTGCGTGCTACAATGGGGTAAAGACGTGTTTTTAATAGTGGAGCACCAAAAATTCCTGCAGAATCAAAACAGGGTGGCAGGCCTAAATATCTATACAATGTTGCAAAATTATAATCATAAATTTTTTTCATTGATGTATTTGAAAAAAATTCACTATGGAAACTGGAAAATAAGACAATCAAATCACTTACCACCCGAGATCGACAAGGGCGGACGCTGATGAAATAAGTGAAGCGGTGGCCAGGAATTGGAGCAGCTCACCCGTCAAATTCAATACTTAACCAAAAAACTTAATTATGATCATTCAAATAGTCCATGGATAAACGATAAAGTGTGCACAGAATACCTTCAAATCGCATTTGGAGACGTTTTAGACCATTTTGTTCATTTCGATGAAACTTGGTCAAACAAAAACATCAAAGTGCTTAAAATCACATTTGAAACCTTTTAAGTCATTTTGAGCATTCGAAAAAATCTTTCACACAAAAACATTAAGGTGCACAGAATAGCCTAAAATCACATTTGGAAACGTTTTAGACCATTTTGAGCATTTCGACAAAACTTTTTCACACAAAACATCAAAGTGTACAGAATAGCTTAATATCGTATTTGGAAACGTTTTAGACCATTTTGAGCATTTCGATAAAACTTTTCAACACAAAAACATCAAAAGTGAACAAAATACCTTAAAATCGCATTTTAACATGTTTTAGACCATTTCGAGAATTTCGATAAAATATTTTCACACAAAAACACCAAAGTGCTCTGGTCCTCAAGCTTAACTGGAAACAGACGAAATTCCGATTAGGCCCTCCGCGGACCCACGGCAGCCATCAGTACAGCGCCTACCAGATCAGAACACCGGGAGATGATCCCTTACTCTTTGTTTAATAGTGTAACAAGTTCTTTAACGTGCACTACTGCACTGTATGTACACAGGACCAACGGCTTTATATCCCATCCCATTTTCAACAGAATGTCCCACTTTCAAAACACTTTCAAAATCGATATCTCGTTTTTGAATACCATGGGTTGGAATGTTTATTTACATATGATCAACTTAGAACTACTAACCAAGAAAACCATAATTTTCACATCAGGTTTATAACCACACATCTCAATGCTTTTATAACATGTGAGTGTGTAACTTAGTTCAGTTTTTGTATCCGAAAATAATATCATTCATTCATCTTTTTATTTCAGAATATCATGGTGACATAATATATCCATAGCAAAAGAGAGAAAAAAAATCTTAATCCAAGAGCTCATAGAACAAAAACAAAATATATAAATATATAAAGTCAGTGCAACAAGGCATTCCATTGTATGTGCATTCTTGAAACATTAAGAACGTGGCGATTAATGGCCATGATCAAAGAATTACTACTTGCGTTCACACGATTTTTAAAACTAAAAAGAGATTTTCTAATGAACTCATCAAAGGATCAGTGGCATTGCCAATTTGCCGACAAAATTAGTGTCATTATCTGTACATACCTGATCAATATATGTCAATACGATTTGTTTTGTGTCGCATAAACGGGGACGCGCCACTCTTGATTACGCAAAATGATAAAAATGGCTGTTTTTCAGGTGTTTTTCTGCTCTAGAAATTCCCATAGTTATCCAATAAAGTTATATAACCTACCAAATTGTTTGATTTGATAAAACCTATAAGATGGCACCAATTATAAGTACAGTAAACGGTTTGAACCATCGGCAGAAGGCAAAATATACACTGTTGTACTCAGCGTGAATTTCGGTTTTTTACATAATATTGGAGGCACTTTCTACTTCAAAGATCTGTAGCGCCCTCAGAATAAAAGTAATCACGTTATATTAATTATCAATCGATTCGGAATTTAATTTGCTGTCTATCTATATAAGAATAAATTTGATTGGACAAAAGTTGTAACCGGCACAAGCTCTTTTTATTATGTGGTCTAATCAGGACAAGCCTTACAGGAGCTTTGGAAAAGCCTGTCTTTACCGTAGCGCATTCCGTTTCGATTTCCCGCTTCTCTTGTTGGATGTGTGTGTCAGGTATTTTGTAAAATTGTATTTAAAAACATTATGTATTGCATATATAAGTTATATTAATGAACGTTGACATATTCATAATACTTCTCGTCTATCTATTAACTCAAATCAGTGTTCTACATTAATGAATTCATGATTTTAAATTGTCCTTTCTGATGCTAGGCTTCAGTGTACGATACGACATTGTTCAAGGTACTTTACGGACCAATCCATTTATACGTGGGGAAGTGACTCTACGCTATACATGCTGTGCAGCATACCATAAGCAAAGAATTTTAAAATATGGTTACTGAATTTGACGATTTATGTATATATTTAGGCTTAGGTAGCCTACTCCTATCCCCTATAGGCTATGATTTCGTATTATTAATAACGTTGACAACCCTCGCTAAGAGTGGACGATTCCGAAACAGTTGGATGAACACCGCTGCTGCGCGTTGAAGGCGATCGCGCACTGAAAAAGTTCTTACGCACTATGAATTAATTTTACTGTTGTTCAAAACAAATCGTATTGTCTAGGATTGCATAGTCATATTGTCCCCTTATATGGGATAACGATGCAAAATTAAAACCAAACCAACATTATCTGTTAGTATGTTGTATTCATATTACAATAAAGAAAGAATTAGGAAAATCTGACTTGTAGTTTTCGAAATATAGGGTCTAAAACATCGCTGAAAATGATCGGCACGAAAGAAGTAAAACAATTTGCGGCCTCAATCGACAATTCTATTAACTACGCCATTTTTGGTTAAAATAATTACATATAATTAGTTTTTTAGTAATTTATTTTATATATCAATAAAACATGTTATTAAATGCTTATAAAATATATAAAGTTGTTTAGGCCTACTTAACGGAATTCGGACAAATTCATTGCTCTAACTTTGTGTAGTAACGGACGATCAGAGAGATTCATGATACACACGCGAGAGAAAACATTCCGCTGCGGGTGATTCGCATCCACCAATCAAATCAGCCAGAATCCAAAATCATTCAACCGTGAGCAATGCCAATCACGAGAAAGCTCAGCTTTGATTGGCTTACGATGACATCATATCACAAAATAGTGGTTTTGTAGTTGAGCCTCACGGAATATTCTGTTCCAAAAATGAAATACATGGATATTTTTTATGGTATGTGTGCTTTTTCTTTAAAAAATTTGAATAATAAAGGCCTCATATCGAGAAAAAAAACGGGTTTTTGGCACTTATAATGAATATATCTTAGAGAAAAAAGCACATGGCATGTGGAACTGTATAATCTTAGCGTAGGAAGACATACAAATCCCAGGTCATGAGAGGCTCAACTGCAAAAACAAGGTTGAATAGGGTAAGGTCACTTTCATCACTCACAGTAAACAATCTAGCGCGTACGGCCGTACGTACTTGCTAGATGATAAGATATTTTAACCACATTGTTTACGTGTTTGGTTAGATGTAGGCCTAATGAAAATAAAAAATAGTTGAGTTGAAGGGAATGATATGTAAATAAACAAACACTCAAAAGAATTATGTTTACAGTTCAATTATTGTCAGAATAATAGTTTATTCTTATTTGCCTAACTTTATTTTTTTTCCCGGCACCTTTGTTTGCCGACGGACGCGATGATGTGCCGACGGACACGAAATCAGGGGGGAACGCCCCCCACCACTGGAAACGCCACTGCAAAGCATGGGACGTCATTTAAGACAAACATCATGCTTGCACTACAATTTCTAGGCTGCTTCAGCAGCGTTTGCTAGTGACCATGATATTACTTTTAATGAAACCAAATCTAAATGCTTGCTATTTTGCCCGAAAGTTCGAAAAATGGCAAAATTGTCCACTTTTTAAAATTCGATAATTATGCTATAATATTGTCATTTATGCACATTTATTTTGATAACATCATCTTATAGCGCCATAATAACTAGTTATGTCAAAAAATAAAAAGGTCGAAATTTGGCAATTTTTCGAAAATTTCTTTCGCCCCTATACCCAAGTTTGACGATCGATTTGCACGTCAGAATCACTGCGGATTTCCACCAGAGTTTCGGGCATAGTTCACCATCTTTGAGCGGGGTTGGTGAAATCTGTCCACAATAGGTTACTTTTCTGTCCATAATAGGTTACTTTCTGTCCACAATAGGGACTAGAGGGCGCTGTTGTTTGTCCATAATAGGTGACTTCCATAATTGGCTGTCCAAAATAGGTGACTTTTTGTCCACAATAGGGGACTTTATTGGAGTAGTGCGCCATCCATTATGTTGTCCATAATAGGTGATTTTTGTAATGTGTAACTTGTGTAGGAAACTCCATAGCATAGTAGACTAGTAATTAAAGTAGCCTGGCCCTAGTATAGGCTAGATAGTGGCAAACCAAGTACTAACTAAACTAGGCCTAGCCTAGGCCCTAGGCCTATATCCTATAGGCCTCCAAGTCTGAGTTAATAGTAGGAAAGTTGTATCGTAAATAATAATTTGCTTTCTGGGAAGAATTATGAATTGCCTTTTGAATTCCAACAAAACCAAAAATAACCCTTCAACACCTTAAATCCTAATAAAAGTTTAAATGTAATTCAAACAAGTCTTCAATAGAGTCTTCAAATAGGTTTTGAGAGAAAAAATCCTATTAAAGTGTGATTTTCCGGTTTTTTTTAATTGTTGTATGAAATTTTTATTCTGAAATAAGTGATCAATCAACCAATAGGTAATATTTCTAGCACTTTCAAACTATAAAAATAAGGTAGGCCCTATGTCCCAAGTGTGTCTAAAATCACTTTCCTTGTTGTTTTCCTTTGTATACTCCTTGTCGTTTTCCTTTGTATACTTTTTATTCTCTAAACATAATATTTCTCAAATGGTGCCCACACTACAATCTAACCACTAGGAGTAATAGAGCTTTGTTCAACTTGACCAAGACATATTTTATATAATGCATTTAACAAAGACGTAAAGACAAGTGGAATTACTCAAGAATCAGACAATGTTCACTAAGTTACAGTGTGTATGTAAATAGTTTGAGAGAATATTATGGCACATTGTACAGGATTTAAGGTTTTAAGATTGTTGACATTTGCTCATTTAGCAATTAAATATAATCTAATTGAAGCATTATACAATCATTATTTTTATAGGACGTGATAAGGTGTGATCATCAGCAAATTAAAAAAGAAGAAATATTTACAATATCACCAACTTTGACTTGCGCTTTATTTGAAATAAAATCTGTAATCCATTGGTGTTTTCACCAACAGCTACTGAGTTATTAAGTTCTTTTTATTAGACACCGTCCAGTGCAGAAGAAAAGTCAAGAAAACAAAAATTAAAATGTTTACAGCCTTTAACTGTGCCCATGAATGAAAACCTTTGAAAGTAAAAGTTCAATATTATACATTTGTTTAATTCCAAACAGAAAAAATGTAATTAGTATATTATTATACTATTCTAGATACATCAAAGCAATTTCTCAACAATCTTACAAATTATAGGAGTTAAAGACGCTTGACAACAGCTTTTCATTTCATCTTTGGGTTTTCCATTCCTTTTGTAAATATGTAGGCTTACAACATTTGAATCTTCCTATTGTTTTAGTAAAATACGTTTTTATACCTTTATACCTTTAATTCCTGATGATAGTCCACATAGGTTATATAGATATATGATAATGTTTTCTCTTTACCGTTAATTTTTTGTTTTTTGTTTTTGTTTTGTTAACAGTAATAATAAAAATCAACTTTATCAATTTAATATTGCAAGACATCAGAGTTCAGCACTTCATTTCGTCATTTTAGGTCGTCCCTTTTTTCAAAATCCATGACAAATCATCCCAGTCAGTAGTCAATCAACAGCAGCAGTTCTCATCCATTTATTATATTGTTTAATTAAATGAATCAATTTTAATGTTTAAAGATGTATTGTCCCCCTGAAAAAATAATTCTTAACAAAAAAATTTCCATTCCATTTTATTGTAACATAATAGTTATCCACATTGACCAAAAATTAGATTGAAAAAAAATGTATTACCTGAAAAAAATGTAATTTAAAGCAAAAAATGGTCAAATTGGCTGCTAGCCAATGGATTTTTGGTTGAATTTAACCATTTATTTTGTCATTTTACAAGTGAAAACATTATTTTTTTTTCGTTTTTTTTTTCGATTAACTTTATTAAAACTACAAAATAACATATTCACAGTCTGATTGAATTAATTTTTCATGTTTTTGAGGGACAATACATCTTTAATAATGAAGCAAAATAAATATTATTTTGAATCATTAGGAATACGACAATAAATCCAGTTTACATACACGCAGTGTACAATCAACAATTTTGTTCTGTATTCTAAATTTATTCATAATCTAAATCACATTCAAAAATACTGAATTATATTAATTTTAAAAGTGTAAAAATATGGTTAAACTACAATTTAAAAAATAGCAAAGATAAAAAAAATACACCATAATTATTATGTTTATTACTATAAGTATTGACCGATGATGATATGATCAAAGATATTATGTTGAAATGATGTACCTTTTCATTTTAGCAGGATATATGGGCAGAATATCAAACATCTGTATGCCTATAATAAAAAAAGGAAATAGTTAAACACTATAATAATGTTTAGGTATTGTATAATAAAAGTAACTTCAATCTTAGTAATGCTGAGTCAAATTGTCATGTTGTATGGTGGGACACAGTTATGTTTAAATATTTTATTGCATTTATAAAAAAGATATGTAGGATTGTTTTACTAAATTTATGTTTATGCCAGTTGTCAGAGTCAATTATTACCATACTCACTATATAAAAACTTATATTAAATGTTTAAAGATAAAGGCTTTATTGAATGAATGCTTTAATAATATAACATTTAATTAAATTTTGAAATATTTTCTGCATGAATTTGTCAGTGGATTTATCTATTCTTTGTATGGTGATTGTAATGTTTATAATGAATGGAAATAAACAAAGAAATATCTACTTTTATTTTCCTAGCAAAGCAAATGAATAGAACATTTCAAATGTATTGTCAGTAAGTTTTTCTACTACGGTACTGATAATATTCAGTTTGTCCCATTTGTATCCTCCTTTTCGAGATTACTTTTGCAAACAAATACTGTTTTGAAATAGGCTTCTTTTTGGGATTTCACAGTATCTTGATCATATTGAAAAATCTCCTAAAAGATGTAGTATAGAGGTAGCCTAACTAACAGGACTAGGCCCTAGGCCTAGGCTAGAGAGACCCCTAGGCTAGAGAGACTTAAATAATATACTAATTAGGCCTAGGTCGGTAGCCTCAACTCAAAGTCTGAAGAGAAAGCAAATTGATCCCAAATTAGTATTACTTCTACTCGCGAAACAAACTACGTACGTACGAGAGTACCCCAAAAAAATCACCTATTATGGACAACACAATGGATGGCGCACTACTCCAATAATTGTGGACAAAAAGTCACCTATTTTGGACAGCCAATTATGAAAGTCACCTATTATGGACAAACAACAGCGCCCTCTAGTCCCTATTGTGGACAGAAAGTAACCTATTATGGACAAAATATAGCGCCCTCTAGTCCCTATTGTGGACAGAAAGTAACCTATTATGGACAGAAAAGTAACCTATTGTGGACAGATTTCACCAACCCTATTGCCATCTTTCGGGTCATAACGCACACGCGTTGTCAAAAAATAAAAGGGTCAGAATTTTACCATTTTTCGAAAATTTCACTGCCGGGGACCAACGGAATTTTTTCGAAAAATGACAAAAATGTCCACTTTTTAAAATTCGATAATTATGCTATAATATCGCCATTTATGCACATATATTGTGTTAATATCATCTTATAGAGCCAGAGTAACTAGTTATGTTAAAAAATAAATGGGTCGACATTTTTTCCATTTTTCGGAAATTTCACGATAGGAGACCCAAGGAATTGTTCAAAAAATGGCAAAAATTTTCACTTTTTAAACTTAAATAATTATGCTATAATATTGCCATTTATGCACATATATTATTGTAACATCAGCTTATAGAGCCATAGTAACTAGTTATGTAAAAAATAAAAAGGGTCGAAATTTTGCAATAATATTTCCATTTATGCGCATATATTGTGTTAACATCATCTTATGGAGTCATAGAAACTAGTTATGTTAAAAAATAAATGGGTCGGTATTTGGCCATTATTTCGAAAATTTTACGACGGGGCACCAAAGAAAATTTTTTCGAAAAATCGCCAATTTTTTTCCTTTTTAAAATTCAATAATTATGCTATAATATTGAAATTTATGCACATATATTGTGTTAACATCATCTTATGGACACATAAAAACTAGTTATATAAAAAAAAAGGGTAAGAATTTGGCTATTTTTCGAAAATTTCACTGCAGGGGACCGAAGGAATTTTTTCGAAAAATGGCAAAATTGTCCAGTTTTTAAAATCCAATAATTATGCTATTATATTGTCATTTATGCATATATTGTGTTAACATCATCTTATAGCGCCATAATAACTAGTTATGTCAAAAATAAAAAGGTCGAAATTTAGCAATTTTTCGAAAATTTCACTGCGGGTGGGACTGAAAGAATTTTTTCGAAAAATGTCCAAAATTTAGACCCTTTTATTTTTCAACATCATCTTATGTAGCCATAAAAACTAGTTATGTCAAAAAATGAAAGGGTCAGAATTTGACCATTTTTCGAAAATTTCACTGCAGGGGACCAAAGGAATTTTTTCAAAAAATGACAAAAATGTCCACTTTTTAAAATTCGATAATTATGCTATAATATTGCCATTTATGCACATATATTGTGTTAATATCATCTTATAGAGCCAGAGTAACTAGTTATGTTACAAAAATAAATGGGTGGACATTTTTTCCATTTTTCGGAAATTTCACGATAGGAGACCCAAGGAATTGTTCAAAAAATGGCACAAATTTCCACTTTTAAACTTCAATAATTATGCTATAATATTGTCATTTATGCACATATATTATTGTAACATCAGCTTATAGAGCCATATTAACTAGTTATGTAAAAAATAAAAGGGTCGAAATTTTGCAAGTTTTTGAAAATTTCAATGCGGGGGAAAAAAGGAATTATTTCGAAAAATGGCAAAAATGTCCACTTTTTAAAATTCGATAATTATGCTATAATATTGTCATTTATGCACATTTACTTTTTTATCATCATCTTATAGAGCCATAGTAACTAGTTATGTAAGAAAAACAAAAGGGTCGAAATTTTGACATTTTTCGAAAATTTCACTGCGGGGGACCAAAGGAATTTTTTTCGAAAAACGACAAAAATGTCCACTTTTTAAAATTCGATAATTATGTTATAATATTGTCAATTATGATTATTTATTTTGTTAACATCATCTTATAGAGCCATAATAACTAGTTTATGTCAACAAATAAAAGTGTCGAATATAATTGTTAATTTCCATGTCAATGTCTCTCTCGACACTCTCGATATTTTGGGTCCTTTCCAGGAGTCCAGAAAATACAAAGAGACTGAAGACCGTAACATGTTGCACCAGTGTTCTTTGTTAAAACATTGGTTAATAGATATTAATGGTAACCTTGATCAAAATGGGGAAAACTTACAACCACCTTCGACCATGCCAAGATACATGGCACATACTTCAAACTGCGATATGAAAACGTAGAGATACCCAGTTCTTTCAAACGTATATGGAAGATGTGGAACTGCAGCTAATATGGAAATCTAAAAAATTGACATATTAATGAGTTTGAATAAACTAACTGTTTTCTTTAAATCAAGATGAAGTAAAATGTAATGGTCCTGTAATATTACAATACCATAACAGTTTTGTTTAGAAAACTATCTCATTTGCATTTGCAAACCAGATGAACACTTATAACCTTAGAATATCTTATCAGTTACAAATAAAAGATATAATTGGTAATCTAAACAATTTCTATGATTACTATAGACAATTAAATGTTTAGAATATGTAAATTATAAAAAACAATTTACAACACAGAAGCTGGAAATGTTTATTATTATCAATATGTAATAACAATAAAACATCAAAGACATATTTATTATCCTCATACGGTATTTAAAATTCATTTATTTTAATTAATAATAAATCAAATAATATATACCTTCCAAAAAGTCATGCATTTTGTTATTTCGTACCCCATAACAATACTAAAGGGTGAATTTTTTTCTATAGGTTTAATAAGTTAAAAACCACATAAATCTATTGGTAATAACATTTTGATAATTTTTTAATATATAGCAATTAAACAGTTTATATACTACTTATTGGTTCCTAGAAATGCAAAATATGTTGACTAAATCCAAAATTATTAGCAAAAATGTTACCCCTTACCCCATAATATTTAATAATTACAAATTACTATTACGGTCACAATTCCTAATATTATTACACATGTTTATTTGTTTTTAATCTTTAACTTCAATTTCTTGTCCATTGTCTTTATAGGTTTAAAAAAAAGCTATATTTGGTGTATTTTTGCGTTAAATATTGAAACTTTATTAATGTTACATTTGGACGAAATTGCATTTCTTTAAATGTTCAATGACCATTTGACCTACAAAGATGTCAATATATGTTACGTTTTATTTTTTCACAATGAATATAACAATTAGGCAACCTACGCAGTACATATTAATACCAAAAATATGCAAATGTGATCACTAAATACAAAGTTATTAGGAAAAATGTAACCCGGTCTTGAAACACTATTTTCGTTTACACCAATCCACATACCATTTGTCTTTTTTCTATTTAATGTTAACCCTGAAACACTACAAAAAGACTCAATCTCATTAAAGAAATATTTTAAACTACCTTCGTCATGTGAAAAAATTACGGTGTCATCCGCTAATTGAGCAATTTTAACGATATTATCATCATCGTCATTGCTATTAGGTAACGTAATTCCTATACATTTAGAATTATTTCTGATATTTACTGCCATTATTTCTGATACCAGAATAAATAGCAAAGCAGATAATGGACAGCCTTGCCTCACACCACACTCCATTTTAAACTTTCTGACAACCATCCGTTGTTTACTATGACACATTCTGTTTCTTTATACATAACCTTTATCCATTTTATAAATGAATTTCCAAAACCAAAGAGTTTTAAAACCTTAAACAGTAGTATTCTGTCTATTGAGTCGAAAGCTTTCGCATAATCAAGAAAAACAATAGCACCTGTCATACATTTTGCTTTTGTGTAGTCTAGTATGTCATTTACCAGTCTTACATTTTCTCCTCCAAACCTTTTCTTAATATAACCTTTTTGATCTTGATTTATAATGGAACCTATAACATTGTGTAACCTATTAGCTAGAATGTGAGCCAATATTTTATAATCCACATTAAGTAGTGTTATTGGTCTCCAATTATTTAGGTTTTCCCTCTGTCCATTTTTGTATAAAATATTAATAATACCTCTTCTTTAACAAAGCTATAATTCAATGAATCACACAATAAATATTTTACATTCTCCCAAAATGTACGATAAAATTCTACACTTAATCCATCAATACCAGGACTCTTATTTGTTTTCATTTTAAAAATCGTTTTTGTGCATTCGTCGACTGTTACAAGACCTTCACATTTTATTACATCTTCTTCTAACAACGTTTTTAATTTTGTGTGCTTTAGATATTTGTTCATATCGTTTAGAGGTATTTCTTTATTAGAGTATATGTTTTTATAAAATAGAACTTCTTTCAGAATTTCATCATTGTTAGATGTATATTTTCCATTACTTTTTAAAACAGATTTAATGTGTTTTCTTTTAGCATTATTCTTTTCTAACCCTAAGAAGAATTTATTATTTTTTTCTCATTTTTCAAACCAATCAATTCTGGATCTGACAATTGCACCTTTTGCTTCAACTAAATATATGCTCTCTAAGTCATTCCTTTTTGTAATTAATTGTTTTTCGATTCTTTCATCGTATACTTGATTAAGCTTTTGTGTAAGCTCGTTGACTTCTTTTATTAAGCTTACTTTATCCAAATTTCTTTCCATTTTCTTTTTTTTACAAAATTTTACAGAACATTCTTTTATTTTTACTTTAAGTAATTCCCAGAGCACGTCTGGTCTTAGATTGTTTTCATTTTTTTTTGTATTTTCAATTATTCCTTTTATTTTTCGGACGTATTCTTTATCATTTAGAACACTATTGTTGATTTTCCATACTCCTGGACCTCTTTTTTCTTGATGTTGATCATTGGATATTTTTAGTGATATGGCCTGATGATCTGAGCATATCGAAGGTCTAATGTCTGTAGACAAAACATCGCCATTTTTATTGAGGGAACTCGATATGCACCAAAAATCGAGTCTTCTATATGTATTTGTCCTTCTCCATGTAAACTGGGTTTTATTTTTATTGTTATGTCTCCATATATCGATTAAGTTAAGTTTAGTCATACATTTTTTTAAAGCAGATGGTGCACTGTCATATAGATTTACACTATTTTTTTGATCCAACTTTCTATCTAAGATACAATTCATATCTCCTCCAATAATTATGAATTCGTCATTGGTAATACTTAAGTTATCAATCTTTCTTTCTAATTTATTAAAAAAGAGATACCTTTCTTTGTAATTGTTGGGTGCATATATGTTAAAGAAGTAAAACATTTTATCATTGTATTTTACTCTAAGGATGATCAGTCTACCCTCATCATCACTATATTTGCACTCAATATCGTTGGGGTCAAACCCTGATTTAAAAAATATTGAGACACCTCTACTTTTCGTTGTTCCAAAACTATGATACGATGCGCCTTTCCACAACGTCTTATTATAATTTACAACATTTTTATCAAGATGCGTTTCTTGTAGAAAAACAATGTCGAACTTTTGGTCATCTAACCAATTGAATATCTTCTTCCTTTTATACTTTTCTCTAATACCTCTAACATTTAGAGATATTAAATGTAGAGAATTATTTATATTTTTTTGTTTTTTCATTCAATATATATGTATATATACAGAATACCTCCTTATATACCCATTGGATGACCAAACACATATAATACAAAAAATTAACAAACACGCGTGTGTTTCTTTCGATATTTTTTTTAAACACTATCATTTTTTTGGGGGTTTTTTAAAATTATTTAATAAAATAAAAATGTTAAAGTTGAAACGATGTCAACTATATAGTATCAGTAGAACCAGACAAGCAATTTTAACTTACAGAGTCAGATTTCTTGTCCTTTTTTCTGCGTTTTCGCTTTCAGTGAGTTTCTTTCTTTTTCCTGCTGCAAAGTTCTCTCTTGCTGTGGTAGCTTGATCTTTAGTACCGGTACTTGCCGGCTCAGCGTTACTAGCAATTGCGAAGTCAGTGATCGGCCTCAAACCCTTCTTGTTACTACTAATCTTGTCGGTGATTTTATTCAATTGTTCAACGTTGTTTGCTTTTTTTTTCTTTTGTTTCTTTTTTTCGTTCTTGGTTGCTTGATGCTCTTTCGTTTCCGTTGATTCGTTACCTTCCTGGCTTATAGTTTTTACTCTGTCAATAGCGTCTTGCATAATTAGTTGGACTCTTTCATCTAATTCGGTAGAATCTGAGATGTTTTTTGGTTTGTCTGGTTTGCTTAAAAGTTCTTCTAGGACTTCAATGACATTACATGTTGATTCATTCTGCTCCCTTGCTTCTTGAACATTTTCAATACCCACTTCTTCATCTTGTTCCGTGTCTTGTTTCTTTTCATTTATTTCTTGCGTATTACTTTCTTCATAATCAACATTGCCATTAATTTGATAAGAGTCTGTTGTATTAGCAACATTATTACAATGCTTTGCCATGTGACCAGGTTTACGGCATATGTGGCAGATTGTATTTTCCATCTTTTTAGGGAACTCATATATTTTGTGGCCTACAAGACCACACTGAAAGCATGTTACTTCAATCTGTTGGTTGCTGTGGAAAAGCCTAGCATTGAAGCTGTTGATCTTAAGAAATCTCGGCAAGCTTCCTTTAAATCGTTCTACGATTACTGCTCGGTCTCCATTCAAGAAGCGGGATAATTTGCCATTTATTCTGAATTTTACTAGTTGTATCTCTCCAATGATCTTGCATCCTATTTTTTTTAACGAGTCGGTTATTTCTTCGTTTCTAACAGACAGTGGTATGTCTTTGACCAGTACTCTTACAGAATTTTCATCTCTATTTATGTATGGGTTCAAGTCATAGACAGGTACTTGCTTTCCTTTAATGTTAAGGCCTGCAGTTATTACTTTAACTCTTTCATTATGGTCGTTTATATATATTCGCCATAGGTTTTTCACTTTTTGTGCTCCGATAAGGTTATCACAGTTCATCACTTTTAATAAGGCAAAGTAGATATCTTCTTCTTTCAGATATTCATCTTCCTTTTTCCGAATGTCATCATATTTTACAAATACTGGTTTAACCCGTTGTATGTTAGGTTGAGTTGATGTCTCCATAGCTACAGACGTTTTTCTTGAACAATGGATGCTTACTAGAGCGTGAAGCGTGCGTACAAAGGATAGCTAGGCCTTGTTGGTTGTGGTTGTCAAGATAAACAATAGCCTTACCCTTGTTTTCTTCGCTGTAGTATTGGCGGTACAATCAAAACGTAGTCGTGTTCGGGCCTGTACAAATTTACTCCTCAAATAACGTTAAAGAATATCCAAATGTAAAATCACAAGCTGATATTAGATCTCCTTCAAATGAGTGATTAGATGTTAGATATACCGTATTTTGATTTCAATCTTACGTTTAGTATTTTTAGATTTTTGAACGTTGGTTTTCTTTAAGTACTTGTACTTTAAAACGCCACCAACATTTTCTCTGGTTCAGTTGAATGTTAGTGAATAGTTTCATGCATCAGTTTCTCTATTGCGCCTACACTTTTTAATATTTTTTTCGAACGCAACACTTGGTGGTTTTCTTTCATTCCCTGGTTTGTTTCTTTTATCACATACATGTACGTCGTTTTGAATAATGAAGTAATGAATTACAACATAAAGACTTTAAAATGCTAAAACATTAATCTAAAAGACTTCCTTCCCACAGTAGATTTAAGGCCAATTTACATAAAGAGCGGTAATGGTAAGCGGTAAAACCGTCGTAAGCGAAACAAAATATAGAATCTTGATATTTCTCATGACCTAGCGAAAACCCGCTCTGTTTAAATTACAGATTCTACGTGGGACATGCACGCAGTTTTCTGTTTACCGTGTACCGCGCGTATGTGTACATTTGCGGTACAATTTTTAGTAGTGTATACTAACTATAGAAATTTTGCTTCAAGCCATATTTTTCTTAAAATAAGTAAGAATTTACAGATTTTTTAAAATAAAATTCTTGTTTCAAGCAATACTATAAATAACCTTATAATATTATGCTTGTAACACTCCGAAGTCTCGTGCATTCACCGTAATTTAAATGCCATAATTATGTAATGTTGTGATAATATATTGGTAATATTAATTAAAAGCCGATGAGCCAAGGAAAAATTATCCATGGGGAGGCCTACGTTACCCCCTTTTAGCCTATTATACTACCCTTACAAAAAATCTCTATAGAATTCTATATAGAAGTTTAAATATAATTCTACGGTCAATCTATAGAAACAGATAGTTTATAGAAATGTTTTATGGAATTTATAGATTCCATATAGCTTTACAGGGTTCTATAGGAATTGCTTTATAGAAACTTTTAGTAGAAAAAAAGGTTTTATAGAATTTATGATTCTTTATTACGGGTTTTTGTAGATTTATGAGTCTATATATCTTTATAGGCCTAGAGTTCTATATAAATGCTTCATTGAAAATATTAAAATTACAGAAGAATTGATATCATTTATTCATAAGTAACATAACATTGTTTAACAACAGCAATACTATATACTGTAAAATGTGTATTATATGACTTCACTGGGGATTACCAAGGTGGGTAAAAGTTGTATTGGTACGCCGGGTTGGCTTGGGTACGAGATGACCAGCACCCATTCATGAATGCGTCTACATGCGCGCATATGCCTCCCCTTGATCCTAGCTCAGTGTTTACAGTCATGTCATGCCAAAACTCACTACAAATAAATGTATTGACCATTAAAACCATCTCAAAACAGTATGAAAACATCATTTTAATGTTTATCTTTGTATAATAAAAACAAAAAATTAGAAGTTTGATCATGGACCTATAAATTAGTTAAATCATTTATAGGTCCATGGTTTGATTTTGTTTGTGGCTTATAATTATATACAATTTATTGCCGAAAACACCATTTTCGTTGTGCTTTGCCATTGCGACCCTCATGTTTCGGATTCGTCTATCCCTACTCGTCGTGAGATGCGCCCTATCTTGAGCGGTTCTCTAATTTTTAAGCGAAGTGTGACATCTTCCTACTACACCACCAGTACATTAGGTTTTTTTATTTCATACAATAGTGCTATTTTTCCCAAACCCTTCCCATCATGCATTGTGCAATGACGTCCTCGCGAAATCAAGCTGTCTGCGATAAACCTTCTTATTTCTCAGGAACCGTTCCAATGGTACATATGTTTTGGTTCCAAACTCATCAATACTCATCGATTCATCGAAATGTGTCATCTATATCTTAATGTTTAAAATAATTAAATTTGATAAATTGGTTTCTGGCATATGTATGTAGAATGTCCATCTGTGCACCATAAATCAACGAACTGGTGGTAGAATATATCAATTTTAAAGAGAGATTAATGGTTATTATATTGTAATAAATGTATTCTATTTTCAACTCTATTTGAAAACACCTCCTATTTTGACAATCCGATTCCGAATGTAGCACACCGTATGTGGTTGTTGACTACTCAATGCCCGCACACAATAATTTGAGCATGCTTCGCTCCTTTTACAATAATTGCTGAATCTCGGTACACTATTAAAGTGTAAATTGTAAACTATTAAAACAATACTTTTTACATATATTGCTTGACGGCTATGAATGGAACATTCCAATATCCCTTCCAGGTGCCAATTCCCTCCTTAGGTGGTAATAAATCAGTGCACAATAAACCAGAAATTCGATCCAGTTTTCAGTTGGTAAACAAGAAATATTTCTTACAAAAAACGCCGCTCGACATTTTTACTAACATTTTAAATTAATTGTTCTTTCTTCAGATATAATGATTTATCTAGGCCCCTATATATAAATTATGGTTAATTCTGACATAGGCAAGCAAAACTTTGGTACAAATCTCTAATCTATCTCAGATGTACCGTAAAATGCAAATTATTATTAGTTTTCACTATTACGATATTGTTCCATATTTCTATCTAAGGAAGATATTATAAAGAGTTTTTTAAGTATATTATAAAGAGTAACAAAATTTCATGATTTCATCGGTATATTTTCAACTGAATTTCAATTGTACGCGGTCAAAGTAATTCCCGGGTTCACGATGAGTTCACCTTGCAACAACCTGGCTTCAACTAAGTTGGTCGTTAGTGGCTATAGCCATTTTAGTTTTTTGTTTATTTTTGGAACGGACCGCGTGCTTGTGAAGGTACAGTAGTTAAAAAATAAAAATTATACTGCAAATTAATAAAGATCAAATTAAATATACGCCATAAAGCGGAATATATTGTGGGGAATAGTATTATAACAATACATAGGGAGATCTGATGCTATCTGTGTCCCGTTAGGACCGAGATATCTGCCCATGTTGCTAGCTGTCTAAAACGTCTTCTTTCTTGGACAGAAATGCCCACTCTGTCGCGGAAGTTAGTTCCAAAAGATGTTTAAATTAATATATATATGTATTAATTATTAGGATGGTATTTATTTGAATAAACGCCTCCCAATAAAACATCACTTTGAATAATAATCTACCACCAACCCAACTATCTAATAAAATCCCATCCATCCACATTTATACACCCAATATTGTATTATATTTATAATAACACAATTTTAAACTATTTGTAGTAGAATTCATCGCACTGTTATCTACAATTTACCAAGCATTTGTTATTCTTTTTACCACTTTTCATATATATTAGAAGATTTCATTTGACTATAAATGTTACCATATTATTAAAACTAAAAAAATCAAACACATCTCTCGAATAAGCACCTCCCTCAAATGAATTCCGCCTCCCCACCTCCGCCCTATAAGGGCCCTACCAAACAATAAACACTATACTTTGAAATGTTATTAATCATCTAAGACACTGTGAAACAGAGTAGGTTTAGTTTTACGAATGTCAAGCATTTATAATAATGGTAACCGACAGAAAACATACAAGGAAGCGTCCTTCTAAAACCTTTTTACCCGAGTCATTATCATTCCGAAAACCATCGTCACTTTCTAGAGGGGGAGAGAGCGCATTAATTACTCCCTAATTTGACCCGGCCCACATATGTATATACGCCTACTACCAAGCTGGGGATAACGATGCAACATTAAAAGTTAATAGCATACATTGCCTGTTGATATTTTGTACCAATATTAAAAAATTAAAAAAAAAGAATCTGACTTGTAGTTTTCGAAATATAGGGTCCAATACATCGCCGAAAATAATCGTTTTTAGCCACAAACGAAGTAAATAAATTGCGTTTCCAGTAGGAAATTGTATGAACTTTAAAAATTACGGTAAAATTACGGCAACATTGTAAAATTCAATCAAATATGATATTACATGTCTATTAAATAAAAAAGAGTGTTTATTTAACTTAAAATTCAAAGAATTTCAAAACATTATTTTCCCGTGTGTTGGACAAGCAGTCCTCAGGACTTCACTTTGTGTTGATTCGCGTCAAGTCAACCAATCTAAGGGCGAGAATCCAAAATCGTTCAACCGTGAGCCCTCTTAGACTCTCTTTTCCCAGACTTTGTTTGGGTCAAGCAGCTTGGACATATCAATTAGTCGAGTTTACAAAATACCGAAAATGTCAGCCGTAGATAATAAACTTGATGTAGCTTCTGAATGAGTAGTCCTCTGGGGATACTATAGGTAATTAAAAATACAAAATACAATCAACTGTCTTACTGCAGTTCCAGAAACTTTTTTTGTAGGGTCGTCGTGAAATTATCTAAGACTACTTGTACATGACGTAATGCTTAATTTAGTGTACGTCGTCGAAACTCTGTGTTGCAGTGGTGTATCTTGTGTTTTTATTATTTTAAGTTATACACTAATGTCTTTCCCAAATCTATTATTTCTAATTTTATAAACTGTACGAAAAGTACACTGTACACAATAGTATCAATTGGCTTGGAAGGAATTGTGCAATACGTTGAAAAACATTTATGTTTTTATTTCAGAAGTTATATTACAATTCTATCTGTGCACCATGCGACAGTATGTTGGTTATTTATTTTATGGAAATAAATTAATTCACTTTTTTACGTCTCTATAAGTGTGATGTTTAACCAATATTGAATGTCGGTATTTTCATAAACATATTAAAATTCCATCTGTGCACCATGCGACAATATGTTGGTTATTCATTTTATGGAAATGAATAATTTAACTTTTTTACGTCTCTATAAGTATGATGTTAAATTCACTGGATGCCAGAAGTTTGTTGGCATTGGCATAATAAAGATAGAGGAAAATGCTGACTTTGTTGATGTTGATGGTTGAGGTAATTCCAGTTTTCATTGCCTGGCATTTCCCTTCCCTTGATAACATTGATTATTATTATGATATTGATTATGATGACAATTATAATACAGGAATCGAAGATCTGGATACATTTCCCCAATGTGAGTACAAAGGACATGGAATTCTTGGTCGAGAACACTCATATAATATAAACGACAATCCATTTCTATGGTACGAGATAACTGAATTTGCTAGGTATGAAGGAGGCTTGACGAACCTACCGTTGAGGTGTAACTACATTCATCAAATAAAGGTAAGGGATAGCTTTAATTATGCCTGACAGTAAATATCAAGATTGATAACTGCAACGGAACAGAATTATATGATGCAAGGTGTCATAGGAAACTGTGATCTAATTAATAACCATTGATAATTTGTGTATGTTCAATTTATTCAAACAAAAAATGTGTAAAGCTTATAGTAGCAGTAATATTACTACATAGGATACACAATGATGATAATAATAATAAAACAATACAGTCTATTACCGTATCTATTTTCCAGCTACAAACCGGAGACTGGTACTGTATTATTTTCACCAACCATGATAAGACCATGGTAAGTTGAATTGCACAATACTATTTCAATACAGAAGAATTCTTTATTCAAATATTGTTTTCACCCTACTAATAATAATAATTTTTTTCTTCCAAGTCAAATATTACACATTACTAATATTTTCTTAATTTTGTGAAAATATGTTTTGTTTCTTTAATTTCTTTTTGTATTAAAGGTTTTTGAGGTTTATGTATTTGCGAAACCAAGGGGCACACGTCCATGGTGGAGGTATCTGAAGGGGGTCTGGAACCATGATCGTACAGAACCGAAGTACTATAACACTAATACATCTGATCCGCTGCACTTGTACCCTAACTATGAATTCATGTGGTGGGATGGTCATTATTTCAGGAACTCATACGAAAGGAGAAGATACTGAATGGAAAAGGAATTTTTAAAAAAAGAGTAAAAAACAGCACAACAGTTTCGTATTATATTACGCAATAAATTATATTAGCTTAAAAATCTGTGCGTGCAGACTAAGTCTGCGCGCACCACCCGACCTCTGGGAATGCGCGTACTGCATGCAATGGTATAATTACAGTAATCATTATAAAGGATGATAAGGCAAAGCGAACTGATAATTTTATTAAAAACGTCAGATTTCCTGCTGTGTTCGCTACTTTTTCTGACATTATTTTCATAACTTCACTTCTACTAGTCCGATTTTCGCCGTTGTTCTTTTACGGTTTTTTTTATTGCAAATTATTAATAGTTTTAACAATCTTAATTTTAATTTATTCAGTTAACAAATCTCGTTGACCTTTTTATTTTTATAGCAGCAGGTTTTATTTTTCCGCGTAAAACCATTTCTATGCGCTGCAATGCTCCGCTGATATTTTTAGCTTTTTATTATTGCATACAACATAATTATGTAACAATCTATTTAATTAGTTGATAAATGGTGTCGAACTTTATTTTGTGAGAATCGACTAATTTCAAATCAGCTTAGAAGCCAATGCATTAGAATAGCGCGAAATTATTCGATCGTATATTCGTGCTGAAGAAGCTCAACTTTGGAAGTAATTATTTAATGACATTTGCTTTATATTGAATTATAATGTTGATTTTTAGTTTGTGTATAGTGTAGATATAAATGTATTTATGTTGAATGTCAGACTACAGAATGGTAAGACACACACGCCATATTGTCTCTAACCAAAAAACCTATCAAATGCTCTGCGTATTTGAGTTCTGGCTTATAATCCAATAAATTGTGCAAAGGCAACTATTCAATTCAATAAGCGTTGTCAAGCGTGAACAGTCAATCCATTATAAATATAGCAGAATTAGATACACTACTTCAACAAGCTGATAAACTTTACATGTCTGAAGATTAAATTGTCACACCAATAATTGGAGTGTGAGGAAAGCTAAAGCGTGGTTCCCACTAGCGACGCAACGTAACGCAACGTAAGCAAATGCCCTTCTAATAATTGTGTTTGCCCCCGCCTGCGTGAAATACTGTGTTGCGTCGTCGGTTCCCACTTGTGATTACGGTACGCAATACAGCACTTTGCGTCGATACGTCGCTGTGTTGCGTTCTAGTGGGTGGGAACCACGCTTTAAGCAATACTATGATCATTGCCTGGTGAAGTGGGGGAAGATTGATGAAAAAAGCTTACTGTGGAAAAATAAAATCTTTGGCAGTTAACACATCCAATTTATTGATAATTATATATTATAATGTGCATGTTTAAAAAAAGGGAATTTAATTAAAATTAGTCTTACCGGTACTAGATTATTTTCAGCGTTTTAATATGTTGTAATACAGTAAGGTAGTCAGGGATATTCTCGAGTATTTACGACTATTATTTGCTGAAATAACAATAATGATGAATAAAGGTCGAATGTCAGAAACGTTAGAAATACCACTTCATTCATTGTTGGACAAAGCATGGATTAAGGAATAGAAGGATATGCCTATGCATCAGTCTGAGATCAAAGCTTCCATGACTCTTACCGACAGAGCGTGGACCGACCACAATGTTACAAAATAAACACAGTTATTAACTTACTTCTTAAGACCTATGAACAACATATTAACAGGGCCATATACATGGCTGCAGTCTGCAGCACCTCAAGTTAGTGTTTAATAACCGACCGACCAATCGACCGACATAATGAGCTGTAGAGTCGCGTTGCACGCGACTATGGAGAGAATGGAACAATGAAAAAAAGAAACTAATTTGCATATAACTAAAATGGCCGTTTTCTTTCAATTTTACCCAAATATCAGTATTGAAGTGTTTGATTCTTGTTTCAAGAAATACTATTAATTTGAAATTGAGATTTGAACAAGGAACCTTCTGGTTCATATGCAGATGTTAGACCACTGGGGCTTTCATGGTTGGATTGCACAGCGACTCTTTAACACTCTTGGAGTGTGGTACGGCGGAACAGCGCTAGTCCCTCAATTGTACGCGCGCACGCGCACCAGAGATTAAATTGATACGCCCTCATCTTTCAGTATTTTCATTCACGAAGCGGGATCTCCAAAGAGATAATTTTATATAGTATATAAACACCACAGGCACAGAACAGATTTAACTGCCCGGTGATATACTGAAAATGTATTAATTAATTGGAAACGATAAGACGAGGAAATATGTGAGAATAATATATATATATATATATAGAAGTTATTCAAATTACTAGCAAAACAGTAAAAATAGCTTTCGCTAATAATCGATATTTGACACCTTAAACTAACAGACAGGAATAGACTAAATGTATCAAAATATAAATAAAATCACCACCTTATAAAGCGTGTGTCACTGTTACTTTAAATAATTTATCTTTAGCAATAGTAATCTATATTGATAACAATGTAAACCATACAAATGTAACAAAAGTAATTAAAACGATTAACAGTTTAAACAATTCATAAATATATATATATATAGTTTGCAACAACTACAGTAGAACAAAAGCAACTTCTGTTACTAACAAATTAGACCATTCATGAAGTAAATGATTAGAATTAAATCATCAATATTTCTATCACAACCGATCGTATCTCCACAAAACATAAGTCAATTTCAGAAAAAAATGAGATGTTTTCATAAGAGTAACGACGACATAATGATTATAGAAAAAAATCAGGTTTATATCGATAACAATAATTTAGACATTCTATACGTGCACATACGTACAAAATATGCTATGGTAATAACTAAACGATTTCAATTAGTATGAACTACAGTACAAGAATGTCTTTCTTGAGAACTATTCATATATAATTGACAAAATTAAGAAAATATTGTCGAGTTCATGTTGTTAGATTTAATGTATATTGCCGGCCGTTTATATATTAAATGTAGCATTTATTTGAAATAAAAATATGTATAAAATCTTCTAGTTGAAATATGTGATTCATTATAATAATTCAACATTTATTAGTTTCTATCAATGGTAAAACAATACAATAAAAAAGAATGATAATTTATAATGAGAAAATACAAAAAAATACCATTAATAGAGGATATTGCAAGAAGAGAATACTTGTCACGCAAGACCCATAAACAAAAGAAAAAATACATTTGTATATAATTATTAAATAAAATAAAAAAGTCATGACAAAAACAGTTTGAATGTCTAGTTTGAGTACAATGATAACAAATTACTTTTAAGTTTTTTACGAAAAGTTGGGAGAGAGGAAGCGTTAACAATATTAGTATCTAATTGATTCCAAATTAAAGGGCCAGAAACATAAATAAAGTGGGAAGAAATAGTTAATCTTACAAAAGGAATAGTTAACTGAAACTTATGAACAGTACTTCTTAAATTATGACCATGGTTGAAATCAGCAGTGTTAAATAAATTCATCATGGGAGAAGGAAGATTGTTAGAAAAATATTAAAAGACAAAAGAGGCACTTTGCAATTTATGTATATCACCTAACTTCAGTAACTTAAGTTCATAAAATAAAGGTTCAGATGGAGTAATGCGAGACGTAAAAGTAAAATTTCTAATAGCACGCTTAATCAGCTTATTACATTTATCGAGATGAGATGGATAGTCAGCAGCCCAAATAATGTTACAATAATAAAGATGAGGTAAAATTAAAGAATTATATAATGAAAGAAGGATACGCCAGGGAAAAGTGTGCTTAAGATTATTTATAATCCTAATTGTTTTAGAAATTTTATTTGCAATATGATTCTGATGACTGGTCCATCTCAAGTTTTCCTGGATTAAAACACCAAGGAACATAGTCTCTGACGTTTGTTTAATGTTATCTCCATTAATAAATATATTGTAATCAGTAAGGTCTAACGATTGACGTTGTGTGTGAAAAAGAATGTAATTGGTTTTCATGGAGTTTATAAGAAGTTTATTTGAGATGATACCAGTCATTATATTTTGACAATTCATTATTTACTATAGAAAATAAAACTTTTAAATCTGAATGAGAAAAAAATAGTGTAGTGTCATCAGCAAAGGAGATGACATGAAGAACCGACCCTTGTGGCACCCCACATGTCATCTCCTCCTCTGGTGATATACAATTACCAAACGAGACATATTGCTTCTTCATACTTAAATAACTACGAAACAATTTTAAGGTAATACCCCTGATTCCATAATTGTTAAGTTTATTATTAAGTATACGGTGATCTATAATATCGAAGGCCTTGGATAAGTCGACAAAGACAAAATAACAAAAATTGTCTTTTTTCAAAGGAGTTTGTTACATTATTTATGAGATCAAGGATTGCATGTGAAGTGGAATGAGATTTACGAAAACATTATTGATGAGCAAAGAGTACGTTATTGCAATCCAGGAACTCATAGAGACGGGAGTACATTAATTTTTCAATGATTTTGGAAAAGGTACTAAGTAGTGAAATGGGTCTGTAATTTGAAAGTATATCTTGTCTACCTTTCTTGAAAATTGGAATAACTTTTGCTAACTTTAAATAATTGGGAAAACTACCTGAAGAAAAAGATGAATTAATACAGAACGTAAGGTGAATAATAATGAATGGAGAAATCAATTTTAATAACGTATGGTGTAACTCCATCATCGCCACCTCCTTTCTTTGGATCAAGATCATTTATAATTATCCTCACTTCATGTTCAGTTACAGGATTTATAAAGAAAGAATGGAGAAGGGGATCAGGAAGATATGATTTAGGATTAATTAAGGAATTGAATTTTTAAGTGAAGTGCCAATTTGAGAAAAATATTTATTAAATTGATTACAAATATCTATTTCAGATGTAATGGTATTGTCATTTATTGTAAGTTGTTTGGGATAGTTTTGACTTGACTTATTAGGGGATAAAACAGAATTAATAATGGACCAGGTTTTTTTAAGATTGCCTTTGACCGTGTCAAATTGTAAAGAAAAATAATTCTTTTTGCAGTGCGGCAAAGCTTATTAACGTTTCCGTTGATTCGTTACCTTCCTGGCTTATAGTTTTTACTCTGTCAATAGCGTCTTGCATAATTAGTTGGACTCTTTCATCTAATTCGATAGAATCTGAGATGTTTTTTGGTTTGTCTGGTTTGCTTAAAAGTTCTTCTAGGACTTCAATGACATTACATGTTGATTCATTCTGCTCCCTTGCTTCTTGAACATTTTCAATACCCACTTCTTCATCTTGTTCCGTGTCTTGTTTCTTTTCATTTATTTCTTGCGTATTACTTTCTTCATAATCAACATTGCCATTAATTTGATAAGAGTCTGTTGTATTAGCAACATTATTACAATGCTTTGCCATGTGACCAGGTTTACGGCATATGTGGCAGATTGTATTTTCCATCTTTTTAGGGCACTCATATATTTTGTGGCCTACAAGACCACACTGAAAGCATGTTACTTCAATCTGTTGGTTGCTGTGGAAAAGCCTAGCATTGAAGCTGTTGATCTTAAGAAATCTCGGCAAGCTTCCTTTAAATCGTTCTACGATTACTGCTCGGTCTCCATTCAAGAAGCGGGATAATTTGCCATTTATTCTGAATTTTACTAGTTGTATCTCTCCAATGATCTTGCATCCTATTTTTTTTAACGAGTCGGTTATTTCTTCGTTTCTAACAGACAGTGGTATGTCTTTGACCAGTACTCTTACAGAATTTTCATCTCTATTTATGTATGGGTTCAAGTCATAGACAGGTACTTGCTTTCCTTTAATGTTAAGGCCTGCAGTTATTACTTTAACTCTTTCATTATGGTCGTTTATATATATTCGCCATAGGTTTTTCACTTTTTGTGCTCCGATAAGGTTATCACAGTTCATCACTTTTAATAAGGCAAAGTAGATATCTTCTTCTTTCAGATATTCATCTTCCTTTTTCCGAATGTCATCATATTTTACAAATACTGGTTTAACCCGTTGTATGTTAGGTTGAGTTGATGTCTCCATAGCTACAGACGTTTTTCTTGAACAATGGATGCTTACTAGAGCGTGAAGCGTGCGTACAAAGGATAGCTAGGCCTTGTTGGTTGTGGTTGTCAAGATAAACAATAGCCTTACCCTTGTTTTCTTCGCTGTAGTATTGGCGGTACAATCAAAACGTAGTCGTGTTCGGGCCTGTACAAATTTACTCCTCAAATAACGTTAAAGAATATCCAAATGTAAAATCACAAGCTGATATTAGATCTCCTTCAAATGAGTGATTAGATGTTAGATATACCGTATTTTGATTTCAATCTTACGTTTAGTATTTTTAGATTTTTGAACGTTGGTTTTCTTTAAGTACTTGTACTTTAAAACGCCACCAACATTTTCTCTGGTTCAGTTGAATGTTAGTGAATAGTTTCATGCATCAGTTTCTCTAAGGCTGTCTATTGCGCCTACACTTTTTAATATTTTTTTCGAACGCAACACTTGGTGGTTTTCTTTCATTCCCTGGTTTGTTTCTTTTATCACATACATGTACGTCGTTTTGAATAATGAAGTAATGAATTACAACATAAAGACTTTAAAATGCTAAAACATTAATCTAAAAGACTTCCTTCCCACAGTAGATTTAAGGCCAATTTACATAAAGAGCGGTAATGGTAAGCGGTAAAACCGTCGTAAGCGAAACAAAATATAGAATCTTGATATTTCTCATGACCTAGCGAAAACCCGCTCTGTTTAAATTACAGATTCTACGTGGGACATGCACGCAGTTTTCTGTTTACCGTGTACCGCGCGTATGTGTACATTTGCGGTACAATTTTTAGTAGTGTATACTAACTATAGAAATTTTGCTTCAAGCCATATTTTTCTTAAAATAAGTAAGAATTTACAGATTTTTTAAAATAAAATTCTTGTTTCAAGCAATAGTATAAATAACCTTATAATATTATGCTTGTAACACTCCGAAGTCTCGTGCATTCACAGTAATTTAAATGCCATAATTATGTAATGTTGTGATAATATATTGGTAATATTAATTAAAAGCCGATGAGCCAAGGAAAAAGTATCCATGGGGAGGCCTACGTTACCCCCTTTTAGCCTATTATACTACCCTTACAAAAAATCTCTATAGAATTCTATATAGAAGTTTAAATATAATTCTACGGTCAATCTATAGAAACAGATAGTTTATAGAAATGTTTTATGGAATTTATAGATTCCATATAGCTTTACAGGGTTCTATAGGAATTGCTTTATAGAAACTTTTAGTAGAAAAAAAGGTTTTATAGAATTTATGATTCTTTATTACGGGTTTTTGTAGATTTATGAGTCTATATATCTTTATAGGCCTAGAGTTCTATATAAATGCTTCATTGAAAATATTAAAATTACAGAAGAATTGATATCATTTATTCATAAGTAACATAACATTGTTTAACAACAGCAATACTATATACTGTAAAATGTGTATTATATGACTTCACTGGGGATTACCAAGGTGGGTAAAAGTTGTATTGGTACGCCGGGTTGGCTTGGGTACGAGATGACCAGCACCCATTCATGAATGCGTCTACATGCGCGCATATGCCTCCCCTTGATCCTAGCTCAGTGTTTACAGTCATGTCATGCCAAAACTCACTACAAATAAATGTATTGACCATTAAAACCATCTCAAAACAGTATGAAAACATCATTTTAATGTTTATCTTTGTATAATAAAAACAAAAAATTAGAAGTTTGATCATGGACCTATAAATTAGTTAAATCATTTATAGGTCCATGGTTTGATTTTGTTTGTGGCTTATAATTATATACAATTTATTGCCGAAAACACCATTTTCGTTGTGCTTTGCCATTGCGACCCTCATGTTTCGGATTCGTCTATCCCTACTCGTCGTGAGATGCGCCCTATCTTGAGCGGTTCTCTAATTTTTAAGCGAAGTGTGACATCTTCCTACTACACCACCAGTACATTAGGTTTTTTTATTTCATACAATAGTGCTATTTTTCCCAAACCCTTCCCATCATGCATTGTGCAATGACGTCCTCGCGAAATCAAGCTGTCTGCGATAAACCTTCTTATTTCTCAGGAACCGTTCCAATGGTACATATGTTTTGGTTCCAAACTCATCAATACTCATCGATTCATCGAAATGTGTCATCTATATCTTAATGTTTAAAATAATTAAATTTGATAAATTGGTTTCTGGCATATGTATGTAGAATGTCCATCTGTGCACCATAAATCAACGAACTGGTGGTAGAATATATCAATTTTAAAGAGAGATTAATGGTTATTATATTGTAATAAATGTATTCTATTTTCAACTCTATTTGAAAACACCTCCTATTTTGACAATCCGATTCCGAATGTAGCACACCGTATGTGGTTGTTGACTACTCCATGCCCGCACACAATAATTTGAGCATGCTTCGCTCCTTTTACAATAATTGCTGAATCTCGGTACACTATTAAAGTGTAAATTGTAAACTATTAAAACAATACTTTTTACATATATTGCTTGACGGCTATGAATGGAACATTCCAATATCCCTTCCAGGTGCCAATTCCCTCCTTAGGTGGTAATAAATCAGTGCACAATAAACCAGAAATTCGATCCAGTTTTCAGTTGGTAAACAAGAAATATTTCTTACAAAAAACGCCGCTCGACATTTTTACTAACATTTTAAATTAATTGTTCTTTCTTCAGATATAATGATATGATTTATCTAGGCCCCTATATATAAATTATGGTTAATTCTGACATAGGCAAGCAAAACTTTGGTACAAATCTCTAATCTATCTCAGATGTACCGTAAAATGCAAATTATTATTAGTTTTCACTATTACGATATTGTTCCATATTTCTATCTAAGGAAGATATTATAAAGAGTTTTTTAAGTATATTATAAAGAGTAACAAAATTTCATGATTTCATCGGTATATTTTCAACTGAATTTCAATTGTACGCGGTCAAAGTAATTCCCGGGTTCACGATGAGTTCACCTTGCAACAACCTGGCTTCAACTAAGTTGGCCGTTAGTGGCTATAGCCATTTTAGTTTTTTGTTTATTTTTGGAACGGACCGCGTGCTTGTAAAGGTACAGTAGTTAAAAAATAAAAATTATACTGCAAATTAATAAAGATCAAATTAAATATACGCCATAAAGCGGAATATATTGTGGGGAATAGTATTATAACAATACATAGGGAGATCTGATGCTATCTGTGTCCCGTTAGGACCGAGATATCTGCCCATGTTGCTAGCTGTCTAAAACGTCTTCTTTCTTGGACAGAAATGCCCACTCTGTCGCGGAAGTTAGTTCCAAAAGATGTTTAAATTAATATATATATGTATTAATTATTAGGATGGTATTTATTTGAATAAACGCCTCCCAATAAAACATCACTTTGAATAATAATCTACCACCAACCCAACTATCTAATAAAATCCCATCCATCCACATTTATACACCCAATATTGTATTATATTTATAATAACACAATTTTAAACTATTTGTAGTAGAATTCATCGCACTGTTATCTACAATTTACCAAGCATTTGTTATTCTTTTTACCACTTTTCATATATATTAGAAGATTTCATTTGACTATAAATGTTACCATATTATTAAAACTAAAAAAATCAAACACATCTCTCGAATAAGCACCTCCCTCAAATGAATTCCGCCTCCCCACCTCCGCCCTATAAGGGCCCTACCAAACAATAAACACTATACTTTGAAATGTTATTAATCATCTAAGACACTGTGAAACAGAGTAGGTTTAGTTTTACGAATGTCAAGCATTTATAATAATGGTAACCGACAGAAAACATACAAGGAAGCGTCCTTCTAAAACCTTTTTACCCGAGTCATTATCATTCCGAAAACCATCGTCACTTTCTAGAGGGGGAGAGAGCGCATTAATTACTCCCTAATTTGACCCGGCCCACATATGTATATACGCCTACTACCAAGCTGGGGATAACGATGCAACATTAAAAGTTAATAGCATACATTGCCTGTTGATATTTTGTACCAATATTAAAAAATTTAAAAAAAAGAATCTGACTTGTAGTTTTCGAAATATAGGGTCCAATACATCGCCGAAAATAATCGTTTTTAGCCACAAACGAAGTAAATAAATTGCGTTTCCAGTAGGAAATTGTATGAACTTTAAAAATTACGGTAAAATTACGGCAACATTGTAAAATTCAATCAAATATGATATTACATGTCTATTAAATAAAAAAGAGTGTTTATTTAACTTAAAATTCAAAGAATTTCAAAACATTATTTTCCCGTGTGTTGGACAAGCAGTCCTCAGGACTTCACTTTGTGTTGATTCGCGTCAAGTCAACCAATCTAAGGGCGAGAATCCAAAATCGTTCAACCGTGAGCCCTCTTAGACTCTCTTTTCCCAGACTTTGTTTGGGTCAAGCAGCTTGGACATATCAATTAGTCGAGTTTACAAAATACCGAAAATGTCAGCCGTAGATAATAAACTTGATGTAGCTTCTGAATGAGTAGTCCTCTGGGGATACTATAGGTAATTAAAAATACAAAATACAATCAACTGTCTTACTGCAGTTCCAGAAACTTTTTTTGTAGGGTCGTCGCGAAATTATCTAAGACTACTTGTACATGACGTAATGCTTAATTTAGTGTACGTCGTCGAAACTCTGTGTTGCAGTGGTGTATCTTGTGTTTTTATTATTTTAAGTTATACACTAATGTCTTTCCCAAATCTATTATTTCTAATTTTATAAACTGTACGAAAAGTACACTGTACACAATAGTATCAATTGGCTTGGAAGGAATTGTGCAATACGTTGAAAAACATTTATGTTTTTATTTCAGAAGTTATATTACAATTCTATTGTGCACCATGCGACAGTATGTTGGTTATTTATTTTATGGAAATAAATTAATTCACTTTTTTACGTCTCTATAAGTGTGATGTTTAACCAATATTGAATGTCGGTATTTTCATAAACATATTAAAATTCCATCTGTGCACCATGCGACAATATGTTGGTTATTCATTTTATGGAAATGAATAATTTAACTTTTTTACGTCTCTATAAGTATGATGTTAAATTCACTGGATGCCAGAAGTTTGTTGGCATTGGCATAATAAAGATAGAGGAAAATGCTGACTTTGTTGATGTTGATGGTTGAGGTAATTCCAGTTTTCATTGCCATGCATTTCCCTTCCCTTGATAACATTGATTATTATTATGATATTGATTATGATGACAATTATAATACAGGAATCGAAGATCTGGATACATTTCCCAGATGTGAGTACAAAGGACATGGAATTCTTGGTCGAGAATACTCAAATAATATAGGCATAAACGACAATCCATATCCATGGTACGAGATAATTGAATTTGCTAGGTATGAAGGACGCTTGACGAACCTACCGGTGAGGTGTGACTACATTCATCAAATAAAGGTAAGGGATAGCTTTAATTATGCCTGACAGTAAATATCAAGATTGATAACTGCAACGGAACAGAATTATATGATGCAAGGTGTCATAGGAAACTGTGATCTAATTAATAACCATTGATAATTTGTGTATGTTCAATTTATTCAAACAAAAAATGTGTAAAGCTTATAGTAGCAGTAATATTACTACATAGGATACACAATGATGATAATAATAATAAAACAATACAGTCTATTACCGTATCTATTTTCCAGCTACAAACCGGAGACTGGTACTGTATTATTTTCACCAACCATGATAAGACCATGGTAAGTTGAATTGCACAATACTATTTCAATACAGAAGAATTCTTTATTCAAATATTGTTTTCACCCTACTAATAATAATAATTTTTTTCTTCCAAGTCAAATATTACACATTACTAATATTTTCTTAATTTTGTGAAAATATGTTTTGTTTCTTTAATTTCTTTTTGTATTAAAGGTTTTTGAGGTTTATGTATATGCGAAACCAAGGGGCACACGTCCATGGTGGAGGTATCTGAAGGGGGTCTGGAACCTTGATCGTACAGAACCGAAGTACTATAACACTAATACATCTGATCCGCTGCACTTGTACCCTAACTATGAATTCATGTGGTGGGATGGTCATTATTTCAGGAACTCATACGAAAGGAGAAGATACTGAATGGAAAAGGAATTTTTAAAAAAAGAGTAAAAAACAGCACAACAGTTTCGTATTATATTACGCAATAAATTATATTAGCTTAAAAATCTGTGCGTGCAGACTAAGTCTGCGCGCACCACCCGACCTCTGGGAATGCGCGTACTGCATGCAATGGTATAATTACAGTAATCATTATAAAGGATGATAAGGCAAAGCGAACTGATAATTTTATTAAAAACGTCAGATTTCCTGCTGTGTTCGCTACTTTTTCTGACATTATTTTCATAACTTCACTTCTACTAGTCCGATTTTCGCCGTTGTTCTTTTACGGTTTTTTTTATTGCAAATTATTAATAGTTTTAACAATCTTAATTTTAATTTATTCAGTTAACAAATCTCGTTGACCTTTTTATTTTTATAGCAGCAGGTTTTATTTTTCCGCGTAAAACCATTTCTATGCGCTGCAATGCTCCGCTGATATTTTTAGCTTTTTATTATTGCATACAACATAATTATGTAACAATCTATTTAATTAGTTGATAAATGGTGTCGAACTTTATTTTGTGAGAATCGACTAATTTCAAATCAGCTTAGAAGCCAATGCATTAGAATAGCGCGAAATTATTCGATCGTATATTCGTGCTGAAGAAGCTCAACTTTGGAAGTAATTATTTAATGACATTTGCTTTATATTGAATTATAATGTTGATTTTTAGTTTGTGTATAGTGTAGATATAAATGTATTTATGTTGAATGTCAGACTACAGAATGGTAAGACACACACGCCATATTGTCTCTAACCAAAAAACCTATCAAATGCTCTGCGTATTTGAGTTCTGGCTTATAATCCAATAAATTGTGCAAAGGCAACTATTCAATTCAATAAGCGTTGTCAAGCGTGAACAGTCAATCCATTATAAATATAGCAGAATTAGATACACTACTTCAACAAGCTGATAAACTCTACATGTCTGAAGATTAAATTGTCACACCAATAATTGGAGTGTGAGGAAAGCTAAAGCGTGGTTCCCACTAGCGACGCAACGTAACGCAACGTAAGCAAATGCCCTTCTAATAATTGTGTTTGCCCCCGCCTGCGTGAAATACTGTGTTGCGTCGTCGGTTCCCACTTGTGATTACGGTACGCAATACAGCACTTTGCGTCGATACGTCGCTGTGTTGCGTTCTAGTGGGTGGGAACCACGCTTTAAGCAATACTATGATCATTGCCTGGTGAAGTGGGGGAAGATTGATGAAAAAAGCTTACTGTGGAAAAATAAAATCTTTGGCAGTTAACACATCCAATTTATTGATAATTATATATTATAATGTGCATGTTTAAAAAAAGGGAATTTAATTAAAATTAGTCTTACCGGTACTAGATTATTTTCAGCGTTTTAATATGTTGTAATACAGTAAGGTAGTCAGGGATATTCTCGAGTATTTATGACTATTATTTGCTGAAATAACAATAATGATGAATAAAGGTCGAATGTCAGAAACGTTAGAAATACCACTTCATTCATTGTTGGACAAAGCATGGATTAAGGAATAGAAGGATATGCCTATGCATCAGTCTGAGATCAAAGCTTCCATGACTCTTACCGACAGAGCGTGGACCGACCACAATGTTACAAAATAAACACAGTTATTAACTTACTTCTTAAGACCTATGAACAACATATTAACAGGGCCATATACATGGCTGCAGTCTGCAGCACCTCAAGTTAGTGTTTAATAACCGACCGACCAATCGACCGACATAATGAGCTGTAGAGTCGCGTTGCACGCGACTATGGAGAGAATGGAACAATGAAAAAAAGAAACTAATTTGCATATAACTAAAATGGCCGTTTTCTTTCAATTTTACCCAAATATCAGTATTGAAGTGTTTGATTCTTGTTTCAAGAAATACTATTAATTTGAAATTGAGATTTGAACAAGGAACCTTCTGGTTCATATGCAGATGTTAGACCACTGGGGCTTTCATGGTTGGATTGCACAGCGACTCTTTAACACTCTTGGAGTGTGGTACGGCGGAACAGCGCTAGTCCCTCAATTGTACGCGCGCACGCGCACCAGAGATTAAATTGATACGCCCTCATCTTTCAGTATTTTCATTCACGAAGCGGGATCTCCAAAGAGATAATTTTATATAGTATATAAACACCACAGGCACAGAACAGATTTAACTGCCCGGTGATATACTGAAAATGTATTAATTAATTGGAAACGATAAGACGAGGAAATATGTGAGAATAATATATATATATATAGAAGTTATTCAAATTACTTTGTTTTATTTAACATTATGTAAGCGCTAGCAAAACAGTAAAAATAGCTTTCGCTAATAATCGATATTTGACACCTTAAACTAACAGACAGGAATAGACTAAATGTATCAAAATATAAATAAAATCACCACCTTATAAAGCGTGTGTCACTGTTACTTTAAATAATTTATCTTTAGCAATAGTAATCTATATTGATAACAATGTAAACCATACAAATGTAACAAAAGTAATTAAAACGATTAACAGTTTAAACAATTCATAAATATATATATATAGTTTGCAACAACTACAGTAGAACAAGAGCAACTTCTGTTACTAACAAATTAGACCATTCATGAAGTAAATGATTAGAAATAAATCATCAATATTTCTATCACAACCGATCGTATCTCCACAAAACATAAGTAAATTTCAGAAAAAAATGAGATGTTTTTATAAGAGTAACGACGACATAATGATTATAGAAAAAAATCAGGTTTATATCGATAACAATAATTTAGACATTCTATACGTGCACTCATACAAAATATGCTATGGTAATAACTAAACGATTTCAATCAGTATGAACTACAGTACAAGAATGTCTTTCTTGAGAACTATTCATATATAATTGACAAAATTAAGAAAATATTGTCGAGTTCATGTTGTTAGATTTAATATATATATAAACTTTATTTAGACACGAGACTGATGTACAGCACAACTCGTTCAATCAACATTGATTGTTTTTACACAAGTTCGTGATACTATATTACAAAAAAACCAACACCATATAAATACAAAAGAAACGAAAAAATTGAAATTGAAAAGAAACAAAATTACAGCAGAATCCCCTTCATCTGACACCTCAATTTAGGGTACACCATACCGGTACTTCCCGTGTAAACGGGAACCCTTATCGAAGTGTATAATTTATGGGGATTCTACTGTAATACATAATAAATCTTTTTGATTTCATTTACCTTAAAAAAAAATAGTGATAAAACACACATTTTACATGGTATTTAGCCATTTTAAAAGTTGGATGTACACCATCGTAGATTACCATACCATTATGTTTTACAATGCATTTTTCAGATACGTTTTAAACAACTTAACTGAATTTGGAAGGGTATCAACATTGAGACTATTCCATATAATTGCTCCACGATAAGACAGACTTCGTTTTTTAAAATCGGTTTTTGGCTTCGGGATGAATAGATGTGTATCACTGTGCCTTAGATTATAATTTATATCATTGTATGTAAATACATTATTTAGGTAAGGTGGGGCATTATCTGTCAAAACCTTATATATAACCATACAACATTCATATCTATCTTGATAAAATAAAGTTGACCAATTAATTTGTCTTAGTGCCTCACTACTAGGTGTGTCATATGTTAGACCACACACGATTCGAGCTGTTCTGTTTTGGATAGTTTGAACTCTTTTCATTAGAGTTTGACTACTATTTCCCCAAATTATGTTACAATAGCGCAAGTAAGGTATTACAATAGAGTTTGCAATATGTTTTAATATGTTTTGTGGAAAATAATAGCTACATCGTCTGAGCATACCCAATCCATTTAGAGCTTTACCTCGAATGTATTCAATCTGATTTTTCCATGATAAATGTTCATCTATTATGATACCGAGATGTTTACAATATCGAACGCGTGGTACAACATCATTATCTATATTAACTGATCTATTTTTGTCTTTGATAGTTGCCAATCGGTTTGTCGATCCGATCAACATGAACTCGGATTTAGAGACATTTAGACTCAATTTATTATTTTTTAGCCAATCGTGGATTTGTATAAGTTCTTCATTTATACTTTGGTATATTTCATTTTCATTTTTTGAAGAACAATACATTATAGTATCGTCAGCATACATACTTATTTTACATTTGTTTGCAACTTTCGATAGGTCATTTATATATAAGAGGAAAGCAAGTGGGCCCACTATTGACCCCTGAGGCACTCCACATTGGATGTGTGTATAATCAGACAATGTATTATTTACATTTGTGAATTGCTTTCGCTCAGACAGATAGCTCTCGAACCATTTTAAAACATATTTACTTAAACCATAAAGTCTCAATTTACTTAATAGTATGTTATGGTTTACCGTATCAAAGGCCTTTTTAAAATCTAGTAAACAGATTCCGACCAGCTTACCCTCGTCTATTGCACTATAACAGTCTTCCGTCACTTTTGTAAGTGCAGTAGATGTTGAGTATGATGGTCGAAAACCTGATTGATTTATACATAACAGATTATTATTAATCAAAAAAGCATAAAGTTGATTAAAAACGACTCGTTCAATTATTTTTTAAAGTATAGGTAGGACGGAAATGGGACGATAATTATTAGGGTTAGTTTTTTCACCATTCTTAAAAATTGGCGTGACCTTTGCTATTTTCCACGTATTTGGGAATTTACATGTTGTGAAGGAGTGATTTATGATTCTTGTAATTGTTGGGGATATAATCGGGGCAGACAGTTTTAGAATGCCCGGTGGTAAGTTGTCATGACCAGTGGCTTTGTTTTTTGAAAGATTACTTAAGTATTTATATACAAATTCACATGTGATGTGTTCGAATTCAAAATTTTTTTCGGTGAAAGCATCGATTTCATCATAATTTATATCATTTATCGGCTCATGTATTTGTGATGCAAGATTTGAACCTATATTTGAGAAAAATGTATTAATTTCATTTGCGATCTCTTTAGCTTTATAGAGGACATCGCCATTATCATTGCAAATTGTTTGAATAGTTTGAGTTTTCTTTTTTGACGATATAATATATCTTATGGTATCCCATGTTTTTTTACATCGTTTTTATTTTCTTTTATACTTTCTTGAATAAAATTAGCTTTACTTTTACGTATTAATTTATTGCACATATTTCTATACTTTCTGTACCTTTTCCAGAGTGATTCATTTTTAGAATGTTTACATTCTCTTTTGAGTTTATCTCTTTCTCTCAAGCTTGATGGTTGTTTAGTCCACATTTCCAGCATGGTTCATACATATAGGTTGACTCTTTGGAGCCATAACTAAACTGTTGGTAACTGCCATTTCTTGCTTGTTGATTATAATAACCATGTCTATTTCGTTTCCAGGGGCGTGTATTTTGATTTCTGTTTATTTGACATTCTTGAGCATGTTGCCTGGATGATGATTTCTCTGTATATTGAAATTGGAGATCATCAATATTTTCAGAGAATAGTTTAGCTAGTCGTATGGATCCTGTTATGTTGAAATGTAAGCCATCAATGAATAGGGATTCATCAACTGAGCCACATTGGTACACACATTTTGATGAGATGTTTATGAAGCCAGTATCCAGCCGTGTACTGAGATCGCTAAGTGCTGTATTTACACTTTGAATATCATCCATATGATTTGGGCGTGGAGGAATTGCTGATATATAAAGCTTCGATGTTGGTGACTTTACCATGACCATCGTGATTATTTTTTCCATTGATTCTTGGATTTCTGTTACCACCTTACCATTTGAGACATCGTTTGTTCCTACTTGTATAATTATATTTGCATATGAATTTAAGTTTTTGGATTCTTGTAGTTTATGGTATATATCTTCGGTAACCGCACCACGTTTCACTATGACATCAGTGTCCTTAAACCATGAGTTATCCATATCTCTGAGCATACTGTCCCCAATTATAAGGGTTTTGTGGATTGGATTCGTGCTCTCTGGTCTAATAATATTATCTGAGGAGGTGTTTAATCGGCCGTATCGCTCAAGATCACCCTCAAGTTTGCTGACCTTTACGTTTAAGCTTGTCATTTGTTGCTTTAGTTTTTTGTTTTCATCTTCTAGACTTGCTTGCCGTTTCTTAACATGATCGTTTTCAGTAGAAATTTTGTTTACATTTGTCTGTAAGGACTCAACTTTTTCTTTCAGTTGTTTTACTATGAAACTTATATCCTTTTTGCAATTTTGACATGCCCATTTTGGATTTGGTCGCCTCTTTAGGTCAACACATGTCAGGTGATATGAGTCTCTGCAGTTCGAGCATTTTACTAGTGTTCCATTAGTTTTTTTACAGGTTTCCAAGCTACAATTTGTACTAGTAGCACTAGATTGCTCATCCAGTGTCCCTGTTTGTTGATCATTCGGTTTAGATTTGTCGTTTGTTTCGTCCGGCATATTTAGCAAATAAAATGTAGACCCTTTGTATGCCGTCGTCTATTTTTGCTATCGGCCTCAATTGTGTAGGTGAAACTTTCGTCAGAGATCAATCAGAGATCAAATCAAAGATCAAAACGAAGATCAAATCAAAGATCAAATCAAAGATCAGATCAAAATAAAGATCAAAAAGATAGGCCCAGGTGTGTGTTTCGTAATCAGCTTGGATACCGGTAGCGTCCTTGGATACGGTTGATAGGTACGCTATCAAACGGTAACGTAGCGTTGTGAGGCCTAGTCAGACAAGTTTGTTGAAAAAACACACCTTAACTTACGATTTGACTTATTTCAGGTGGTATGTTAGTAGCTTGAAAGTTCAAATCAAACAATATTCAGGGCTCAGTTTAGCAATAAGTAAGACACAATCGATTTGTGACTTTTAAACATACAATTTATTGCCGATTTTAAAAGCGTCGTTCAACATGTACGCCCTCAATCTCAATCTCCGTTTATTAAACTCCTTATGACTTCAATTATAAACAATGTATATGTTCTAGGGTACTGATACTTTCAAGTAGACAAACGGGTCATCGGCGTCTTTTACAAAATGGCTACCAAACAGACCCGGAACAAGTGTTACTGAAGACTGCGGAGCTGCGGCTTTTGTAGATGTCTACGATACAAGGTATGTCAGTACTGATCTTGGTGACTGGGACATAATGGACTGCACCGCTATCCTGCCAGCTATCTGCGAGTATCATATGTTAGATTTTGAACACGGTACGCTAATTCAATGTTTCTACGTACTGCACAAGACCGTGTTTCTGCAGCCAAACATTAACCGATAAACCTTAACCGATAATTAACCGATAAAGTTCATGTGTAAATGGGGTTTAACTATTCCGCTCCAGAAAAATTAACCGATAATTATCTCATTCAAATCGGATAATTATCGGATAAATGCAATAATGTTTTAAACTTTGACCTAAGGACAACATAATGACTACATTCTATCATATACTTGATCGCCACAATAAACCTCTAGAGTAGTTACTACTGCAATTTTGTAATAAAGTAGCACACAAATATTGTCTATTAGAAAACAAGGCCAACAGCCATAAGTCACGTGCTAAAACGCATAGTGATACCGGACCGACAGACAGACCGACCGACCGACATAGTGAACTATAGAGTCGCGTCCACGCGACTAAAAAGTTTCAGCAAAATAAGTAAGGATTTCCATTATTATATACTTTTTTCTTCAGATGAGGGAACACCAGAACCAGTATTTTATTCAGATGAAGGTACACCAGAACCAGTACTAGGACCTGCAAAAGAAGCTGTGATGAGGTACAGCAAATAGACCGAATCTCAGACAGACATCTGCCATTATGATGGGGGATCTAGCCAGTGTGATGCTTGCGTGGCTGGTGCTCATAAGTGTGAAAACGGGAAGCATACTGTGTGTGTCAGTGATCCTAGTAAATGCCCAGTTCCAGGTAAGTTTATTTTATCATCTTAACATGGTTTGGTTTCTATCCATGTGACTTTTATCAATTTTTCTAAGCACCAATACGACATCAACAAGATATTTTCCACACAATTAAATTAATCGATGAATAAGGCCTTGTGGATTGCGTTAGCTTTTAATTTATCGATGTTTTTTTTTATTATTTCGACAGATTATTATGACCAGGGTTTTGTCATAACTCAAAAGTTGGATGATCCGGATAAAGACGTCATTTTTGCTTGTAACCCTTCAATTGGACGTCTATCAGACAAGATTGTTCCATCCTGCTATGTACAAGATAATCCACCAGATGGACGCTGGAAAGGTAAAAGAATGAGGATTGTTTTCAGAATTTTTTTTTTTACTTTTTTTTTTATTTATTTGGTATAACACTCAAAATGCAACAAAAGTTGAAAATTTTACGAGTTTACAAAAAGTACAACAATAAAAACAGAGATAAAGATATAAAACATAAAGGCCTATACTAATATTAATAATAATTACATCTTACAAAATGATTGATTATTATTTGATCTAATTATTAAAAATTCAGAAATATATACAGGTTTAAAATTATTCATTATTTATTATTTTAAAAGTCCTCTTACAAATAAATTTAAAATGTCATTAATTCCAAGGATCAATACAATTACTGTATTATTATTATTTATTTATTTAAAAGTCTTATTGCACAAGGAAAAGTTGAATTTCCATAAAGGTTAGTCCTACATCTAGGTACACTGTACTTGTTGAAGAAACGCAAAGTCCTCTCGGGCTTGATGTTCTCCGGTATCCACGAAGTGAAACGCCCAGACGTCACCAGACTGTTTCCAAGTTTGGCAAGTACACTTAACCGTCTGTCTTGTAAAGATGTTACATTCAAGATTTCTAAAGTGTCTTGGTACCCTGTGTAGTTGTTACAGCCGATGATGATCTTAAAGGCTTTTTTCTGAACAAATTCCAACTGGGTGCATTGCTGTTTAGTGATTGCTGAATGCCATAGAGGACTAGCATACTTCAAGAAGGGACTGATGTACGTTATATAGGTAAAGACAAGATCATCCCGAGGTGCACCATATCGTTTTAAAATAAATAACATAAACAAACGACGAGAGGACTTGGATATCATTTTTTTAACTTGGTAATCCCATTTCATGTTCTTTTGTAATAAGACACCCAGTAACTTAACAACAGACTTTTCTTCTATAACATTGTCACCAAATGTTAACGGCACAAAATTGGGTTCATTCCTCATAAAATGAACATGCATTACATTGCATTTAGCAAGGTTAGGTTGCATGTCATTCTCATCATACCAGGTCTGAAGTGCATCGAGATGACTCTGAAGAGAATGACTAACCAAAGTAGTAGCACCACCTCGAGGAACACGATTAATCTCACCGATCGTCAAATCATCCACGAACTTCCATCTCTCCGGAACGTGCTCTAACAGTTCATTTACCATCTCCGTGAAAAGTAGAGGCCCTAGTTTGGTGCCCTGGGGCACTCCACAAGTAACTGGTTTGAAAGATGATAAACTTCCATTAAACTTAACACATTGTGACCTTCCAGCTAAAAAGCTACAAACGGTTGGGATCACAGATGGACAGATGTTGTATTTAATTAATTTGTTGTTAAGGTAGTGTGATTAATTCGGTCGAATGCCTTACTAAAATCAACTGTACAAATCGAGGCATACGTTCCTGGACAATCGGTATCCGACAGAATCCTTTTACATAGGTCAGCCAAGTAATGTGTAGTTGAGCAACCTTTAGAGTTTCCAAATTGTTGAGGGTCCAAATGGGGTTGAAAATCTTTAGATATCCACTTAGCACCTTAATCTTCAACAGACGTCTGTATACCTGACCAGGATATATAACTGGTGGACTCAGAGATGGGAGAAATGCTGGTGAATTCTCCAAGTCTAGAGCAGGAAGTTGAGAACATATTCTGGAAAAATGAATATTCAGGTCTCTCACAACATCATGTACTGGTAAATCACAGCCTAATACGATTGTGCTAGATTTAAGCTTTGCTTTTCCGGTAATCGTTTGGATCTTTTTGTGCAATTTGCGTGGCTCATTATTTCTTAAGGCAGCGAATGATTTTGAATAAAATTCGGCCTTGGCCGATCTGACTTTATTGCGGACCTCATTTCTATAAAAGCGGAATTCTTCATCTTTTCCTAGTCTATAGGCATTATGTCGTTTGCGAATCAATTTCTTTAAATCCACATTAAACCATGGCTTGTCATCCTCTTTTAAATGTGATACCACGAAAGGGAAGCAATTTATAAAATTTGTCTGCAAAATATCACCCAACTCAACAGCAGCCTTTTCAGGATCATATTCTGAAAAAGCATTACTCCAATCAAACTGAGTAATTACTTGACCAAACACACGTACGGAAGAATCTTTAATTGGACGACGTATACTTTTTTTAGGTTTAACGCGATTCTTAACTCGATTAACCTTAGGTTTCAAGAGAATACTTGAATGATCGCTACACGCTAAGGGTGAGAGTTTCACTGGAGTCTGATAAACATCTGGCGTACTAATAACAACTTTATCTAGACAAGACCTACCACGAGTGGAAAAGTTAACAACCTGTTTAAAATCTGTGTTAAGTAAAAGAGGATTAAGGTCAAAGTCATTGAAATCATCCATAATGCAGAATGAGGCATTATCCCTGGAGCTATGGATTTCGTCGATTTTAGAGCATAAGTAATCCATGAGTTCATGATGTTTGTTACATTTAGGGGGAAATAAGTCACACATACAAAGATTGAATGGCAATTAGACAAATTTACTTCAATCCACAAACATTCAAGACAATCAGGGGAACAGATAGAATTCTCAACAAATTAAAACTTTTTACTAACGTACAGGGCCACGCCACCCCCTTTACTACCTCTATTATTTCGAATACAAGAATATCACATCAGAACATTCCAACAAAAATCAAGAATGAAACCAAGTTTCTGTCACCGCCGCAATATCCACTTTATATGTAGTAAAAACTACCTCGAGTTCATTCATTTTATTGCAAAGCGACTTGGATGTTCAATACGCGTTGATTTATAGGGAATTGGGACTAATAACCTAGGTTTTCGCAATACGCTAATTCTAGATCCACCACCCTTTCCAAATGTAACTGGAATTTGTTTCCGCATATGCCGCCCAGCACGGCGCCCTCTTCTTCTTCGTTTGAAAATATGCAATGACTTAAGTATTAAAATATCAGATTCGTTCATAAAGTTGTTAGGCCTATATGAATGTTTCAAATTCAACATGTCCCTCAAAGAATAGCACTGGCCTGAGGTTGGCTGATATATCGAACACTTAGAGCGTCCATACTTAGAGCCTAACTACCACGGGTCATCATACACAACGATATGGACAGCAAACGGAATCTAAACTTGATAAACCGATAAGTAATAGGCCTAACACTGACACTTTCTATCGGAGATTTTTGGATTTGCAGACAACTATCAATGAATGGTTAGGCGTAGTGCCTACATTTCTTTTGTCAATACATCCTACCTTGAATGCTTAGCGCCCACACAACAATGACTTTCTTTTTCTCACTTTCGATTTTAAAAAAAGGCACATAAACAGAACATTGCATATATTAATATTTCTCTTATGTGAAAATGAAAAAAATATCCCTATACTATTATCATTATTATATGTATAAAAATATAAATATTCTTCAATAGCTCTACCAATGAACCTACACAATGTCATTGGATCTGACCAGCTCACAGGACTTATCTATGGCATTGACATGGACATGCGCAGTTACATGCGCAGTAAACATCATGGTGCAACGTGGGTGTTTATCAGTAAAGACGCCTGGGACTCTTTGACAAAAAGTTTGCCGGACTTCAAGACGGCTGGAACTAGTGAAAACAACTGGCTGTGTGAGTTTATATCATTATTTAGCTCCCACTAAGGTTTCACTGTCATGTACGTCCAATGCGAGTAATTTGACCAATCACAAGCGACGCCTCATCTGTCGCTTGTGATTGGTCAAACTTGAGCTACCTGTCTTTGCTTCAGTGTTTGAAAACTGAAATAATTACACTGCAGTGTATTGTTTTTAAGTGCGACAATCTTAAATGTTAAAAATGGGCTGACCATTGAATAGAACGAAATAACCAGTTCTACGTTATACGAAATTAACTAATCAACAGGCAAGAATATATTTTTTGTTTATGTTTATAATTAGGTTTTATGCTACTGTGCTTATTTAACATATTTCTATCTTTTCAACAGATGTTTTGAAAATGAAAAAATTCTGCTGCTAAATCATGACATTTCAGCCATTATTCAACTTTCGCAAATATTATGCAATTATAGTTTGCCGTCCTATTGTGGTTTTTAAATTCAATCGAAAATTTAACTTTGAAATTTACATAGAAAATATTTTTAATTTATATTTAATTGTATTAATTGTAATATGTTTGGTATTTGCATTGCGTACCAGAAGGTATTGCGATAAATTATTCAAAATTCAATTTTGTTTTCACATGAGTAAATAATTTTTTATTGTCCTTAAATATTTTGAATGTCTCGAACTAGTATAATACTGTTAATGGCGATTCAACCTAATAATGATAAAATTTATTTTATGTCATGCATGACATTTCACAATACAAAACAGCATAATACGATAATAAAGAAACAGGAACAAAGTATAAATGATGCTGTAAGTGAGGCGTGGCCGTACCGTAGATGTGCTTCTGAAGAAGTGTCCGTAAGTGTCGAAAAAGTGTCTATGAGGTGTGTCTGGGCTCTTCTGAAACTTGGGGGTATATCGGCTTCTGTTCATTAGCATATGTCATTACATCAACTCTGGGCTTAACCATTGGTCCTAAGTTTGTCCAGGCACCTTTTGGATGAGTTGATTAATATATAAGGATAATTCCGATAATGGATTGGCCCTGTCGAATCTCTGCTTAAAACTGTCAATATCTAATAGATTTACGATGGGAAAGATCATAGGTCAAATCAACTGTTTGAGGAACTAATTATTATGCCTAATGGACATTAAAACATCTGGACAATTCCTTCACTGGACTTTCTGGGGCAAATTGGTGAACTCAATTGAATTGTGATACTAAGGTTGACTTTTCAATTATAAATCTATATCATTAAAATACAATATACAAAATCCTGTTTTGTAAATCAAAATGCCGGGCCACTGGTGGCGCTACGTAAAAATAATAAAAATTATATCAATTAAAAATATATATATTTGTAGCTAAATTTTGTACATGCTTAATATTTATTATTACTGTAATTACAGTAAAAACAGCTATTATTATTTATCTTACGTATAATGAAATTTAATAATTGGTATTTTTAAATCCTAAAAATGTATTTAAAATAGTAATAGTGCAACTTGCCTGTTATTGAATAACGTCAACAACACATTTGGGCTATGTGAATTATACGGATTAAACTACAGGCCTATTAAAGTGCACAGCCTATATTTTAGTAACGTCACTACAGTATTAGTTCTCATATTAGAAACATATTGAGGGCGGTCGCTTGTTATTTGACCTAACATGCTACGGCCTAGTTCATCTTCTAAAACATCGAATTTGAGTTCACAAAAACATAAAAAGTTGCCGTGTTTAAATAAATATTTTTTTAATGCTAATTGTTAAATGGTGTAGTGAATTGAAGGAAAGGTTATTGATTACGCACTGTATCTAGGTAACTTAAATTGTTTATTTCGACGGTATTTTAATTACAATGTAAACGTAATTTAACGCTCAAATAAAGTTGTCGATCGAAAAAACAGTCATTGTAGGCGTATTTTTATATTATGTACATAATACACATACATGCGCATACATCATTTATTATTTAACAACAAAACTGGCATGGCTATAAAACAAGAAGCTGTAGATATTTATGTAAGCTAACGTTATAAAACGTATTGCTTGGCAAAATGCAGAGAGAGCGACAGAGGGCGTGTTTTATAATATTTCCGCCCAACACTATCAAACTTTATGTGACAAAAAAAAAAAATTGATATGCCCAAATGGACATGATGATCTTATATCAGTATAATGATTGGGCATATCACTACTATATTTGGGCATAACACTACTATATTTGGGCACATCACAATTTGTTGTCAAACTAGTTTGATAGTGTTGACAGAGCTTAAGATTATAATAAACTTTTATGACGTCACCGATTTATCGATTTTCCTGACAATCAATATGCATGTTCTGTTTGTATATAAGTGCAATTCAAATAATTTGACCAATGACCACGCGTGGATTTGAAATACCATCTCAGACCATTGATCTGGAGATCGACAATTGTATTTCTCGAGTAGTTTTCCGAGTCGACACAAAGCAATCTGGAGACGCACGGTGGAGAAAGAAAGAGATTAGGCTGGATATCATGGAATGAAGCTAAAGCAAAATCTAGAAAATTAACTGATTGAGGAGAACATCTTGTAGTCTTATGGGCGGGACAATCTGTCCAAAAGGGATATTGTTAAAGATGTATTGTCTCCCAAAAACCTGAAAATAAAGATTAATACAATCTTTGGATTGCCCATTTTACAGTTTTAATAAAGTTACAAATCAGCAAAAATTATTATTACACTTATGAAAAGACAAAAGAAACGTTTAATTTTTTAATAATATTCAAGAAAATATGTATATCTTTTTCGATCCAGTTTTTGGTCAAAGTGAATAACTATTATGTGACATTAAAATGGCATATTCAACAAAAAAGGACAATATATCTTTAAGTAAGGTAATTTCCGTGCAGTTTTGAGACAAATACAAATCTACCTATTTCGTTATCATACACCATTAATTTGAAAGAATTATTGTGTAAAAGCGGGCAGGCCTACCTTCCCATGAATCTGCTTCGTTTGTAGTCTAGTAGGGTTTTATAAAGCTTTCGTGTTTTCTCAATAACTTTTCTTAGAAACTACAAAAAATAAGTATGTTTTAGTAAAACTTGATCATCGTATAATTTATACAACTATAAGTTTTAAATATTATTATATTATTATAACTCTTGTCTTAATTCTAGTGATTGTGATCTAGTAAAGAAAATATGAAACACTTTTTGTACCAAAATATAAATGTGTTCCTCTATCTCCGCTTAAACCGCAAGTACAATATTAACGCCGTTCGAGCTGTGGCACCTTTTAATTCCCCTTTATGCATTAGTCTATATTATAACGGAAAATTTGCGCGAAAAAGGTGTTTTTAGACCAATTTCTTTGCAACTGCCGAACCCTGAGATCGGTAATTCTTGGCCGTTCCCAACATCGATCAAGCATGCAAAACACAATAAAAATTAAAGACAGACCATGCCCATACTGATTTATTTCGAACGTAAATCCCTACCCGGATAGACGGTAAGAATTCTCAGCTCATCTCCCCGTGTTCGTACCACAATGCACGCCGCCCGGAAGCATCCATCCCTGCCTAACTAAACTATGAAATCCTAGCCCACAATACCATTTTCCAAATGCAATTAATTGCAAGCCTATCCAGCCTACTCTAGGGGGATATTTTCTCGATCATTGCTATGAAAAAGTATGACGTCACCTAGAAACGACAACAACAGATTTCCAGGAAGTAGCAGTGGACCGGATCACTTGTGATCAAGACATCAGACAAGATGGCGAAAGCTAAAGAATATGAGTAAATTCTTTTACTGGATTTGTCAAACAAATTGATATATTATATTATTACAGTTGACTTAGAATAGAATAATTATTGTATAGCAAAATAAACTATGATTAAATAGAGAAGAGATGTCATTTATTACATTAAATGACGAAGATAAATGCATGCTATAAGTAAGTGGCCATGTTAGTCTCGTTCACTTTTTTTGACATAGCAATACCATCATATAAAAAATATCTACGAGATTGACTTCGTAAAGAAGTGATCTAAAACTATTTCAAATCAGAAAGAAAAATAAACTCATATTGGTAGTAATAATAATGTTTATTATTGTAAAAGTAAAATAGTTGGTTGTCTTTGTCGCACTTTTATTTTGTCATTGTTGTTTCAATAATATACATTTCGTTTTTATAAGCCGAATGTAACATATTATACATTTATTTAGTTAACTATAGCAAGGCATTTAATGAATAGGCAAACTGCCTTATAACTTAGACGTCACGCTTTCCATATGATTGTTTGTTGCCTACGTTCCTTGTTGTTTTATCATGCTAATTACTCTCTTATTTACATACAACCTGTCCTATTGGTATATAAGTACTCGAGGCGTTGTTTTCTGTTCTTCTGATGATGAGAATAGTTTCTCGAAACATGTCACATTTTAAGGCAGTTTGCCTATTCATTAAATGCCTTTCTATAGTTATTTTAACTCGTAAGTTCGGTGGAATCATTCATGATTTATTTATTTTATGTTCTTTTATATCAATATTATTTAATACACCGTATTATTTTGTGTATTTCTTTATAATATTATGATGGAAATCATTTTTCATCGGTAGGTCCATGGATACACCAGAAGCCAGGAGGACAAGATGACAAACGTAACACACGATGTACCCCTCGGCGCATAATTTGATGTTTATCGATACCTAAAAACAAAAAACAAGTAACAATTCTAAATTAATACTGTTGATCCTGCAGCGAATTACAAATCATATGCGGCGGCAATATTCTTTTTTTGTTATCTTTTCGTGGGAATCACCCACCTTTATTGTAATTTCTTTTCATTTTCATTAACATGACTTAACAGGTATTTATAAACGTATTCATTTACAAACCAATGTATAATAGTATAAATAATTCTGTCATTCTTAAAACGATATAGATACATATTTGGCATAAAGGTAAATAGACTATACAGATGAAGCAATATTCTAGTACAAATTCCGTCGTTTACTTGCATTCGCGCAAAAAAAGCGGTGCTCATCAGAACTGAAAAAAGATCCAATGTTGTAGAACGAGGTCTTCCCTGAAAAAGTATCATTGTCAGTAACCCAGAAAAGCACACAACAGGGAGAGAATATTGCAGCCTCAATAGGTACTATTCGCAAAATAATTGTTTTAGTTTGTTCTGCTTCATGGTCTTCGATTGTCATTTTATTTGAATATATATATAAATTATTAATTTGCTAACCGTATTGTAGGAATAATTGAAATATTATTAATTTCATTTGTTGTGTATTTTTCTACTACTTTCTTACCTGCTTCATTGGCCATTTGTGCAATTTTGTCTGTAGAAAAAAAACAGTAACAGTATAATATTCTGCTTCCACTTCATTTAATCTGCATTATGCATCTGTCTAGAATTATGGCACTTTATAATTGAGAAAGATTCATACGCTAATGGTATAAAGCGGTGTGGCGTAATCATAATCAACTTTCAAGTGTGTTTCTGATTTTTGTTTTCAAATAATAAACTCCTACACGCATATTTCTTTGATATATAGTTTGTCAGGAGTTGGATAGCCGAGTGGTTAGGACACTTGACTGTCATACAGATAGACCCGGGTTCAATTCCCGACAACTCCCAGTCCACTCAGCTGTAAATGAATACCTACGTTGAAAATACTAGGGGGAAAAAAGGCGGCGTGGAAAGGAACTGGCCACACTACCACATAATGCCGAGGCTTAGTACAATGAGCTCCTAACAGCTCATTACCTACGTTCAGAATGAACACGGGACTCACCCTTACCTTCATAGTTTGTCATTTATTTTTATATAAAAGAATAAATGATGACAAATAAGAAAAAACAAGCCTATCATACTTACCAGTTTTGACAACTGCTTCTGAAAATAAATATTAAAGAACACATTAGAATTGTAATGGTATAAACGTATTTATTATTAAAAAAGGAATTTACATAAGACCTTTAAGTTAAAGAGAAATAATGAAACAATAATACTGTACTATGATCATAGACAGTTTGAACAAATTTTAAATGTTTCGTAGATCTATTATTAAAATTAAAAATTACCATACGAATTCATAATATTGCAAACAAATTGAAGTTGAATGTATTCGTACTTCGTTTTCTTAAAGATGCATCAGCAGATTGTGCTCTTAAAGCGCACAGCAGTAAGACAACCATCAGCGAAGTTTTCAAGAGGCTAAAAGAAATACAAGAACATTAACTCATAATGTTTGGTGCAAAATGGAATGACAATTATATATATTATACTATTATAATAGTATTAATTTACTTTTTTTCTGAATAAGATATTAATTTTAAAAAAACAACGCCTTTTCTGTACTATTTTCTAAAATCCATAGCATTGTAAATGGTTACAGTCGATTTAAACTCGTGTGGAATGTTTTACCAGTGGATGTGTTATAATAATTAATGTTTTGTTATTTTAGAATAGGGAAAGAACATCTTTATTGAGTTTACTCCATTCAACAAATATGAGTTGAGTTGAAAATAGTAACAATATACATTCATTATTAATCAAAGTGATTTTGAAAATTAAATTAAATAAATTCAAAATTAATGTTAAAAATTGTTGGTAACACTGAATTATTATCATGCAAGAAAAATAATAATCGCGGTGCGTTTCATGACCCTTCGTTTGTCTGTTTTTAAAAATAGTTTCCTTATATATCGTAATGGATTAGATAATATTTATTTCGAATAAGTATTTTCTTATTTTTGTGCTACGTTTTGGAAACATTTTTGTATTTTGGTATACAAGCATAATTATTGTTTAATACAATGTAGTTGTTTAATATAATACATATCCTATTTATATATAAAAAAACAAACAATATTACTAAATAAAAACATATATTATTGGGGAAAAACATCCTGCAACGATATAGTAAATAATAATAGTAAATACAGTAAGTATCTGAACAATTGGCAATGTTAAAACAAAGCAGCATACGTACCATATAGATGCCATAATAAAGCACTGTCGTTAATTGAATAAAAATCAAATAAACCGTGTTAAAATAGGTCCGTTTGTCGGGACACGCAATTATCGACTATCAATTGATTATGAAGATTTCAGATCCCTTTATAACATATATGTAGGCGTGCCTACACTTATCCTTGTTCATTGTCCTTATTTTAAGTCACGGCCACGTGCCGTTAAGTATTTTTGTTAAAGCATTTCCTTTTTAAAAGACCAAGCCTTCTTCCATTCGACTGAAACAGGGCGAAACAAGAAGCGATAGATTATTTTAAAAAGAGGTGCGTGTGATTTGGTAATTCCTGAATAATTATTGGAAGAATATTATGATGTTTTTGTGAGTCGTTTTATGTTCTAAAGGAATCAGAAAAAAAGTCATTCTTCATCAGCAGATACATGTTGGCATTCATTGCAAATTTGGGGCCAGGTTTCTGTCCATTCAACTCAATAACACTTTGATTAAATACATTTGATTGACACACTTTTATTTAGATACATTATTGATGATCGGTGAAGATAATCCTGTACTCATTTTTTCTGAATATCAATCAACTTTTATCAATATTAAATTTAGCCCACCCAACTATCAAATCTACAGCAACTAAAACGTCATTTATCTCATACTGTAATATCTGTGGTAAGCAATACGTCGAAGGAACCAAATACACACTCCGTATGATAATGACACAACGCGATACAAAATTAAAGCTGGATGATGAACCTGTAGCCGAACATTTTAGAGTTATTGCAAGACCACAATGTCGAATGGAAAGGCAAAACTGGCAAGGAAAAGTAGTGGGAATTACTTTTTAAAAGCATTTTTACTCTTTCTCCAATCGGTAAAATTATTCCATTTGACGTATAAAATGTAAGTTATTAATATCAACCACCATTTTGAGTGGTTATTTAGTTCTTGTTTATTGTCTATAGAATATAACAAACCTAACGTTTTTATACAACAACCACCTTCACGATCTATTGGGTGAGAGGAGATAAGCATTAATCAATTAACATTTGAAATCTTTTATATCACCAAGCAATGGATGGATATACTAAACCAACGAAGAATGTTTGATGCAGTTTTAGTATATTACGCTCATTCATACAAAACAATCAGTTGAAGGTTTATATTCAGGGTATGTTTTCTATGTCTACATTTTAAAATTAGTTTTAAAATCTTTTTTAAAAGAAAAAACAAATTTAAAATAAATGAATCGACTTGCATTCTTCCTACACACACTAAAGGAAGAAACGTTAAAATCAGCCATTGTTGTGGGTAAAACATAATAATAATAATTAAAAATATAGGCCTACTGCGTGTGTGTAGATATATGCAATTTGTTTAACCAGTAAGTATAGTTTTTAAATTACATGTATAACTATTAGGATACCATAACAGTTATGGTCTCCTTCCTAATGACTGACACAGTGACAGTGAGCATATACCATAAGTGTTAATATTTATTTATATTTATATAACTTAATATCGTGCATAATAACTAGATAATCTATCATGTTGCTTTTTAAAATTTGTACAAGTATAATGAACAAGGCCATATACATGGCTACAGTCGCGTGCTCAAATGTGAGATGCATAGTGAGCTGTAGAGTCGCGTTGCATGCGACTAAAACTAAAAATTGTAACACCTTAAATACTGCAGATAACCCGAAGCTTTAAAATAAAGTATCTTCATCCATGGACTTATCGGACTTGAGCCTAAATGTTTTTCGTTCATCGGTTTCCTCACTGTTTGATAAAATAGCTTCATTACAGTATTTGAGAACGCGAGCTAATATTAAAAATATAATGCTACATTTATTTTATATTGTTATCGTTATTTTTCATACTGATACCAGGGAAAAATTAAATTAATTTCACTCTTCCTTGCTGATACTAAATATAGGAGGGTAGCATGATTTAATGTACTGATTCTAGCCTAGCCTATCTAGTCGTTTTGTTTTTGTTTTTTTTACTTGTAGCTCTGTCGCAGACTGTACCCGTGTGAAATGCAATCATGGCATCTAATTTTGACACACACGAAGGAAGGTAATAATTCAATTTTTTTTTTGGAACAAGTTTATATCAAGAGAAAAAACACTAATACAAATAAATAGTTGCGTAGAGATATTCTGCAACAAAAAGAATATGTACATATACAAATTGAAACGAGTGCAGGAGTAAGTATAAACTTAAACTATCTAAATGTTTAGTAACATTATCAAAAAAAAACATTAAAAGTACAACAATGTAATATATATTTGTGAATAAACTTGCAATAAACTTTGCAATACAAAGAATCTAAATACAATTTTATTTAGATACTTTTTACAGATTTCACACCTTGAATGGCATGTTCTGTATTAAAGTGAATCTTTCAAATAAGTGTACTAGACCGACTTCTAAAAAGGTTATACGATTATTATTTTAAAAGAAATAATTTACAAAAAAAATCGTACTACAATTTTTTATTTAGATATTCAAATTATTCATATTTTAAAATAAATTAATTTACATTAAAATATTTTTTTAAACATTCAAACTATTTTAACACATTTTCATTAGAGAAACAAAAGCTTTCAGCCTAAATGACTCATTATTGCAAAAATAATAAGAAAATACAAATAAAACTTACTATAATATAATGAGTAAAAGTAAAGGTAAAACATATGCCTACATTTCAGTCTTCTTTACTGTCATTGATTTGGATTTAATCTAAATAATTGTCTAAATTACAATGAAGAAACAAATGTATAAACACAATATTTTTTCAAATCATAAGAAAATCATGATTTACTATGATACGAAAATAAACATTAAGTATAAGTATAACGAAGACGAATATAACGAGTAAAGAAAAAATGACAATACATAGCTGTCTGGTTGTCAATAAATACAAGAGCATGTAATTTTAAGCAATGTAAAACTATTCAGGCATTATTCATGAAAACATACTAATGAATCTTAAAATACATTTTTTTACAGAGAACGCATAGAGTAAGTAGAAACATACATTTGTCATTTTAAACTACAAGTAGTATAATGAAAATTAATATAAATCGAATGGACTTACGAAAAACGGAATCAAAATTGCATTTAGACACATCCTGCACCTCACATTACTCTTATTGATTCGAATATTGTTAATGTATTGTCTAAATTACAAAATCGGTAATAATTTTAAAATATTTTTCACTTGGTACAACTTTTCAAATCATAACAGAATAAAAGGCTTTTAGCCTATGACTCAAATTATAAATAATAAGAAAATAAAGACCAAACATACTACAACATAATGAGTAAAAGAAAAGATAGCAAGATATAGCATGTTGTCAAACAAATAATAGAGCAGATCATTTAAATGATTCAGACATTTATTTAAACATACTAATGAATCTTAATCCTTTTTTTCACAGAGAACGTATTGAGTAAGTAGAAACTTAAATTTTACTAAAATGTCAGTTAAATTTATTACAAACAAAATTGGAAGTATAAGTAATATAATAAAATATAAATTGAATGAACTTGAATAGTATGACCAACACAAACCATAACAAAATCAAAATTGTATTTTTCCTTCCTACACCTAAAGGAATTGTGTATTAAATACAATATGCATAAGATGTGCACGTACCTTCCCATGCAAAAAACATCACCCCTTGATACACAGGTCCTTATTTTTACGCATAAATTAATTAGAAAACACAATATATTTGAACATGAAAAAACTTGTTCCTAATTAGTACTATACTTTTAGGGGAAGTTCATATCTCAATTGTTTATACCTCAGCTCAAGCCTGAGGTTTTCTTTTATAAAGTTATCTTCAAATGTTCTCGTACCTGACACACAATCATGCAGCGTTCCCAGCAATTTTCTAAACTGTATAGTGATATCATTTACATAAGACGTGAAATGTCCATGCAAAAGTAATACTACGCCTTTGTGACATAGGCCCACGTTTTCACCAGCCATGTGAATGGCAATATATAGCATTCTGGTTGTTAATAAATAATGGAGCAGGCAATTTAAAAATGTAGAACTATGGCCACAATATTTAAAAGTTTGAGCAAAAACAAACTGGTTTTGCTACTTTTTCATCACTTGATTAATCTTGCCTCAAAATATAATGTAAACTATATACACTATAAGAAATTCACCTTAACTAAAAAAGCCGTAATTGCTCTAGTTTTTAAGGGGGACTTTTCCCAGCCAAAAGTGTCTTGCTTCGCTCTCAAAATACTCTCTTGACTGCCTATAAAGAAGAAAACGTTAAACAATAAATAATAGAGAACTATTCATACATTAATACTAATAAATCTTTTTTTTTACAGAGAACGCATAGAGTAAGTAAACATTTAAATTGTCTAATGTTTACTAGAATGTGGAATGTATACAAAATAAAGTACAAGTAATATTTTGATAATATATATTGAATGGACTAGCACATTATTATTATGACAAACACAAAATCATCTAGACTTTTATTGAATTTCGTGTACTGCATTAATTTGAATCTTTAATAATTGTAATAATTGTCAATTAATCGGTAAATATAACTATATTACTTATAAATATACTATTTACTAATAATTACAAAATAAGTTAGTAATCATAATAGATTTTGGTACAAACCCTATAATATATAATGCGTAATAAAGATGGAAATAAATAGCATTAACCAATGCAGAACTATTTACACAATATGTATGTAAACATACTAATGAATATTAATCTTTTTTTACAGAGAACGCATAGAGTAAGTATAATCTTAAATTATATATTTTTTTTATTAAAATGTGAAATTTAAAATACTACCGTACTATAATTATAATGAAATCTAAATTAAATGCACTTATTATGGTCATGACAAAGCATAACCCAAGAATTGTGTATTAAATAATTGCATGTACAGTATTATTAATAATAATTGTCTAAATTACAAGAAAAAGTACATAATAATAATAGATGTTTGTTAAAAAAAACATTTTTTTTAATGGTAGTAGGCCTGTAACCTTTCAAATCATAAGACAATCAAGAATAAACTTATTATATTATAATAAGTAACATAATTGCAGTGCGTTGCAGTCTGCAATTCAGACATATTCAGGCATTATTTATGTAAACATACTAATGAATTTAAACACTTTTTTACAGAAAATATAGAACAAATCAAGAGTAAGTATGAACGAATATTAGAAATATGTTACGGTTGTTTTTAATTGGAAAATAAGATTGAATATTTACAAAATAATTTATCTATTTATGAAAAGGGCTGAATTTTGGCGAGTGATAGATGAACTTTCAAGTGGAATCAATGTGAATGATCTGCAGATGTTGAAGGTTGCCCTGTATTACATAATCGACAACAAAGAAGAATTAAAAGAAGCAACAGCTAATAGTTTATTCAAACTATTACATTCTGAGGTTTGCATTGTAATTGTGATGAGTGTTTATTGTGATCTACTATTTGAAGTATTTGAGGCGACAGGACTTGAAAAACTATCTCAAATACTATCCGAGAAGTATTATAGAGTGAACAAGGAACATCAAATCACTGGCTACAGACGAATGCTAGTTCAAATTGGAAAATCATTAAATGATGAACAAGTGGACATCCTTGCAAAGCTCTGTAATATTGAAACAAACGTATCAGAAAATTCTTGGAATTTAATTAACAGATTGACTCAAGGCAAAATTGAAGACACTATAGAATCATTGACGAAATTCGTTGAAATTCTGAAAGACCAACAAGATTTGAAACATATCATTAAAATTGTAAGATCATTTGGTAAGTACCGTTATGTCTTTTTACAGCAGCATCGTTCGATTTAAATTATAATCAGATGTGTTCTTCTAGGACAAGTTTAAAACTTTGTCTCCATTATCAAACTAGTTTGACAAAAAAAGTGTGATGTACCTAAATACGGTAGTGATTTGTTCATATTTGGGCACATCACATGTTTTTGTCCCATAATGTTTGATAGTGTAGACAGAGCTTTAGACACAACATTTTCTGTATTTTGTTTGTTGTGTATTTTTTCTTTATTTAAGCAGCTTTAATTGATTTTAAACAAACAAATATAATAATACTAGTATTTACATGCATCAAGAAACTAAATGTACCACCGTGGCATGTTCACAGCCAGCATGGCGATAACCAGGAAAGAGGGCATATTGTATTACGCTCGTTGCACTGTGTATATATTGAACCACATTGGAATAATAATAATAATGTGTGTAGACTATATTTTGTTTCAGCAGTGCAACAGAAAAAACTGAATGAAAGTAAATCAAAACGAGTTTGTATTTATATATGATACCGTATGCGAATATCTAATGAAAAACAAAATATAATTTAATGTGTACATTTTTATACAATAATGTGTTTATTAGTTTTATTTGTATTTGCATATGTTTGCTTTTTATATTTGTTTTAATAAAAACGTTAATGTAAAAACCAATTAGGCAAATAATATTCCTTTCCCTTAAATGTTGAGTTAAGTTATGTTACTTATATTTTTTAAATCGTTTATCTCTATGACAAATTAAGCAATTATTTATACACTATGTTCCTTGGCTGAATGGTATAAGCAGCTTCACTAAAAGAAATATCATTACAGCAAACTAGTTGTCTTCATTATACGGTATATCTCAAAATGTGAAATCATAAAAATCTTTTTTTTATAAATCTAAATAAAGTAGGAGTGGAAGACGTTTCCGGTCCATCACTTCTCGTACAAATAAATTCCGTAATAAGTATTAACCATTTGCCATTAGAGCACTAAGAGAGTGATGTGCCAAGGGGCTTTTTTTCCCTTTTTTTTGTATTGTCCTGTGGTCTCAGAGCAACATCAATGTCTTTTATGCAAATGATATAATACATGAAATTATGTATTATTTTTATTTGCATTATATGTGCCTTAAAGTTCCTATTGAGGTGTTGGCGAGAGGTCAGGAGGCTAAGAATGCATTTCTTGATGCCATACAAGAAGGCAGCAAACCTATATACCAAACACGTCTAATGCTTGTAGGACAAGAGCGTGTTGGTAAAACCAGTCTAACCAAAGCACTCACTGGTCAACAGTAAGTAGGCCAAATTGTTCGTGTTTTAGAGTTTTTGTGCAATTATTAAAGCTGTGTTATAAATATTAAAACAATTTCAAATAACAGCCACCTTAATACATATACATAGTATGTAAATTACACAAGCACTGTTATGTAGTTAACTATTATAAATATTCTGCTATCCTGTATTTATGTGAACTTAGATGTTAAGCCTAGACCACACATGTGACTCCAACTCCATGTAAAAAATACATATACAAAGTGATAACATAAATTACGGACATTACAAATAATACATTTATAAAAGATTTTCCAGGATAGCCCAAAAAGCTTATTAGCTTATTTCCTTTTACAATCTAAAATAAAAAATATAAAAATTACAAAGTATTGCATTAAACACGTAAATATGTTCTTTCACTTAATGCAAAATGAGTCTACACTTACTATTGGTATAATCCTAGTTAACGTTAGTGCTATTGACTTTCGAGACGCAGGATTCCAGAGATGTAATCGCAGTGGAAAGATCTCGAACCATAGATAACAATGCACTGTTGCTATTACCCGTATTGTGGATGTCAGTAGCACTCTGTTGATCGATATTACTGAACGGTTTTTGAGTTCTGATTTTCTAGCATTTTCGTTAAGCTCCGATATCGTGTGTTTACATTGTAATGACTCTGAATTAGTGGAGAGTACGAGGTTTCAGAATCGTTTGTAGCCATTCTTAAAATCCAAAAGGTTATCTGGAAAGATACAAATTCACATGTACTGAAAAAACTTAACGATAATGCGAAATGCAAAATCTTAGTAAACACAAAATATGTTAGAGTCATAGAAAATAAAAGAATTACTACATACATTGGAACAATCCCGTACTAAACAAACAAGTTAAACATCTAAACTTAAAGCCAACAATTTGAATACTTTACGTGAACTCACGCAGATGCAAGGTCTTAAATACCTCGATAAATATATTTTTTTTTAAATGCAGTTTAGACTCTATAGTTCACTATGTCGGTCGGTCTGTCTGTCGGTCCGGTATCAGGTAGGTCCGGTTTTATCGCTTTTCTGTACTTTTGAACTGTTTTGATGTAAAGAAAAGTTTTAAAGTACATTACTTTTTGAAAGTTCATCTTTTTCTGAGAGCACGCGACTTATGGCTGTTGGCCTTGTTTTTGTGAACTTACGTCTTTTAGTTTAAATTATTAAATACTTTAGTTCCAGTAATTTACTTCGTAAGTTTGAGAAATGTATGTACTTTCTTTAAAAGCTGAATTAGACTATTCGGCGTTTTTTTCTATTTTTTACAGTTTTAGACATTGACCTTGAGTAATCAGTGCAAATATATTTGTTAGCAATTCAGATCATCTTTAGTAACATATTGCAATAACGTTTTTGATTTAAAACACAATTAAGCTAATACTGCGCAAGCAACCATATGTACTGTACATTTTAAAAAGGCTTTGTTTTATTACACTGTATTTGTTTTAATAACTTTTTATATTGCCTGAAAAGTTATGTCATAGGATGTGTTTAGATATAATATACAATACAGTACTTCTAATATTTATTTAGATTTGATGCTAATGAAGAAGTTACTGATGGAATCGAAGCATCATTGTCATGCACAATTAATGTTAAGCATACTACTAACTGGACACCAAATCAGAGTAAAGGTATACACTTAAACCTCCTTGAATGAGCGGCTACTACGAACATTATGTATTTATAGGCGTACATTTTACCTGACTTATTCAATCGCTGTCAATCATTCTTGCATGTGTATCCATTACTTGAAAGTTATGGAACTTATGCTTTTGTGTCCCCACAAAATGAGTATTTACAAGGTATTTCTGGCCATATCCAGCTAAAAATTGTTAGTTACGATTCTTGCATGTATTGATACGTACTTTCGGTACTGATTTTTAACACTTAAAAAGATGCACTGTCCCATAGATTCATAACAAATGTAGTGTAAAAATTTACGGTTTCAACCTTTCGGCTGTTTGTGGCATTGTTAGTTATTTTTTTGGACAATAAATAATAACTGAATTATTTTTTTTTTGACTCGAGAAAAACATGTTAATGGTAAACTATTAATAAGAATTATAAAGAATATGATTTTTCTTTGTCAAAAATACGTTTATTCAAATGTATTGCATACAAAATATATTGCACATTGGTAGACCTTGATGTAAGTAAACCTGATGTGTAGTTTGTTTGGTAAAATATCGCTTAGTTTTCGAGAAAATCGAAAAATAACGATTTTCGGCAAATTTTGTTAATTTTTGGAGTATAATAAGTTTAACAGCCTCTGGAAGCCAAACGTAATAACCTAGTGTTTTAATATTTTATTCTTACGTTAACTAGTATCTGTACAATAATTTAGTAAAGTTTCAAAAAGATTTTTACTATTTAATTAGTAATTAGCATATTAAAACCTCTTAAAAAGTAGGGTCAAAACAAACACGTTTTTTTTCATGTGCAATAACATTTTTTGAAATAAAAAAATCCTCAATCTAAAGTATAGATACTAATATTTATGAATCAAGTGAAAACAAATTGGGGAAACTCTTTCACACTCCGCGCCATCGCCACAAAGTTGTAAGAAATTCAAAGATGTTAGCTGTAGGCAAGATCAATGAGGGCTATTATGTTCTCTATTTAGCGCTTTAAGCCAAACTTTTGGAACGAGAAACAAAATTTAAAGGTAAACTAAAAGGTCCTCAATAACAATAATTCTAATTACGTTTCAATATGAACACAAACTAAAAATAAATTTCTGGTCAAATTTCAACGACTAACCCATAATGAAATTAAGCAATTACTATCTGAGCTCAACATTATAACTCGGTTAGCTTCATCAAACCTGTTGTGTTTTCCACTAGGTGAATTTATTCGCGCGAATTGAACATTTTCATTTTTATCAACAACGATTTCCATTGCGCGTCCGTATACGCGAAAATATTTGATTCGCAAATAAAAATATAATGGAATAATTTTACCGATCTGGGAGTATGTTCCTAATGTTAAGACCAAAAGGTTTGTGGTTTTAAGTAGTAATTCCCAGTGGTTTTCTTTGTCTTTGTCGCTCCATTTGACATCGTGGTCAATTGCAATGAAATTTGCAATCGAGTGACCAGCTAAATAAAAATGTTCGGCTACAAGTTGATCAAGCTTTAATGTTTTTGATCTGTGTTGTGTCATTCTCATATGAAAGGTGTTTCTTGTTTCTCCGACGTACTGTTTGCCACAAATAAAAGATAAATGACGTTTTTTATTAGACAATTAATTGATTGTCTTATCCGAAAAATGCGGCCAGTTTGGTTACTCTTACATTTTTCAGTCGAGTCAACTAATGAACAAGATTTGTCGAGAGAGTCAATGACTCTTAAATTTAGATCTAACTCGTATATCACGAAGGTTGAGCGGTCTACGAAATGCTGCAATAATGGGCGCTCCGGAAAACAGTCAAGAGACGTTTTGTGAACTGTATGGGTATATTTTTCTCAATAATAGCCCGTAATGGAGGCAACCTTGGGTGATGGGTTGTGACCAATGTTACTTTAGTCAAATTTGGCTGACGTCAGTGTCTGACATCGAGGAATATCTTTTGCTTTCTTTATAGCAGTTTAAATGTATTCCTTCTTTTAAGTTCTATTCCGGAGATGTCCGGTTAGTTCTTCGGTACGATTTTGAAATCTAAATCTGAATGACAGATACGTCCGATACGTAATGCTTGACTGTACGTTATGTTTTAGTACAGTGTCTGGAATGACAACTGCTAGGGAGCAGGTACATATTTTTATCCGTGGGTTTACGGAATAGGTAAGTTTTGAGTGTACTATTTTCTATGGTCACTATTGTCCAAAAAGCCAACAATACTAGTGAATTTAGTAGCTGTAAATTTGATGGTTGGGTGGGCTTAATTAATATTCTGAAGAAATGAGCCCAGATTATTTTCACCGTGGGTCCAGATCATGAGCATGTCGGGTGTGTTTCGAAAAATGGCGAATCGATTTTATACACACAAGCCCCAAGTAATATTTTTGATTATATTTGCATTGTATAACAGTTGAATCCTATTTAAATTGCTTATTATTTTTAAGCTAGCCCTAGACCTAGCTAGGCCGTTTATTCTAGCTTGGCTTGAATTCATCTGTCCATGTATTCATACGTTAAAACAGGATTGGTCGTTTCGACCCATTTAGAACGGCGCAAATCCTGGGGTGGGGAGGGCTGCGAGGGGACATAATATCCCCTCTACCTATTTTTTAGGGGAGGATGGTCTCCCTCTCCTTTTAAGATAAAATCCCTGAATTTTTATTTTCATTTACTTTATAGGCTTAGTTGTTGTTTATCATTATTGAACAAATGTATCTCTGTGTATTTCACATACCTAGGACCTAACACATATAATATAATTACCTAGCTATGCATAATAAATAGGCCTACTGTAGATCACCAAACCTTTTGTTTTGCTTTTTACATGATTAATTTTCTGTGCGCCCGGTTAAATTAGTAGTATACGCTCTGTGTGGGAAAAAGCCTCACATAAATACTGCATGTTTACGTTCTTTATGGAAGAATAATATTTTGGTGTGACAAAATCACACGAAGCGTGTCAATAGAATGTAATCAATAATCACAAACAAAAGAGGCAGCACAATTCTACAAAATTCTTCGAAACCAAACGATGGCGTTGTCCCAAGTCAATTATTAATAATATCAAAGGTAAAACAAACAATAATAATACAACTATTCATTTAAAGATTAAATAATATTATAATATCAGGTGCTATGCCTGAGCCCATTGTGAACGGAAGCACCTAAAAGACAAACAAACTAATGCACTATAACTTGGCATTTAGGCTAGGCAATTTATCAACAACAAAAAACAGCCCAAAGTGAAACAAATTGCAAACAGAGATTTTTCTTTTTTAAATGGTCATATATGATGAGGAGATCAAAATTTGAGCATCTTACCTCTGTCACTCTCCAGCAAATGTAGAAAATGTTATATATTTTACAAAAAATGTCTAAATTATGTGCAAATGCATCGATCTTTACTTAGTTATCAGTCTTTCCACCTCTTGCAAGCAAAACGACCACACATCGTAAGCAACATCTTTGTTAAGGGACCGCTTCTCATAAACGACCACCTCTCGTAAGGGATCACCTCCTCTCATAAGGGACCGCTTCTCATAATCGACCACCTCTCGTAAGCGACCATCTCTCTTAACGGCCACACCTCTCGTAAGTGACCACCTGTTTTAAGGAACCACGACCTCTTTCTCTCTATTAAAGGACCGTTTCTCATAATCGACTATCTCCCATCAACGACAACGACCTCTCGTAAGTGACCACCTCTATTGAACGACCACGGTCTCTTTTAAAGGACCGCTTCTCATAATTGACCACCTCTTGTCAGTGACGACTCTTTTAAAAGACCACCTCTTAAGGACCACACCTCTCGTAAGTGACGACCTCTTTTAAAGGACCACCACCTCTATTAAGCCTCTATTAAGGGACTGCTTCTCATAATCATCATAGTCCGAGAGAGTTGATTTTTTCAGTTATTTATTGTATGTATATATTTATATTTACTCTAATGAAACATTTTACAAAAAAATTACCGGAAGTACAATATTTCTCAATGTTTACATACACAATGTGACTACAATGTCTGTAGAGGCTTTATTTTGCCCTAAAATGACCCAGACATAGGTTCCTAATAGCCAGCATAGGACCACTTTGTAATTCCCAAAATCAGACCTTTGTCACACACCTCGAAAGTATGCAAATTAGTAGTACAATTTAAATAAAATATGCAAATAAGGGGGTGAACTTACAGTTGTATATATATCTCGAAAACCACTAATGCTAGAGAGTTGATTTTATTTTTTTACTATTTGCAGAAATGTTTTTAGTACCAGCATATGTGTCATTAGTTTTTATTCATTGTACTGCAAATATATAAATAAATAGTATAATTAATAGTAAACAACCAACCTAGATGCCTAAATTCAAAACTTCCATATTATGCAATTTAATGTATTGAATGTGCGATTATAGCAATATTACTCATTCTTCTGATAACTCGTACATTTAAAATCTTCAATATATTTTATGTGTGTACATGCATATGCAATAATTTAGTAATTACTATTTTTTTTCCTTTTACAATATCAACGTATATCAATGTTATGTATGTTTTGTAATAAGTGTTTAAGGGTAAACGACACACAAGTCAACTGCGCTATTTGTAACATGCCCGCCCACTCAATTTGTTCTCCAACATCTCAACCAAATAGACATATCCCAAACGATTTTTATTGCTGTAAGTGTCTCAGTGAAATATTTCCTTTCAATCACATAATCGAGGAAGACGAATTCAAACACGAAGTAAATCAGCTTAAAAATGATCACATTTAAAAATTAATCCATTTGAAATAAACAACGATACTGACTATGATAATGATATAACAAACTCCAACGAAAAATGTGAATACTATCTAAGCGATACATTCAATGCCAAAACAAGTAACATAGATAACAATCTAGGCCTAAGTATAATACATATGAATTCCCGCAGTCTAACTAAAAACATAAACTCTATAACAAATTATCTTCATACATTAAACCATAAATTCTCAATCATCGCCTTCAGTGAAACATGGTTTGACAATAATAATACTCCCCCTCCCCTCACTCATATCAATGGCTATACTACTGTACAATCCGATCGCCTGCACGGAAAAGGTGGAGGTGTTGCCTTTTACATTTCAAACGAATTAAATTATAAAGTTAGAAATGACATAAGCCTACCATCTAGCCCAACATATGAATCTCTTTTTATAGAAGTCGATACCAAACCAAAAAACAGTATAGTAGGCATTGTATATAGACCACCAAGTAGCTCCACCCATCCATTCCTTGGAAATCTCTCCAAATCTATAGACACTCTAAATAAAGAAAACAAGTATTCATTTATTTGTGGTGCCTTCAATCTCGATCTTATGAAGCACACTATACATGGTCCCACAAACGAATTTCTAAACATTATGTACTCAGCTTCCTTCTACCCCCTTATTGACAAGCCAACTAGAATCACAACTAAATCGTCTACCCTAATCGACAATTATTTTTTCAAACGTCCTCGACCAACAAATCACCCCGGGCATCCTTTACAATGACATTACCGATCATTTTCCAGTTTTCCAAATACTAAAAAACTCCCACCAACCAAATAGTAAAAAACAAAACATCACAAAAGAAAATTACTATTCTAGGAAAATCAACGAAAAATCTATTGCATCATTGGGAGTCGATTTGATTTCCACAAATTGGAATGAGGTGTACCGTAGTGATTCTGCTAACGAATCATATGATATTTTTTTTGACAAATTTTCCTCACTATATAATACAAACCTGCCTATGACCAAAAAGAAAATTAACAATCGGAAACTAAACAAACCTTGGATTACAACAGGAATAATAAAATCAATTAAAACTCGAAATAAACTATATAAAAAATACATCAAATTACCTAATATAACTAATAAAACCAATTATGTTACATATCGAAACAAACTCACTAGATTGATCAAAGTATCTTGCAAACAGCATTTTGCTAACAAATTTAACAATTATAAAAGTAATATAAAAAAAACTTGGCAAACAATAAACAATATTCTTAGCAAAAACATCCACAAAAAAACCCCTAGTTTCTTCTTACATAATAACACTAAATTCACTGATCCTCTAGTCATTGCATCCAAATTTAACTACTACTTTGCAGAAATCGGCCCAAACCTCGCTTCTAATATTCATGCTCACTCTGGTAACTTTTCAAACTATCTTAAGAACCCAATTAAGAACTCAATCTTTTTCTCTCCTACATCTTGTAAAGAAATTCTTGAAATCACTTCCAAATTTAAAAACGGAAAAAGCCCCGGTCCTGATGACATCGATCCCAAAGTTATCAAAGATATTGCTCCTTTCATTATCAAACCCCTCTCCCATATTTTCAATCTTTCTTTGTCTTCTGGTACATTTCCGTCATCTCTTAAAACTGCCAAAGTCATTCCAATCTTCAAAAAGGACGATCCCCATTATTTTGCCAACTACCGTCCAATATCTTTATTATCTTGTTTTTCTAAAATTCTTGAACGGCTAATTTATAACAGACTCTACAACTTCCTCTCTTCTCACAACATTCTTCAAAGCAATCAATACGGCTTCAGGCCTAATCATTCTACTGAACTTGCACTTTTAGATACCCAAAACACAATTTCTTCCGCTTTGTCTAAAAACTACCACACCATTGGCTTATTTCTTGATCTGTCTAAGGCATTCGATACAATTGACCATACAATCCTCCTATCAAAACTTAAATATTATGGCATCCGAGGCATACCACTTTCTCTTCTTACGAACTACCTGAATAATAGAACGCAATTTACTTCCTATAACTCCCACTTTTCTGAACTTCTTCCTGTTACATGCGGCGTTCCTCAAGGATCCATTCTGGGCCCCCTTCTCTTCTTAATCTATGTTAATGACTTAATCCATGCTTCAAACTCTTTTTCATATGTTCAATTTGCTGATGATACCAATATCTTCCTTTCCCATCCTGATTTCAACACTCTAACAAGAACCTTCAACAATGAAATCAGCAATGTTTCAAACTGGTTCAAACTAAATAAGTTATCCCTTAACATCAGTAAAACAAACTACATTCACTTCTCCACTAACAAAAAAACTAATAACAATCCGAATGCAAATATCGATCACACCCCTATCAAACAAGTTGAAAGCACATCATTTCTTGGTGTTCAAATAGACAACAAATTAAACTGGAAGCTTCATATAGCTAAAATCTCCAATAATATCTCCAAAACCATTGGTGTACTAAATAAACTGAAAACTACATTACCTCCTAAAATCATCACTTCTTTGTACAATACACTCATCTTGCCTCACCTCTTCTATTGTAACACTGTCTGGGCAGCAACAGATTCAAAGCGTCAAACTCTTTGTCCATGGCTTAGTACTGAAACAACTAAACTTGACAGACTATTCAAACTCCAAAAGAAGGCAGTCCGTATATGTACCCAATCAAATTATCTCTCACATACTAAACCGCTTTTCCATGATCTAAACACCCTAAATATCTTTGACATAAACAAATTACAGACAGCCCTTTTCATGTATCGACTTTCCAATAACACACTTCCTAATACCTTAAAAAGATTTTTTTCAAAAAAATAACGAGCTTCACAAATATAATACCCGAAATTCAAACAAATACGTCCAATCTAACCTAAATCGAAACTCTTCCCGAAATTCAATTATCCACACAGGCCCCTTACTATGGAACTCCCTTAACAAGTCTTTATTTGATTATAGTTTCATCATATTTAAATCAAAATACAAAAAATACCTAATATCAAAATACAAACCAACTTAATATTTCACCCAAATTTTGACCTATTTCAAACACCTCTTTTACCCTTATTTATTTGTTTGTTTGTCTTGTCTTTGTCCATACTTGGTCTCTTGCGTAGTGTATGTACTGTCTGTAACCCCTGTTTGTCTCTGTCTATGAACATTGATCCAAATTTTTTTATACAACTTTTTTCCTGGTGGAACCTGTCGTAAAGCTCTTTGAGCTTATTTGTGTTTTCTCCAGATACAATGCATTTATATTAACTTGATTCATATTTTGTCAACATATTTTGAAATTTGCTTTGTATAAATAAAATGAATGAATGAATGAATGAATTGTTTATTTCATTCTGTAAAACTTACATCTACTTTAACTTGAACATCTCAGTAAAGTGGTAGTGCCGGCTTTGCATGGTTAAGTAAGAACACTGTTTTAGGGAAATGATCAAGTTCAGTTGATAAGAACAAAGCGCACTATTATTAAATAGGCAAAATGCGTATAATCACTTTATAATTTTCAAAGGTCAACAAAAAACTATAAGAAATTATTATTACTCAATTTATGATTAGGGCCTAAGTCTCAAATTTTTTTTTTATTTTGGTTTGTTTTTTCACCACTTTTATTTATTCCTGCAAGAAAAATTATTTGATGAAGCTATATCACACAATTTGTTAAGACATTAAATTATGAAATATATAGATCTCTGATGAGGGGGTGCTTCAATTTCAACTTCGTGTAAAGAGCTTTTTAAAATTATGATCAAGTAGCCTACGGCATAGCACAACCTGCATGGTTCTGTCAAACTCGTATTTGGTTTGTGTATTATAAATAGCGTACATTAATTGTTTATACTGAAATTTAAAAATTGATAAATGTATTCAATTCTGAATAATTTACAGTTCAGTAATGGTATATACAATAATAGAACTGTACTCACAACATTGCTAGCTTACTTTGTCAATTCATTATTGATGAAGATTTAACTGGCGATATCTGTTAGTATTAGCCTAAATAATAGGAAAATATCAGTACACAGTAGACCTGGCTGAGTACGTGGGCCTCTCTGTACAAAGTAAAATTCAATTCAAGAAGGCTGAAATTGTTGGTTTTCAAAATATATATAAGGCTATAGTATTAAAAATAATTATTTAAAAATTGATATTTACAAAATATTATAAAAAAAGAACACAAATGTTAATGAAAGATAGAACGTTACGTATAAGTAGGCCTATGTACTGTCTCTGGTCAGCAGAACTGTCAAACTCAGCAAAACTATTTAATAAATAAGCATCTACCTCAAAGTATATACAGTACCAATTCTCAATACCAGTCCAGATGATGCATTTACTGACACTTTCCCGTACGCAAATGTATATAGATGCAAGGTTATGAAAAAAGGCACAGTTGAATAAGCATATCCCACACATTAAAATGACCAAACGAATAAGATAAATTAAATACATACAATCAGTACACATCAACCTTTCAAAGTTCCAGGCCCTTAGAAGATGACAAAACAATAGGGACACCCACGCAACTTCCTATTACCGATGCATAGGTTTCCATAATAAAAGAACGGGATATGATACTAACTAGAACGTGTACGGTTGTACTTAAGTATACTAAACTTTGATAATATGAATTATTAAAATATTATTATTATTATTCTATATATATATCATTATTCATTATAAAAATGGTAATCAAACGCCGTTTTTAACTAAATTCTCTGTTGTTTTATAGATGGAGTCAAAGATGCTACAATATATGCTAAATGAAGGCGTTAAACAGGAAACTATAAGTGCTCTACAAGAGGAAGAGGTTATTGAATTAACATTAATAAATTCAAACTTTTCATTTTTGTAAATTTAATTTTGCTTTAGGCCTACATGTACACAAATTATTACTTCTTGAGTATTTTATTTTTATTTATAAATTCTGAACTAACAAAAAACATTTACGGATAAAAAAGGTGAACAACACAGAAAAGTACAAAGAAAACTTATTTACAAAAAAAGAGCAGGACATAAATCTAATGTTCGAAGTACATTTTCCAATGCAGAAAGTATGAAACGTGGTCTTGTTTATCTTTCCTATACCGGTACCTTTTTTATATCCACTTGGCTTATACTTGCTTTAAGCATGCGCCATAGGATTTTATTCTCTTCTTGTATTGTGTTCTCAGTTTACATTTTGTTTGAAAAAAATGAAGTAAATACCTTTCCAAACAATTTTCCGTATAATGACTTATAATAAATTTTCCGTAAAATGACAATTTTCCGTATAATGTTAAGACTTACCACATTTCCGCACACGTGTTTCACACGAACAACAACCAAGTGTAGGATAATCTATAAGCGTTTTCATAAAAATGTCTATATTGACATTCAGTAGTAGCTTATCATATTTAATCATCATTTTTAAAATAATAATGCTGGTTCTTATTATTATAGCTTGATAAAGTTGATGTGATTGACAAGGCCTTGGAAGACCTTACGTTGAACAGTTGCGGTGTGAAAGCTGGCCAAATTATGAGGATAAAGATTGCAGTTGAAAAGTACAAAAAGGATCCAAAAATTGATCTGGTAAAAGTTGTAGTATACTGTACCTACTATTTTGTTCATTTTTACTTTAGTTTCTAATGTATTTCTTATACGTAATCTTATTCTTGCTGTCTTTTTCTTGTAGGCCTATATTGTGATGAGTAAATTTGATTTTGACTAAATTATAAATTGGTAAAATTGTCGTTAAATTGCGCTTAGTAAACATTATTGTTCATTATTATATTCAACTCCAATTAATTTTTCAATGTTGTTTTTATCTTTAGTTCTTTGCCACTCAATTTGTTATTGTTTACCAATGAAAAATCAATAACAAAAAAGTTGATGAATTATAACAATCTTTTTAACTATAGGAAGATATGCAATTAGATCCAGGTAGCAATACTGCCACAGGTAATCAGAACGACGCAACGAGAGAGCAGACAATAAAAAAGGTATTTTTTTACATATTGTTTGTTTAATGGTTTAATTTCCTGGTTCCTGGTGTGATAATATATTTGCAGCTCAAAATTAGCTTTACATTGACAATTTAAACATTCTAAATTTGTGGTGTTTTTTAAAATTATTTTTTCATATTTATATATTGATATTGTTTGTTTATCAACTTTTAAGTGGAGGTTGTCATCTCTGTCAGTTGATTTAAAATTAAAATAAATTTTAAGTCTAAGAAATAATAATAATTTCTTATGGAGAAAAGTTTTAGTAGAAATGTATCCTTCACAGTGGAGCATTTGAAAGAATATTGTTGTTCATTATTATTTTGATTTCATTACTGTATATTTATCAATGTTGTTTAGTCTTTTGTTCCTTTTCATTCTATTTTCTATTGTTTACCAATGACAATAAATTAGTGAAATGTGATTCTACAATTAATTATAACATGTTTTTACTATAGAAAGACACAGGTAGCGATACTGCCACATGTCATCAGAACGCGACGAGCGATCAGAAAAAAGAAAAGGTTAGTACATTTTTAAATTGTTTTAGGATAATGTAGAAAATCCACTTCCTATAATATAATTTTATTTTTAAGTGAAACTCTTTTATTTAAAGACACTTTCCATACGTTGTATAAAATACTATATTTTATGTAACAATACTATATGAGCCTATTGTGATACCTTTTTCGTTTTTAAACGGTCAAAATGTAAAAAAAAATGGACTCCCGCTATAAATACTAGCATGCGTGCGGGTATAAAATTAGCAAATTCTCAGCTAGTGCATTTTCATATATAAAAAGAAATCTCCAAGCTTGGTTTTGAAAAGGTTGTTTATCAACCATCTCGGGTAGTTTAACAGAAAAAGGATAGTATTTATGCAGAAGGCTTTTATTTGGTTTGAGTCGTGTTCACACAAAATTGGCACTAAAAACAAAACAAAATGCAATGCAAGTTACAATAATATTATTGCATAATTTTTGCCGTTGAAACTTCACTTGTGTGTCACTAACCCACTTGGATACCCATTGCATGAATGAATATATACATAGTGAGAGTTGATTATCAAGATCTGCTCAAAAAACAGCCAAAAAATATTAAAATTATCTATAAATTTAGCCAAATCTCAGTTTTGCAAAGTCATAAATAAAAACTCCCTAAAGCTGACAAGTTGTTAATAATCCTCTCAAATAGTTGGGGAAAAATATAAATAGGGTATGTCAATTAGTTACGAAACTATTGTGTCTTAAACATCTTGAAAGTGCAATTACAACTAAATAATTAAATTTTTCAGTTTTTCTCACATACGAAATACTTATTTTTTAAATATACAATTTTGGATAAGTGTTCACAATATACTAGACTATTTACAGAGAAAATATAATAGCATTTGAGCAAGGAATTTTAAATATATTGGCTCATAAAAGTAACCCTAGATCTCAGTAGTGGGGTACCATTGCTCAAAATTGTCCAAGTATTAATTTTGTGGCCAACTTTTGATTTAGTGTGGGTACGTAACATATACATTTCACAATAATATAAACTTTCGAAATGTAGATCCATATTTTTTAAACTTAAAATACAATGTTCTAGGTCTCTTTTGAGCTACTGATATGGCCTAATTCTGCACCCCCCGTCCCCCCCACCCCACCCTAATACTGCTCTACTTTAAGAAAACTATATATACTTCGTTCAAAATTGAGTTTTATTTGACTCGTATAAGTGGTCGCCGTACGCTGTTTACCAACTAAGCCTTGCTAGGCTGCACTTAATACCTAATAACTTGGGTATTGCATTGTTTTTCTCTTTTAATTATAATTAACCATAAAACATACCAGGAACTGGTTTAATGTTCTTTAAAGTAAAATATATGCATTGTTTTTACAAAACGTCAAAAATTGCAGGGAAAGTGTCTTTAATGTTTTAAATATTAATTTAAAAATAAATGTAAATAATTATTCACATTTGCAATCTCTTAATACACAATAATTACGTTGTAATCGTTGTATGTTTGAATACAGATAATCATTGATTGTGACAATCAGATTACAATGGAGGACGCTCACAATTTGAAGCACAAGATAGATGGCACGTTTGTTGATGCTATTATGGAACTGGTTACAGAAACAGAAGAGGAGCTTCTTCAGGATGCAATAATTGATATATATTCAGATCCTCCTTGCTCAATGTTTGCAGGAAACAAGAGTAATACATTTACCGTTTTTAAACGTACCGACGAGTCAATAAATACTTCATTGAAGAATCAGAATATTCCTGATTATAAGACCGCCATGCGTAGTACGACAACGACCGACGAGGAGACCGCGAATGAATGCCAGACCACGAATGAATGTCAGACCACCACGAATGATCAGCCTGCCCGTTGGCAGAAGACATCAAAGTTGAAGAAAGGTTTTTGGTCAAAACTGGGTAAAAAATGTATGGTCTTCCTTAAAAATTATGCCCCAAAAATAATTACAACTGCTGCGAATATTATTTTATTGGGTGCAGGGGTACCAGCTGCTATTAAATTGTAAACCTTAACAATACAAAGAAATATTGGCTGAGATAAAAGCAAATTCAAATTGTTTAAATTTACATAGTATAGCCTATTTCAAATTTGCTTTTATTCGTCTATATTTTTCAAGTTTTGGGAAACAGTACATCACCAACTTGAATAAACAATTTATTTTAGATTGATTGATTGGAGACTGCGATTGTAACAATATCATTAGCTTTGCATCAAATTTGTTTTATTTACATTATAAAATCTAAATAATCGATTTTGACATGATGCAAACGCAAATTGTTATTATGTATAATTTTTTTTTCTTTAGATCAAGGAATGTGTGACTTTATGTTTTAGTAGCAATTTAAAAGTATTAGTAACTAACCATTTTTGTTGAAATTAGTGCCGTATTACCGTGGGGTGAAAATTCGTCAAATTTAATTCTAAAGGCCCAGTGGTCTAATGATATCAAGAAGATCCGGGTTAGGGTTTATATACAAGTTTATAGGATAGGTAACACATAAATAGATTAGTGTTTTCTTTATTAAGCAACAAATAATAGTTTACTATTTGCAAAACACGCAAATGTATTATTACAAATAAATTGTAATTAAGAAAAATGTTCAACTACTACTGTGTTTTTTTATTGTAAATATTATATTTTTCTTCAGTGGCTGAACCCCACATTTATTGTAGATTTTCAGTATTGAAAGTAAAATCATTATTAATCACCTTTTTTACAAAATATTTTTTTATTTTACTAGGCCTACAGTATATGTGAATTTATTAACACGAAACAGGGCCACTTAACAGTGATTTATATCGTGTTTTGGTGAACCAAATCAAATGGATTGTTTAAATAAAGTCTAGTCTACTTTTTGCGGTGCAAAAAATACAACCAATCATAGCTCAATAATATGTTTTTCACATCAACTAGCAAAACTCAGGAGACACTCATGAGTTTTGGTTGAAGTGAAATGTAAAATCAAACAACTCCGGGGTTGAACAGGTGAATGTTTCCGGTGGACGAACTGTGGAGACACACCGGGATAGTCGATGTGAAAAGTACCAACTCTAAACTTCTGTGTTTTTTATGTTAAAATGTTATCCTCACACGATCAATCATTGCTTTTATATTTAATTAAAAATACTTTAAATATTTGTACAAAATATATAGTAGGTCTAAAAAATAATAAATAGTATAAATAAAATGTTATAATGACATCTGAGGCTTTTGAAAATAATTATCAAATTGAAAATATTATCAATTAAAATTATTTTAATGATCGTCGCGATGTAAACAAACAAACGAAATAGAGGGCGAAAACGAAACTCCGGTGTTGATGTGAATGGGGTCTCTCAGGAGTTTCTGGACGTTGTGAATAATTACAAACCCCGGAGTATCTCCGGAGATGATCAGTGTGCAGTTAGATGTGAAAGGTGTATTATTCACCTATTGAAAAACAGTCTTTTAATTAACATGATGATGTCATATCACTACCATATTTGGGCATAGCACTACCATATTTGGGCACATCGCACTTTTTTGTCAAACTAGTTTGATAGTGTATACAGAGCTTAAAGTATAGATCAAAACAATTCCGAACCAAAATTTGTTGAGTAAGCTGCCAGGACTTTTAGGATGGTATTTATTGAAAAAAACGCCCGGAACACCTCCCCAATAAAACATCAATATAAATAATTATCGCTGAGGGGGAGCGAGCGAAGCGAGCTCACCCTCTAGTATTTTAATTACAAAAAGAATCCCAGATTTATATTAGGCCTATTTTTCTTTTCATTACTGCTTGTGGATGCGTATTCAGTTGTTTGTACCTAAAACAATTTATCCATTGTCTGATATTTATTTGGTACTTCCTATCCTGTCAATGCATTTTCTACAACCTTATAATCATGGAAGCAACAATATCTAAAACGTCATATTCTGCAAAAGGTTATGTATAAAAATTATAAAATAAGGCAGTTAAAAAAATTAGAAATGCAAATTTAATCCATTTGGTAATTTTTATTGATGTATTGTTATACCAGTAATGAAGATTTGTTCATGTTTGAAACGATAAGGTATGTGTTGGGATGATTGTCCTTACTACTGCCTCATGCAATGACGTCACGTTGAATCTAGTGGATTCATTCACATCAACCATTAACTGCTAGCGACACAGCGTGCAACCAAGCATTTGGAAACAAAAACTCAGATTTAGGAAGATTGTGAGCGTGTTTTGTTTAAAGTAAAATAAAATTAAATTGGTTACAGTAATATATATGGAAAGATATACATGTTTAGCTGTGTTTTATACTTGACTTTCAAGATATTAACAAAATTGACAAGCCTCTACATATCAATCTATCTAACATCAAATCATTTTCTTTTTATCTAAGAAATATATTTTTGTAATTGTTGATTTTTTCGTATAATCATTATCGTATTGATTAGAAGTCACAACATCTTTCAATCTACTTATCCAGGTAGTCTCCGTGCCAGCCGTCTATTAGCCCCATTCCGTTGTTGTCTGCAAACCAGCACTGCCGAGTTTGTTTTGTACCAGGCCCAGCTTCGTCAGCATATTCCAGTGTCACCGGAACTTGACGAGAATTCACATATAGTGTGCCCTTTATAGCAGGTTTATCGAAGTGTACATTATTGAGGCGTATACGGCGATTTCTGTTATAAAATTGTCCTACAATAATATAAATAACAAACATGGTTAATTAAAAGCAGTCTACTTGTAAATATTCAGATTCGTATTGCTGAAGTCGTGTGACTCAAATATCTTAAGTTCATGATTTTGTTCGGTTTTTTTCAAATTGTATTCATCAATCAATTCTAGTGTATCTGGTGGGAGATTTGTTTTATATTCACTACAATAATAATTGCAATATTACTACAGACTGATACATTTTGTGAAACAATTAATTGTTTTAATATACTTTGTTTTAAATGTTTCCTTTAAATGTTAGCAGCTTTCTCACCATGCGGTGTGTCACATCATTAATCCATTGATTAATATTTGCTTTGTATAAGCATTGGACCTATACATTACTATAAATAACCTATAAATTCATCAATACATGCAGTACCAAGTGATGAGAGGGGCGGAGCTTGCGGGGCGAGTTAGAATGTAAGCGTTCCATGATAAAATATCTATTTGACAAAAAAAAATATTCGAAAAAATCCAAATGTTAAGGACATGTGATGATCTTTTTGAAAAATTGACTATCTTCATTTAGGGGGAAATGTGTTCAGTTGCTCAATTATTTTAATTCTTACCAATCAGGCCATGTACGTCATCGGAGAAACCTCTCCCAACGTCCACATATAATCCCAAGTAATACACTTGATTAGAGCTCCCACGTGGATACCTATGCCGCATTATAACCAATGTAATATCTGTACCAATCATGACTCGAACTTGATCATTTTCCCTGATGAGCGATAAATATTGATCACCCAGCCAATTTATGTTTTGCCACCTGATGACAACCTCATGTAACTTTGCATATGACGGTGTTACAACTATCGTTCTATTTCTATACTTCAAGTGTATTTCTCTTAACAACGGTCGATGCTCTGCATTTTGATAATGGGACTCGACAATTAGTGTACCAGTAACCTTGATCCCTATGAAAACACAAATACCAATGTATTACTATTATTTTTAAGCTTATACAAATAAATGGCCAGAATTATTTACGCACATCTACTACATCATCTTTAAATTTTGTTTTATAAATTACCTGAACAAATTTAATAAAAAAAAACAGATAAGCTTATATTTATTTGGTTCTCGGTATCCTTAAGTTTCCATCATAGACAAATTATGTATCCCTGAGACGCTGGTATAATAAACCACAACCTTAACCTAACCAAACCTAACCTTAACTTACTATTATAACTACTATAGATACAGTAAGTCTACTGGGAATCGAGCGCAATCTCTATACAAAATACGGAAAATCATTACATTATTGATAAATGAATCATTATATATAAGTTTTCAAAATGCAGCAAAATATCCGTCATATGCCCACAAGTGTGGCCGTCTATCAGCTGAAACTCTCGCACTGTTATTTTTTCCTAATTCAATGAAGGATGTTCGATTATGTATGTACTGTATTTTAAAAAGTCAAAGTCTGGAAATTGTCTTAAATTTAAAATGTTCATTCTTTTCAATCAAGAACATTCTATATTTATCTACGCAGTTATTTATTTTTGTCTTAATTTTTGCGCGTAACCTAACGATTTGAATTTGATTTCATAATATGATCACCAGATGACAGTGCCAATTATTGACACGGTAATGTTGCTTAAAGATTTAATACGTGAATGGATAAAATGCTAGTAAATAAAACATGGTTCCGTAATAACAACTTTTTATTCGCACAGCTGATACAGGAACTTTGGGTTGAATATAAACTCAATTATAAGATATAATTCACATTTAGTTTTACTTATAGACATACATATACCTTGTTTCGGATCTTGAATTAAACGATAAGCATCACCTGGGTAGCTTTCAATGTTGAAGCAAACGTATAAGTTTGAATTCGGTATTCTAACAAGATATTGATTATCGCCCACACCTGAAATACAATTATTTAAAAATGTGGTAAGTGATGATTTTGTTTAAACTACCTTTGTGTATCTAGGTGTGGCTAAGGAACTTAAGCCTGCACTTAACCCTTGCAACGATGTCATTGTAATGATGATCTATAAACATTTGATTGTACTACACCATTATACTATTTCCATTGTGTTTTTGTTGGGTTTTTTTTCAAATGACACGTACCCACTTCCATATTATGTGGCCAGGCACAACAGACTTGGAATAATGGGAATGAATTGTTTGCTATGGGTATTAAGAACCTAACCCTTTGAATACTCTCTCTCAAATTAAAGTAAGTTCTGGCCTGGTGCTGTACGCCTTTCTAGTCTAGGTCACGGTACACCATACCCTGGCTTGGCCTGCTAGGCTTGGCCTGCTAGGTTTGGCCTACTTACATTGGAAATAATTCGGGGTCGTCATCTTTGATTATTCTAAATGTGGCATTGCATTGGCCAACGTTGTCTCAGTGTTAAAATAGAGGCCTGATCTACCATCTCCTAAGCCTATCATTGCAAAGCCGCATTTAGACGCCATATGACCCTTAAAAGCTTTCCTTTGTTCATTCAATCATTTAAACATTTATTTCAGACTGAAATAATATACGTATAATACAAAATAATAATTAAAGAAAAAAGTACAAGGCAGTCAGGGTCAAGTAGAAGTGCAAGAGCACTTGTCACGACTTGGCCCTTCAGCAAAAAAAGGTAACATAGGCCTACCAAAAAGTAAATCAGAAATTAAGGTTTAAAATGTATGAATAACCGGTTTTAAAAATCAAGACAAGGTTAAGTTCTTTGTATTGAGAAATAATATAGTATCTTCTTTCTTTGTTAACGGAAGGCAGGAAGAGATATACTAATTTGTAATCTATTGTTAATATTGTTCCATACACTTTGGGCCAGATACAGAAATACAATGTTTACAAGTCTCATTTGAACTGGCCTTCAGGCATTATTTGTTTGTTTTGTTTACAGTTATGTTCAGTAACTTAATAATCGTTATTATTGTAACAAAATCGTTAAAACAAACGGAATGTTTTGATATGTTATTCGATAGTTATTAGCTATTTCGAAACTTGAATGTTGGCCAGGAAAAATATTTGGCAATATGTATGAATAGTTTGAATCCAAAACAGTTAGAAACATATATACAGTTTTAAGTGGAGTTACATTAAAGTCATAACTTACTAGTTTCTTTTGTTGTCCGGCTGTTTGCTGGTAAATTAAAAATAATTAAGATTTTAATGCAAGACACGGAACTCTTAACATAAACAAAAAAATACTTTGATTATTCCTCTTATTATAATGTTATAAAAACAATTGTTTCAGATAATTTTATTATACAGATAATTCAATTTGTTTGTCGTATTGACTGATGTTTATAAACAGTGGATGGTTTAAAATAGGACAGCATCCTCCGCATGTCCCCTCAGACTTGTTAAAATACAACACATCTTTTACCAATTTTTAAGTCTAGATGTCTATTTTTATTACTATAAATATTATTCTGTATACATATATTTCCGTCACCCCCTTATGTGAAATATTGGGATGTAGGCCTATTCTGATTATTGTTGTAGTCAAATAGAAAAATGACAAAATCTCATGCACACATTTTTTGCATATACGGGCTTTCGAGTTCTTTACCTGTTAACTTAGGCCTACTAGTTTCTTGTGTTGGTTCACTGGTTGCTAAAAGATATAATAGTACAAATAACATTAATAATTTGAATTAAAATTCGGTACTTATCAGTGAATAAACAACTTGAACACTAATTAATGTTATTTTCGTCGTCGTCTTCAATTAGAAAAACGTTTGTTTCTATGCATAATTATATTTAAAACTATATGCTTAGAAGAGAATTATTAGAATTAAACAGGTATTTTTTTAAGCCTTTGCTCCAGCAATACTTAATGTAGGAATAACGTTTGTGAAAATGTAAAATCCACGTCGGTCACAAAGGCATTTCTATATTGCATTAAAATAATTTACATGCTATAGAACAGTCTCTGCTTTTATCCACAACATTCATTTATTTTATTTGTTAAAATCAACTCTATCATTTTTATAATTAAACTATTAATTACTATTTTCGTGGTTTCGAGGTTCCCTACACAGAAATAGCTTAATTGATCCAAAAAATGACTGGGGTAATAATGTAGGGTTTTCACACCAATAGGCGCTATATAAATCCAGGATAATTATTATTATTATTATTATTAATTTCTACAGCTTTAGATTGTACTTTCATAGAACAAATTTAAAAGGGATTTACTAAGAGTTTCATCCACTTTAATTAAAATGCTAATTTAAAAAGCAATATTTTTATTTATATTTATATTGACAAATATGATTATTTCAGGTAAGCTATCGTCAATTTAAATTCCTATGTAACCGATTTTGTTTAATACTTCATCTTTATGCTTCATTATCCATCTGGATATTCCATTTAAACCACAGATAGATATGTGGTCACGAACAACTTCATTGAATTTTAGAAGCAATCCGAACCATGGATCCCATTATGGACTACCTTTTTATAGTTTACTTAGGCCGTACGTCCAAACTACATGACGGATCTTTACCGCAATTAAAGGGAATCGGGACCTGAATTCCAATTTTGAAGCACGTTTTATTATTTTCAAATTATAGGCCGTACGTCAAAACTACTAGACGGTTCTTTTCAAGATTCGTTACCCTTTTTTCTTTTTAAAACCCGGCGGATTTGCATATTTTAGATTACTCTTGTTTATAATAATATTTATACAAACTATTATTATTCATATTCGATTTAGGAATCACGTGAAGAGGATGCGCCTTAGGAATCAAGCACCACGTTAGCAAACACGCAAAATCCCGAAAATACTATACAAATTGGGGAAGATCAGCTATATACAATAACAAGGTCATATAGATGGCTGCAGTCGCGTGCTCAAGTTAGTGTTTACCGACCGACCGACCAACTGACGACATTGTGAGCTGTAGAGTCGCATTGCGCGCGACTAACACGCGACTGAAAATAGATAGGTCCGAGGTTTCAATATATTTTAGCCACTACACTTTACTATTCTTAAGTTGGTGTAAATACAGTATACTTTAAAATAAAAAATCATTTCCTTTTAGAATCATCATTTTTCGAATGGCCAATAACATCCAAATTATTTAAATTATGACAAAAAAAACCAGGCACAGATCATTTCAATGGTCATTCAATTTTTCCAACCATTCATCTTTAACTCGATAGAAACAAGTGATTGTTCGTTTGCCGTAGCAGGACTCAAAATTTGGAACAGATTACCAAGTCACATTAAACACTTAGACGACTATAATCAGTTTAAAAAACATTTAAACGCACTATATTTCAAACAATGTTACGATACTAATTGATGTGAAGCGCCACTGATTATAATTAAATGTTGTATAAATGTGCGCTATACAAGTAATAATAAACAAACAAAATGTAACAATTATATTTCTTTCATTTGAATTACCAAATAAGTTACTGTAACTTACTAGTTATTTGTGTTGTCTGGATGGTTGCTAATAGTAAATAAAAAAAAATATTTTTTTAAATTTAAGATACAGCTTTCAAATTGAATACTATAACATTATTGTTTCAAAATTTATATTAAGCAAAGACATCGCATAGTATTGTGCTAATACAACATTTTTTTAATAGAACTATTAACTTACTAGTTTCTTGTATTGTCTGGATGGTTGCTAAAAGTAATAAAAACAAACAAAATGATTATTTAAAGATGTATCAAACTTTCAATGGTCCATCGATAAAGTTATTATTACCTTTGGCAAAAAACATTTTTGTGGCAAATAAAATCATTCAATGGAACTATAAAGTATGGACAACCCTTGATATGCTACTCGAGTAATATGCCAGATCACAACATGTATTACTGCTCTGCTGAACTGTCAAGAAATGCAGGTAATTAAGTTCATTAAAGTTAGCATAAAAGTAATTCATTCAATTAAAAATCTTGAAACTGACACATTATAGAATGTGACAAAAGGTAAAAATATTAGAGCGAGTTGAAAAACATATATATAGATTGGAACGTTAATAATTCTTATGATCTTAATTCATTATTGGACTCGTGAATAAAACAAAACATTTTTGCTGCAAATACAACTATTGGCAAAAATAAAAAATGTTTATTATAAAAACAGTTTATAGATATTATATTATATTAATATAAGTATTAGACATTTCTGTCGTATCATATTACTGTCTAATTATTACCTTTTTGTTGACAAGGATTACCGGAATATCCTGGATCACAAATACAGATGAAGCCGTCCACTTTATTTATGCAAAAACTATTATTTCCACAAGGGTGATAATTACAAGGATCAAAGTCAACTGTAGAGTTAAGAAGATTATTGATTAGTAACAAAATATCCCCACACCCCAGCAACTATATAAATACGGCATACAGTTGGTGAAATTGTCAGTATCATCACTGGGTGGTTTGGAATTTTACCATTATTTAGACATTCTGAGATTTAGAATTATGATCAAAGAGAACCATAAACGTTGTAATAATTATTATTATGTAATCCTGGGCTGGCCATGTTCATTATCTTTTTTTTTAAATCTTTTTTATATTAATACATTGAATATATTGTATCTAGTATTCATTATTACATATTTGAAATAAATGCTTTTATATTTTCGTTAATATAACCTTAATGATTTTGTCAGAATCTTTATTTTATTCTTTCCTTAGCATTTGGCTTGAGATTAATTTCATCTAGCTACTTTGATTTTTCAGAGCATTATGATCGGAAATCGATGTGATTATCTTTTCAAAAAATAGGTGCGCTTAAAATTGTCAAAATTTATTTTCGATGAAATTAGAGTACGTTTCAGGCAATTTTAGGCGATGTTGTACGCGCACTACGCGTTAAACGTTAATGCGCACTCTTTTTTCCCGATTTCTGTTTTACAACCTTTCTTTAGAAATGTATACGTGTTATACGAGCACGTCAAACGTGACAGGCTACGCACGTGTAAGTTAACAAAATAGTGAAAATATGCAAAATTTTAAAATTAATATAGATCGCAAGAATGCTTGGTGAACCCTATTTTTCATTTCATTTTCTTAAAGCGTATGTTAATTTGAAGTTGAAAATATATACTTTGACAGTGCATCATTTAAAAAAAAGGTTTAAAGATATCGTCATAGTAAAAAAATATGATTCATTGCGGTAAGTCTTAATCTGTCTGCACCAAAGTGGTTACTGCATAGTAAATACACGGAGGAATCTTTCTTCAACTTTTATTCAGGTGTGCATATGGATCGGTGGTCTGTGATCGCGTATATAGCATTCAAGGTACCGAGATCGAGTCTCAACTTGGGAAACGAAACGAAATAATTGTTTTGCTATGTCCGTATTGTTCGTTCAATTTTATTTCTTAATGTATAAATTATACGCATGATTTTTAATGAAATCTAAAGAAAAAGTAATGTATTTATTAAACAAGGGTGGTTTATGACATATCGCGGATCGGTAGGATCTTTGACCGGATTGTTGTATTCAAGTGTATATGGCTCAATGAGCAGTGATACCGACTATTGTATTTGCGTTGCCAAGATCCTATGGTTCATATAATATTATAAATAATTAAAGATTCTGACAAAATCAGTCAATCAATCAATATATCTTTTAAAAATCAATAATCTTTATTTAAATCAATGGATATAACCTATAATTCGTCATAGTGACGAATTAAATATTAAATCTAGTTGTTTTGTTATAATTTTCAAATAATATAATAAACCAATAGCATTACAAAATGGTAATTATTTTGAAAAGCACCGTATATTTATAAATGGTTGATTTCGAACTTACATGCATGGGCATAATGTTGACTCCCACTTCCATATGGTCCACTTCCATGAGAGCTGGAAGGTTTACTTAATAGAAAGTTTGCTCCTGTATCAAGAAAATTAGATTTTGATATAATTTTAAATTATTAAATTGATGAAAAAGGCCTACTACTACTAATTAATTAAATACATTTAATTCACATATATATTTTAATGTGTTTTTTGCATACATATTCGAAGCAATTAAAGAAAATAAACATTTTGTCTTCATACCAGGAGGCAACAAATAACGTGCACGTTTACTCCCACTTGTTCTCCTTCCATAATATTTTCCTGTAAAATGATAAACAGACGTATATTGCAGAAGAAAATACATGACTAATTAACACTTATAAAATGAGCTCGGCATGCAATAACGAGATGATGGTTGGGGTGCCGCGATAGTCCACATTAGAAATATATAACATGCGGTCGTGTAAACACAGTTTATTAAACCAATGTGTGTTGGTGGTCGTGGTACACCTTGACTGAATTATTAAACAATTGACTAATTTACGAGTTGTTTAAGTTATTTCAGTAAGTTCTAATAGAAACTAAGATTACGCGTGAAAATATCCTTACTGTGTAAAATCGCTGAAATCGCTTTTCATCACTTCTGCTCACTGATTCGCGCATGCGCTAGGCTCTTACAATATTCTTATAAACATGTATTACGCAATGAAATAAATAATATTTTACTCGCGCAACAATACGGCGATTAGTAATATTCCACAAGCAGTTTCAATACGAAAAGTGTATACATATTATTACCATTGTGTGCATGTTAGCAGGTCATTTATATTATTTAACTATTATAACAACAAGATTCTCACAGAAAGTTAGGTTTTTGGTACACCATCGTGTGTTTCCAAAAAGAAATAATTACTCGACAACTGAATAATGCTGGCAAGTAAAGATGAGTCAAATATAGTGGCACAGTCTAGGGCGATCGGTCATCACCAGACTGGCAAGGTGTGCACCAAGCCAAACTAGCTTGCTATTTCATAGTAGGACAAAGCTACAGTTAGCCAAAAACAATGTGTCACTGTCTTCAAAGTGACCTTTTTGTTCCAGTGGGGGACACGTTGTCAACAATAAAGTATTTTATTTCGTTTTGGAAACACATGGTGCATTGCAAACATAACCTTACTAGTATTTATTCGCCATTAATAGTATATTTTACTTACTATTTGTTTTCGTATCTGTACCACTGCTTGTTGGTTGAACAATTTTATCTACGTCTGAAACTATAAACAAAAATATAGTTATAATTCCGTTTCTCAACCTTAATAAAAATATTATATATACAATAGCATGGCGTAGCCGCTATGACAAACAATATTTATTTTTAAGTCGTCCAATTAAAAAAGTAAAACCCATTGTTTATCTTACAGAATGTTTGTTCTGGTTTTATAACAATAAGCGAAGTCAATGGAGTAACAAAATGATATTCAAGTGAGAGTTGGAGAGCATTTTCTTTTAGTTTATCACGTTCGACGTCATTTTCACTTATATTTCTTTTTTGGAGAAGTTCTTTTATCGACAAATACGCCCACAGCCGTTTAGCAAAATCATCCACTGTATGATTATTGAGTAGGTCTTCTTTTGGCTGAAAATACAGTAGAATGCACATCACATTTATTGATGTTAAGTGCCATTTAAGAATTCCCTAATTAGCAAATTAGTATTTATCAATTAGTATGCCTCAGCCTGTCTGAGTGTTATTTAGTGAATACTTTACCTCTGTGTTGATTCTAAGTGGAAATTCCAAAGTAACATCAACAGAATTTGCAGCAATCGTCACGTCAAGGATGCCGCTATCTGTTTTTGCTTTCAATTTTCCACTTACGACAATCTCAGTTCCTTGAAAGTAATTAGGAAACGTAGTCTGCGTTACGCTATTAAGTTCTACGAAATCTTCTGAGTAGTTGAAAACAATGTTATGGAGGAGTGGAGTTGAAACTTCGTCAAAGAATCCTTTCAACTGAATGCTTGCAAATGAGTCGTCGTAAATCTTCCTTGCCAGACCGTCATTTTGAAGCGCCAACTTTTCAAGAAATGGATAGTCAACATCATCTCCAAATCCAATGATGAACAGAGAACAGTTTCCTTTTATTGCTTGTTTCACATCGGTTTGTATTCTTCCAAATGAAGTCACTCCAGATGTAGGTAAACCATCGGTAAGCAAGATGACCATAGAAACACCATTATTCTCACTATCGGTGTGTAGTAGTTCAATGCCATCCATTAGACCACGATGCAAATTTGTTGCTGACAAAAAAAGTAACAAGAACATTTACTGGGTTATTTCCATTTTTTTGTTACAATAATGTGTAGCATTGTTAATGGTACTGCGTCTAGTTTGCCTCAGAAATGACTTTCATATTCTGTGCACGTCATTTCCAAGGCAAAACAACGCTTCTGTTAAAATAATAACTTTTAGTAAAATTGTTTAAATTATTCAAAAATTTAATTTTTGCTCAAATGGAACGGCAGCAATATTAACCAACAATAGAAATAAAATATATTAAAATCAGATTTTTTTAGTCTTCTTAATCAACGTTAAAAGTATAATTTTTTTCCTTCTATTTTTATCCAATATTTTTTTTAATTAATACTGATAGTGTTTCTTACCCTTTTATATTATTTATTTTTGTTTTTATTTTTCAATTTATTTTTCTTTCAAAAAAAAAATTATCTAACAATGTGTTAGTTCTTGTTATATACTTAAATTTATGTATTGCGCATTCAGACCCTTATTGTATGCGCTATGAACTAACTTTATTAATCCACACAATAGGCAGTATTGATCCTAAATTTTTATCATCATTATCTTAACTATTTTCATTATACACACATTACGGTTACCGATTATTTCTCTTTATTTTCTATTTTGTTATAATCATTTTTCTTACCTCCTTTGGCGCCAAACGACTCTATAAAGTTCTTTCCATTTCCAATATTTTCGGGGCTTGCCTGTTTCAGATTATCTTGCCATTTTCTTGTATTTCCGCTAAATTTCACAATATTAAAAAAGTCAACTTCTCTCAAGTCATCCAAAATTGTGTACATGGCTTGCTTGGTTTGTTGTATCTTCCGTCCATACATTGATCCACTGACATCAATAACAAACACAACATTCTTACGAACTACTGGTAGGCCTTCAGGTGAAAAGTAATGAACAAAGTAGCCATTCACAATCTGAAACAAATAAATGATACAAGATATAAGTCTACTTTATTGTCAAAATCTTACAATTTTGAGATATGTTTTGTATCTTATAAGAATCATTACATAATACAAAGTGATTAATATTGAAATAAATGATAATACAAGTTACTTTCTTTTAAGATATAATATATATAACACCTAACTAAATTCCTGTCATTAGATTGGACGATTGTGGGTCATATGACGTGCAATAGTACGCACTATTTAATAATCGTTAAATAGTTTCCTTTTTCTTTTCTTTTTTTACAAGACTTGGATTCGTTGGAAAAAAGAATTAGCCTACAGTAGATCAATGTGAATCAAATGTAGGTCTAGGCCTACCTTTTATTAATTCTGATTCAAATGCCAATCTGATTCAAATTTAAAACAAATAATGAATGTTTCTATTCAATCATTCAATTCAACATTTATTTCGATCAAACATCAACATATATGTACATTACTAAACAAATAAAACAAAACAAAACGTATTATTTGGTCAGGGAACGATAGATACTCAAACAAGTTCGTCACTGTCGCCTTTATTATTTTTTAATTTCCTCATACCGACACAATATTTATTTTCTTTGCATTGTATCAATACATTTTAATGACATGGAGAGTGGTTACTGTTATTCTGTGAAAGAACGCATATATAATTATATAAATAGAATTTTTACCAAAACTTCTTCAATACTGTTTTAACTCTTTACCTGTAGTTCACCTCCGTTTTTCGGGTGAGCAACGTCGTACCAAATGACAAAGTCACCGTGAATTCCATCTTCCGATTGCTGGCGTTGTTCTTCTATAGTCGGTGCGTATTTTACAAAAGCTGTTGTATTTCTGCGTTTAAGCTGTATTTCGCCAACATTGTATTTTGTCATTTCATTTTCTTTGTCTTGACGTTCGACCCAACTTGAATTCACTTCTAACAAGCCCTGTATCTCAATGATAACTACCTCTACTCTCATTTTCTTTACAATCTGTTTTGTAACAAGAAATACATTTATAGTGTATATTGTTTTTATGAATCAAAAGGCAAATTACTGAAAAAATGACAATGCTGTGGGTATCATTGGCTGGATCTTAATAGAGATACAAAAAAAAAGCGAAAAGCTAAATCAAAACAATAAAGTAAAACAGCCAGAAAAATTAGCAGAGCTTTCGGGCAACACTAGCCCTTCATCAGTGCAAGTTTTTATGTTTAGATGTTTACATCATATATAATGTGTAATAAAGTTTTCCTATATTATCTACATAACTGAAATGCTCTATTCAGAGTTTACAATAGGAAAAAAAACTTATCTAACCTGACCCGGGCTAATACTTGTTCGATGCTCGAAGTAACCATGCTTACGCCTCAGCATCTCTTGATATATCAGTTCAAACGTAACAGAGTTTTTTTTGGCTACATTTACGGATACCGTGAAATCATTTTCCGATCTAAAAAATAAGAATAATAATATATTATCATTTTATTTTGCTTTTAGCTTTATAAAATCAATAATGAATACAAATGAATATCAAATAAAAAGTTTAATGAAAAACACAGTTTTTATTTTACAGCGAAAAGGAGATGCGTTTTATAGACATACTTTTGCTTCACATGGGCTGCACTTTGACCCTTACTTCTGGCTTCTTGATATAAATGTGTAGCTACTTCTTTCTCTTTTATTTCTGCTGGATATACAACGCCGTCTATTTCCCTAAAAGTTGTGAATAAAAATAGTGTGTGTAGTAAAAAAAAAAGTTTATCGTAACAACTGATTAAAATACATATTGAATTGTAACGCTTTTAACAAAAATAGAAAATAAGAAACCTAGAAACTGATTTTGGTTTGGTCTATTATTTCAGTTATCTGTTAAGCTAATAGCTTATAGATAACTAAAAACACAATGAAATAACTATGCCTGTGAAGCAAAGTTCTTGCAGAAAAAAATGTTTAGCTAGGTATTGACAATCAGGTTATAACTACCAGTAGGCCTATCAACTTTGTAATTTGTTTTATATTTTAAGTGATAATATAAGATATATACAGTAACATATACTTACATTGAAAAATTAGCAATAAATGCTTCCCCTGGTAGAGTAAAGAGGAAGACGGCTTCTGCTGCGTTGTTGTCAGCATGATTGCTCAAAATACTGGTGACTGTGGTACTAGAGAATCTAGACGTCACCGAACTCTTTATATGTAATTTAGTGATTTCAGGCTTGATCTATGAAAGAGTTTGATTATATAAAAATATGTGCAAGTTAGAGTAGTAGAGTAGTTACAACTTTTGTTTATGCTGATGATGATAGCAGGTAAAAAAATGATCATATTCGGCAATTAAAAGTGAATCTCTTTTAAATATTGCTATATACCAGCGTAATTCAGCCCTGTATGGACTATGCTATATCTCTGTGTGGGGAAAAAATAAACATATTCTTTTAAAGTTACAAAAGCGTTCCGCTGGAGTTTATAATAAGTTTGACTTCAAAAACTATCGTGGGATTGATATTATTAAACAAAATAAATGCAAATTGCTAGATGAACGTAGAGACAACGCTCTTGCATGTATTATGTACAAAAGTACTGTATACATGGTATTGCAGCACCTCCGTCTGTGCAACGATATTGAAATGGTTTACGACCAACATGGATACTCTACGAGATATTCCCAATCTCTGAATGTTATACCACATATGCCAACTTGCTTGTTAATGAAAGGATCGCTAAAGATTGCGAGGAGCTAAAGCTTGGAATAAGATGTCTGTAAAAATTCAAGATAGTTTGTCTGTAAATAGTTTTAAAATTAATTATAAAAAGCATTTCTTAAAAAAATAATTGTATTTCCACACGTATTATTAATAACGTTCTATATTCACTGATTTTTTTTCGTTTTGGATTTTTTGAATTTCTTGTGTTTCTTTTAAAGTTGTTTCATTGCAGGACCATATTGAAAAACAGAAATTTTGTGATCTTTTCTTTTCTGAATTATGTTATCCTGCCTAAATATGTTTTAATAAATAAAATAAATAAAAGTAAAAACACTCGTGTAACAAACTTAGAGGAAATGTCAACGCCTTTCCGTTTGTACACAAAAAGCTTTGTTGAACTTCCGAAATAAGGTACTGTAAACTATACTGGAAATAAAATAAATAGCGATCCAACTAATTGGAATTTTCAGATAATCTTAAAAAAGGAGTTATTAATAGATTCAAAATGTGCATGTTATTACACAAATTTGCATTACATTGTCTATTTCTATTTTATTGCTATTTATCAATTTGACGGTACGCGCACGTTTGTCGTACATTTAGTGTTAATGAAAAAGACTGAAAGTCTTCCATACGTGATCTTACGGCATAATACACACGCAGGTACGCGCGAAACTTATTATGGGTACGCGCGAAACTTATTATGGGTACGCCATTCTTTGATATCATGATGCAGTAAGTTTACCTCCGATATGAATTATACATTTTTCAAGTTTCATTGAAAAAAAGTTATTTTGAATTTAACTTAGAATTTCCTAAAATTCTGACGTCAAAATGACTGGCCACACAACTTCAGATAAAGATGTATGTTTATTATTTGAAGTTTTGGAACCGCTAGTGCACCGTTTGAAACTTACGTGTGTTGCAATCGCATCTACTTCTCTTTTCACTCTCTGTAATAAAATGTAAATTCATTCCTTACATCCTTTTTATACAAAACGAAACATACATAATAAAACGAATGTAATAATTAATAACATAAAAATGAAATTCCTACTTCCAAAGGTGTGTCTGTTTCGTCAAAATGATTCTGTTTCATGCTAAGGACGGCTAGTACAGCAGTGCTATAATCCACAAACCAGGTGGCGATCAGTGCCAACATCAAACCAAGAAATAAATTCATTTTCATCTGAATATAATAATAATAAATTATAAGAATAAAGTTTTCTTCAAATGCTACAAAAATACTATAGATATAGATTCGATACGTTCAATTCTAAATTGCTAGGGATTGTATACTTGCAATTTGATTGGTCAATTATGCATCACGTGTCATTTTGAATTTGCCCTATCTAATGAAAAAGTGATATCTAATGGTGATAATGAACGGCGCTAATGCACGTTTAGCTTTCAGTAAACACTTTGAGAATGTACGTTTGTGTATATAACTGTTCTAATCCGCGTTTAAAGTTGAAGCACTGTTTTCTAATGGTCAAGTTACCAGGCCTAGCATTCATTAATGATTTACGATGGATAAATTGAATAAAATTAGGTGTGTGTGTGTGTGTTATAAAATAAATAATGAATGTTTTGTATTTGTTGAATGGAGAATAAACATTCATTACCTGTTTTCTCTTCGAGTCTATATTGATCATCCAATATATTAAAAAAAACTTACATCCTATCTCATCTATTATTTTTAAATCTTACAGTAAAATAATAATGTTCGTAGTAGGCAAGCACACTATTATTTTCAGATAAAAGTACAAATAAAAAACTAGTTAATATTTCAACACACCTGAGTGTATCCTTGCCATTAAAACTAACAAAATCACAGGCCGCAATTTGTAGTAGAGAAAAATGCTGTAGTCGTGTTAGATCATTTTGGAAATAAAATGAATAGCGATCCAACTCATTGGATTTTTCAGATAATCTTAAAATAGGAGTTATTAATAGATTCAAAGTTTGACGCGCACGTTTGTCGTACATTAGTGTTCATGAAAAAGACTGAAAGTCTTCCATACGTGATCTTACGGCATAATTCACACGCAGGTACGCGCGTAACTTATCATGGGTACGCCATTCTATGATGCAGTAAGTTTACCCCCGATATGAATTATAAAAAAAACTTACATCCCATCTCATCTATTGTTTAAAAAAAAGAAAAGAAAGAAAAATGCTGTAGTCGTGTTAGATCATTTCTCTTACAGACAATCTTTTAACTAATAATATTCTCACCATCCAACTAATAAACATTCATTAATTGTGCAATATTCTACTTACCTTTAGAGGCCCACTGACACAATAAATAATCGTCAGGAGAGTATACATTATATATTTATTTTGACTAGCCAATAGTATTTGAAAATATAATGTATTATTAGGAAACGATAATACAACTCCAGAAGTAATTTACAAACTTAGCACTTTTGTTCACTTCCGATCATATGCCTACTTGAACTCTTTCACGTTTAAACAAACATCCGATATAGGTCTATATTGAAAGCAAACACAATTCAAAAAGAAACTTTAATTTAGTGAATTTAAATATTTGAAAAATATGATTTGAAAAAAAAATTGTAATAAACAAGGCCTAAGTGTTGTTTACACTATTGCACAAATAATGAATGTTTATTAGTTGGATGGTGAAAATATTATTTGTTAAAAGATTGTCTGCAAAAAGATTGTAAAGCAATGTAGGCGTAACAAAAAACACTAGCAACAATTTTCCATTTTCCAGCAGATCTACATTAGTAGCCTATTTTAAGGAAAATAAAAATCGTGTTAAACAGAAACTAGACATAATATATTGCTTATTATATATATATATATATATATATATATATATATATATATATATAAATCAATGATGTTGCGTAGCACTGTGTAAATTATATATAAATCATACTGTAAATTATAGAAACAGTGCTCATATTCGGAACATGATCTCATAATCGCGTCGAGCATAGCTCATTGGCGAAAGTTCCATATTTTTTAGTTGTATGAAAAAATGTCTCTGGCGGGATTCGAACCTGCAACCTCTCGCTTACAGGGCGAGTATCATACCTTATCATACCCTCACAATCAGTGATTGTGAGGGCGTTTGTTGTATGAGAGAATGTATCTGGTGGGTGAAAATCTGTGATAATACCATACATGGCTCTGTGGTCTAGTGGTATGATACTCGCCCTGTAAGCGAGAGGTTGCAGGTTCGAATCCCGCCAGAGACATTTTTTCATACAACTAAAAAATATGGAACTTTCGCCAATGAGCTATGCTCGACGCGATTATGAGATCATGTTCCGAATATGAGCACTGTTTCTATAATTTACAGTATGATTTATATATATATATATATATATATATATATATATATGAATATATATATAAACACATTAGGCAAAGAACATTAATTCTAAACCGACCGGTGATATACTGAAATTTAATTAATTAATTTGAAACGATAGAGATGAGGAAATCTGTGAGAATAAGAAAAAAATCGCCCCAACCGAGACTCGCACTCGGACCGTCTGCTTGATATGCAGTTGCCTTAACCATTAGACCACTGGGGCTTTCATGGTATTGTTCAAACTCGATTGGATAGCGACTCTTTAACATTCTCGGCGTGGTACGGCGGAACAGCACTAGTCCTCAGTTGTACACACGCGCAACAGAGATCAAATTGATACGCCCTCATCTTTCAGTATTTTTATTCACGAGGCGGGATCTCCGAAGATATACTTTTATATATATAAACACTTTAGGCAAAGAACATTAATTCTAAACCGCCCGGTGATATACTGAAATTTAATTAATTAATTTGAAACGATAATAAATATATATATGTACACATATCAGGCAAAGAACATTAATTCTAAACCGCCCGGTGATATACTGAAATTTTAATTAATATATATTCTGCTATAAAACAAAAGTAAAAGAATATTATAAGCCATGCAGAATAACATGGTTGGTTATAATTTTTAATGAAGGGCCTAGAACCCATGTTGGACAAAATTAAGACTTTTGAATGATAAAAGTTAACTGTTCATAAAGTTGTACTTAAATTACTCATCGTATTTGAACGCCAACTTTAAACAAGTTTGCAATCAATATAATCACAGTACACGGCAAAGTGGTGTAAAATTTATCCCACCAATAACGTCAAAAACTATCGACGGTACGTTTTATGCCTCAGCCATACGCGAATGGAATACACATTTTTTTTTAAATATCCAATTTTAATGTAACATAATAGTTATCCACTTTGACCAAAAATTGGATCGAAAAAAATGTATTTACCGAAAAAAAATGTAATTTAAAGCAAACAAGGCCAACAGCCATTAAGTCGCGTGCTACAATGCATAGTGATATCGGACCGACAGACAGACCGACAGACCGACCGACCGACCGACATAGTGAACTATAGAGTCGCGTCCACGCGACTAAAAATGTTCAATTTGGCTGCCAGCCAATGGGTTTTTGGTTGATTTTAACCATTTATTTTGTCATTTTATGAGTGAAAACATTCTTTTTTTTTCTACGGAGGTGATTAACTTTATTAAAACTACAAAATAACATATTCAAAGTCTAATTTAATTAATCTTCAATTTTCATGTTTTTGGGGGACAATACATCTTTAAATGTAATTTTTATAATTTTTAGCGCTTTATTCTTTTAACACTTGTTACGGATTTACTTTTTTTTATTCTGTTTTAGTAATTTTGTACTTTTAAATATTTTGAATTGTGTATATTAGTAGAGGCTATACATGGTTTGACCTTGAAAAAATTCTAATAAAAGGTCTTTTGGTATTTTCTTGTAGCTTTAAGTGTCAATAATTACTAAAAAATTTTTGCAGCCTTCTAGTTGCTGCGTTAGTGAGATATTGAGGGTCAAAGGTCAGTGACCTTTTTGTGGCATTTGATGGCTCATAACTCCTCAACTCCTGGGTTTAAAAAGACAAATGTGGTTTCTACATCTATGTTTTAGTGGTCAAACAACAAAATAAAGTTTTTGCAAATTTCGGGTTACTTGTGCCATTGGTCAGATAGTCGGGTCAAAGGTCATTGTCCTTTATTCATTAATAACTACTGCTAGTGTAGGACCTGAGTAAGATTTGTATGCATTCAATTTAGGAGAGAATATCTCAACTGTTATAGGATAATTTGACCCCAAGGAACAACATGGGATATGTGTCAAATTCGTTATCTGGGGCGAACATGCCCAAAATCGGGGTCAAAGGTTAGAAATGTGTGGTTCTTATATCTCGACAACCACTTGTCATACAGATTTGCTTTTGGTGTCAAATTGTTCAGAATATACATATTTATATTCGGTCTAACACAACTTTTACCCAAAAAAATGACCGGAAATGCTTTTACTGACCTTTGACCAAAAAACACATTTTCGGGTTAAATATTTAAAATGTCAATGGACACACTGTATGGTATCAAATGAAAGCATATACAATATGCTACCCATTGCTACCCAACTTGTATTTAATTATGTGATGTTATTTTTGGAAAATATGCATATTTTATTAAATTTAGACAAAAATGAGTATAAATTAATGTAAGTTTATTTTGGGTGAAATAATTCTAGCGTTGTAATGAAATATTTGGTATAAAAAAGAAAAGACTTAAATGTAGTTTATTAAGTTCTTTATTTGGTAGACCAAACAAAATGGCATTGCAGTAGTCTAACCGTGATGTTATTAGTGCATGGACAAGTTTAATAAGCGAGGAGTGTGTTAAGGATTCGCAAATTGATCTTATGTTACGAAGGTGGTAGGTATCAGATTTACTAATGTTGTTGATATGTCTGGACATAATCGTTGCTGAGTCAAATACAACTCCGATATATCTAACCTCCAACGATGATGTGATTGATGTTTCTAGCAATGGCCAATTTCTTGAAGTGTTTTAAATGAAGAAATAAGATTTCTGTTTTACCAGGGTTAAAAAGAGCATGTTTTTAGTTAGCCAATCCTGAACATCAACAACACAAGCTTCGATAACCGACTTCGCCTCATGAAACTCTGCTGGATTAAAGCTGATGTACAGTTGTGTATCATCTGCGTACACATGATATTGGACACAATGTCTCTTAATGATATCACTCATGGGCGAGATGTAAACTAAAAACAATACTGGACCCAGTATTGATCCTTGAGGAACACCGCATTTCATGTCGATAGAGGTGGATTTGACATTACCAATCCGGACCTGCTGCTTCCTAGAAGACAAATATGACTTGAACCAATTTAGAGCAGATCCACGGATACCAATAGACGAGAGTCTTGCAATAAGAATGGAATAGTCCATGGTATCAGAAGCTGCCGACAGGTCGAGGTACACAAGACAATTACCTTTATTCAGAGCTAAAATAATATCATTATGCACCTTGAGAATGGCTGACTCTGTACTGTGGTGCTTTCTATATGCTGATTGAAGAGGGTCGAACAGATTATTGTCGTCAAGAAAATGTATGAGATCTAAAGCAACGCATTTCTCAAGGATCAATTAGGTAAGAAAGCGACATTAGAAATAGATCGAAAATTTGCCATGCAAGTATGATCCAGTGAAGGCTTCTTTAAAATAAATGTAACTAGACCCAACTTCAAATCATCAGGAAAGGTCGTACCAGTTGATAAAGATAAATTAATAATAATTCTAAATACTGAAGTCAATTATGCACATTTTCCATAAAGTTATATTCCTAATTAAAAATTTTCAATACAAGTTGGGTAGCAATGGGTAGCATATTGTATATGCTTCCATTTTATACCATACAGTGTGTCCATTGACATTTTAAAGAATAATTTAACCCGAAAATGTGTTTTTTTGGTCATTTTTTCGATCAACCAGCATCGGCCAACAGCCTAAGATCTGCATGGCAACTTGTCAAACAACTCTCAGGGAAGAGATCTCAAAGTGCCTGCATCATGGGAGAGGATCGTCTTCTAGCATGGAAAACTCACTTCCACAAACTACTATCGGTGAAGACTTCAGTGGTAGATGACATGGATATCGGCAAAATCTTCAACTCAACCACCAGATAAGCTCCGAGAGGTTCTCCGAGGCTGAAGTGTCAATTGCCTGCAAACAGATGAAATCTGGCAAAGCACCTGGTCTTGACGGTCTTCCCATCGAAATATGGAAATTACCTGGCACCCAGAAAGCTCTCACTTCTTTCTGCAATCAAACTCTTGATGGAAACAGGCCATCAGAATGGGGAATTTCGTTCATATCCCGAAAAAAGGTGATCTTTCAAAACCAGATAACTACAGGAGTATTTCATTATCACAATTGGCTGCAAAGATCTACAATCGCCTGATTTTAAATAGGATACGTCCTGTGATTAATGAAGTTCTACGCCCCAACCAGAATGGCTTTCGTCAGGCACGATCAACAACTACCACATTCTTGCACTGAGGAGAATTGTTGAAGAGGTTAAGAACCATCACAAAGAGGCAGTCATTATCTTTATTGACTTTCGCAAAGCCTTCGATTCCATCAATCGCAACATCATGATGAAGATCCTCTTAGCATACGGCATCCCTCATAAAATTGTAGAAGCCCTCAGAGTAATGTATATCAATACATCAGCAGTTGTCCTGACTCCAGATGGTGAGACTGATTGCTTCAACATCGACTCTGGCGTACTTCAAGGAGACCCTCTTGCTCCATTCTTGTTTATTGTCTGCCTTGACTATGCAATGCGATCAGCAACTACATCATCAGACGGTCTCACCCTCCGCCGTGGGCGTAGTAGAAGACATCCAGCTGAAGTACTACCAGACCTGGACTTTGCCGATGACATCGCCGTTCTTGAAGATTCCATACATGCTGCCGAAAATCTACTGCACAGAATTCAACAAGCCACACAAGCTATAGGTTTATACTTAAACATCAAGAAGACCCAATTCATACATTTAAACCCCTCATCACCTTCTATAACTCTCGCACTGGATGGATCAGCAATAGAACAAGTAGAGGATTTCAAGTACCTCGGAAGCTACTGTTCATCCACTAACCATGATGTCGAAGCAAGACTTGGTCAAGCATGGGGTGCGCTGAACAGTCATTCAAAAATATGGGCATCTCGTATCAACAAGTCCACACAAATCCGCCTCTTTAAGTCAACAGTTGAAGCCATTCTTCTTTACGGCTGTGAGACATGGAGTCTTACTTCATCGCTCTCAAAATCATTGGATGGAGCATACACCCGCGTGCTGAGGAAAGTCCAAAACATCCCATGGTTCTCACACGCCACCAACAAGACACTATATGCCAACCTTCCCCGTCTTACGACCATCATTCAAAGACGTCGCATGGGCCTGGCCGGTCATGTTATGAGAAGCTCTGAGCCTGCCTCAAGAGTTCTCCTTTGGGAACCAGAAGAGAAAAGGAAAGTGGGAAGACCTCAACTGACTTCGCTCGACATTCTGTTGAAAGATACCAAACTAGACCTGAGTGAACTGAGAAAGAGCATGCTTGATAGAGATGTGTGGAGACAAATTATCATGGCACCCACTTAATAGTGGGATGACATTAAGTAAGTAAGTTTGGTCAAAGTTCAGTAAAAGCATTTCCGGTCATTTTTTGGGGTAAACGTTGTGTTAGACTGAATATAAATATGTATATTCTGAACAATTTGACACCAAAAGCAAATCTGTATGACAAGTGGTTGTCGAGATATAAGAACCACACATTTCTAACCTTTGACCCCGATTTTGTGCATGTTCTCCCCCTCCCCCCCCCCCCCCCCCCCGATAACGAATTTGGCACATATCCCATGTTGTTCCTTGGGGTCTAATTATCCTATAACAGTTCAGATATTCTCTCCTAAATTGAATGCATACAAATCTTACACAGGTCCTAAACTAGTAGTAGTTATTAATGAATAAAGGTCAATGACCTTTGACCCGACTATCTGACCAATGGCACAAGTAACCCGAAATTTGCAAAAACTTTATTTTGTTGTTTGACCACTAAAACATAGATGTAGATGTAACAGGTTCGTACTACTAGCGTCGTAGCTTTATCGCGTAGTATTTTCCGGAGCTGCAGCACTGGCACAAACACAATAAAATCATCCACAAAGACAGTTCTTGATTTGGAAAAGTTAAATTCTTTTATTGAAGCTAGTAACCAGTCGGAAGGAGATATAATAAAAACAGTGTTACTATATTTAAAATAACATATCAGTGATCGATCAATCGTATCATTAACGACAGTATAGGCTACTATTGCGTTGTGTCTAGTATAACAATCAAATAACTAATCAACTATATTAACTTAAAACAATTCTAAAATTAAGAGAGATAAAAATATAGATGCTTACCTAGTAACCAGTCGGAAGGAGATGAAAACCTTCACTTTGGGCTAGGCACTAGTAAGTGTCATCCATTCCCAGTTAGGTACTATGACAATTTTTTACCGATGGTATATACATTTACCATAACGTTATTTCGTAGTTTACAGACCGATTGTATTGTAACTCGAGTCATACACATGTAATTATCAATTTAAAGTTCGGTTATACAAAAAAAGAAACTATTAAAAATGCAAATCAATTGACAAAATCCCTTGTCCATTTATGAACTGACCCATACTGAAACATTATACACTAAATATTCATGACCATTTTCCCGCCACTTGGATGAGGTGACTCATCTATTTATAGCATGGTCACTTATCATTCCAGGTTTTACTTTAATGGGTCCCACAAGGTTTCTCAGATTCAAGTCAGATTCAGCAGATAAATCATTCAAGTATTTGGGTATAAACTATAAGCATACCTGTTACACTCACCCCCCATTTATCTGCTAAATCTCAGTTATATACAAATGCATTAACCTAAACCTAAATACCTCGGTACATTTAGCCACGATTCATACAATGAAAATGACATCATAGAAAATTACATAAAAAAATAAAAATCAAACAAAAAAACTTAACTAAATGGCATTTATAAAAAAAACGAAACTGTTGTATCACAACAGCATACCTGTAGCTGATTGAACCAATGAGAGAAGTTATGCAGAATTATTAGAAACAACCAATAACAATTTATCCAAATGGATTACTATTGAAGGGTGGCCATCCCCACAATAGTCGGTGTACAGAAGTGCCCGTTTACACTTCAGAAGTTTCTCGAAATCCTGCGATTACTACTCGAAGGTTCAATCCCACCAGACACAAGGTGACGTACCAACATAACAAAAGCCATACACATGGCAAACAAGTAAGTTAAAAATAACATTATACAAAAAGATACATTATACCGTAAAGGTAACGAAATTAAACAAACTATTGAGATTAAAATTAAAATCAAGGTTAAATTGTCTTCTCTCAGACATAATTATATATAAAAAGCAAGCAAAATTAATACAGTTTAAACAATCAAACATCTAAGCAACCCACATGGGATGTTAGTGCAGGGGTTCCCCAGAGCCACTTGGAAATAAAACCGTATCTGTCTGGTGGTTTAATTACACGTTTCGAACGTCGGAGACTTAAAGTTGGTTCTGAAGGTGTTTCTCCTGAGGAGTTATCATCATCAGTATGATCCATTGCGACTGCGACAGGACTGATATCATGCTCAGTTGAAGGAGAAGTTTCTGACGGTTCCACAGATGCATGGACAGAAGCAGGGTTGATAGATGGTGTTTCTTGTTGTTCTATGGATATTGCATCAACGGATTCTGGTACTGCAGTTTCAGGGACATAAGGTTGAATAAGATCCACATCTTTCCAAATAACTGGTTGTTCAGAGTTCGTTGACGATGCATCATGATCTGTTATATCTGTCATGACATCACCATGGTCAGAAGGTGTAGAAGACAACGTCTCGATTGTTTCATTTTCGTCACTCACTGGAAGGAAATTAACTTTTAAAATGAAGTTCCGGTGAACAACACAGACCTTTCCAGATGAGTTACTTTTTAATCGGAATGTATGAGTTTCCGGCCATTTTTCTAAAACTACATGGGTATCTGAATCCCACCTATCAGCGACCTTTCGTTTCCCTGCACCTTTGTTGGCTTTTAAGACGTGATCACCTATTTCAATGTCGCTACCTCTCATCTTCCTGTCATACAATCTGGCTTGTCGCCGTTGGTTTTTCCGTGCAGTCACCTCAACTGTCTTAATGGCATCTTCAAGCGACTTTGAAAGTGATTTAATGTAGGCATTGTAGTCTGGAGATTGATCAGTACGCGAGAAGGTTCGGAAGACCATGTCTACTGGTAACCGTGGCACCCTTCCAAACATGAGGTAAAATGGTGCATACCCGGTTGTTTCATGTACAGTGGAGTTGTATGCAAAAGTCAGGCTTTGAAGCTTGTTAGGCCACTGGTACTTGTCCTTGGGAGATAAGGATCGAATCATGTTGCCAAGAGTACGGTTAAAACGTTCAGTGCAGCCATTTCCCATCGGATGGTACGGAGTTGTTCGTGACTTGGCGATTCCAGAAACATCCATAAGCTCAGCGATAAGGGAACTTTCGAAATTTGCACCTTGGTCAGAATGCACTCTCATCGGGAATCCGTAAATGCAAAAGAAGTTGTTCCACAATTTCTTGGCAACTTCTTTTGCTGATTGGTTTGTGCAGTGGTAAGCTTGAGCAAGTTTTGTGAAATGGTCTGTAACAACCAAGACGTCAACTGACTTGTTGTTGTGGTCTTCTGCTGTCCAGAAATCTATGCAAACAAGTTCCATTGGGTATGTAGTTTGGATACTTTCCAGTGGGGCCCGGGCAGCCGTCTCAGGTGTCTTCGCGACTACACAGCGTTGGCACTGTTTAATATAATTTGATATGGAGGTTTCCATGCTTTTCCAATAGAATCGATCCCGACATAGGCTCATCGTTCGATTTAGTCCTTGGTGCCCCATCTCATCGTGGACGCCGTTAAGTACTTCGGCCTGCATCGATTTAGGAACAACAAGCTGGGAACGTGTTTGTTTATTAATAGGATTTTTTGTAAGTCGAAAAAGAACACCATCGATAAGTCTCAGTTTATCCCATTGCCTCATAATTACGTTTATGGCATTGGCGTCCAATGCCCGCTCTCTCCGGGACGGCCTCCTCTTCCGCTCCACATACTCTATAACTCTCTGTAGGATATTGTCGTCTAATTGTTTATTCCGTATGTCATCATTAGTATAGGAAATTAAATTGGTGTTTAACGTATGTTGATCATTTATCATAGATTTAGCGTAGACCGATGCCCTGCATTCTGTGTGTTCTTGCCAGTGTAGGTGTTGGTTAAACACCTCACACACCTCACTCTCCGATATTTCATTAAATATCCGTTGACTGTTCACCCGATCTCTGAATAATCTATGAATATGTGTACTCATTACTGGAACGAATGGTTCACGTGACAACGCATCAGCGACGATATTCTTTGGACCTGGGACATATTTGATATCGAATGTGTAGGGTGCTAATTTCGCCACCCATCTCTGCTCACACGCGTTCAACTTTGGTTTCGTTAGAATATACGTAAGCGGGTTATTATCAGTCCAGACAGTGAAACGATTATTCTTTAGCCAGTGGCTAAACTTTTCACATATGGCCCATTTTAGTGCTAAAAACTCCAGTCTATGAGCTGGGTACTTCATCTGGCTTTTTGAGAGCGACTTGCTAGCAAATGCTACTGGTCTTGGCTTGCTGCCATCTGCAGGAGCCTGAGATAAAACAGCTCCCAATCCAGCAGTGGAAGCATCTGTTGATAAGATGAACGGACGGTTAAAGTCAGGGTGAGCTAAAGTTATATCCTGAGAAAGGGCTTGTTTTAATTTTTCAAAGGCATCCTCACAAGCAGCGGTCCAATCACACGGTTGAAGTTTGCGAATTTTATGTTTACGCTTCCCCCGCTTGCAAGGCATAGTACCGGATGTAAGATTGAATAAAGGTTTTGCAATAGCTGAGCAATCCTGGATGAAGTGCTGATAATACACCACCATTCCAAGAAAGGATCGAATCTTCTTAGGACAAGGGGTCAGTCCATCTGAGGCCATCAGGGCAGCCTTACTAACGTCGACTATAGGTTGCACCTTATCTGAATCAGTATGAACCCCAGACCCGTCGACCACATGTCCTAAGAACTTGACGCTGCGACGTAGAAGGTGGCACTTTTTAGGTGCTAATTTCAGACCACTATTTCTTAATCGTTCGAATACCATCTGAAGCCTTTCCAGAGCCATTTCTTCATTTGGTGCAAATACAAGAAGATCATCTAGATATACTAAAAGGCTTAAAAAGTTCTGATCACCAAAGATCCCCATCATGATTCGCATGAAATCAGCGGGTGAATTACAAAGTCCTTGAGGTAGTCTGTTGTACTCATATAGTCCCATTGGTGTGGTGAAGGCTGTGTATTTCCTGTCGTCTTCATGAACTGGGACGTTATAGTACCCTGATGTAAGATCCATTGTGGAGAACAGTGAATTACCTCCGAGGGCCGCAAGAGCATCTCCTTGGTTTGGCAGGGGATGGGCATCTTTCGTTGTTCTTGCATTGAGCCACCGAAAATCTGTACATATACGCAGGTCACCGTTCTTCTTCCAGACCAATACAAGTGGGGATGCCCATTCACTCGAAGACTTCCGGATGATGTCTTTTTCCTCCATCTCATTGAGGACATGACGAAGTTTTTGATAGTCTGCTGGGCTTACCCTTCTATAAGGGAGACGAAATGGCCGGTCATCGGTCAACCGGATACGATGTTCAATACCTTTCACCTTTCCACAGTCGAGCTTATCCTTCGAAAAAATATCTTGATATTTAACAATAAGGTCAGCCAATCGATCTTTGTATAAGTTAGTTACTTCACTTGAGTCGATGTCGAGATCATGAATCCCACAATTAGCTAATTTGGAATTAAAGCTAGGTTGGAGTTCCTGTTTGATATCGGCTGTGTGCTGACAAGTAGGTTGGAATTTTGGTATATTTTTTAGGTTCATACATGGAGACACATCTGCAACCTTGGCATTTCGTCTTAAAGTGATTATTTTGTCTGTGATGTTAATAATTTTCAATGGCACCCACTTGTCTCCATACTGCATAGCTACAGATCTGGCAACCATTATACCTCTTGGTATAGCCCTGGATGTGGTGGGTTCGATTATTATAGTACTGCCTATTGAGATATGAGTTCGATTCGGTAATTTGGCCCATACTAAATGTTCAGATCGTGGTTGCAGTATAAGAGAGTGTCTGAGTCGTAGTGTTCCAATTTTGTTCGGAATTGGTCCGGAGCTCCAGTTGCCAACATTTGATACCAAATCTATAAACTCATCTCTGGGACCAGATGTGGTTTCTACTTGAGTGAGTTGATGAAAAATGTCATTACTGCCCTCCATCAATTGAATAAGTTTCCTAATAACGTTAGAACCAATTATCAAATCGTCCACCTGTCCGGGAACAACTAAAACGGGAACATTAAAGTTAAAATCATAAATGGTTAATTTCAAATTGTACATATATTTACATTGTGTTTTGGATCCTCCACATCCAATGATTGTAACATCTACTGCTTCGCAATCTTTTAACTTGATTAGTTTCTTCTGTTTTAGTGAACTGATTGCAAGGTCACTAATAGTACACCCAGACGAGCCAGTGTCCAGCATACCGCTAACTACGTGGGAATCAAACACGGTAACGTTTGTAAAGAAGAGGCCTGAGTTGCGTGGCACATTCTGGGTTAATTGGATTGTTGGAGCATTCGCTGATTTGTCCACACCTTGCTCCTGTGGGCGCGGACTTGTTAGTTTTCCGATTTTTTCGTTTTACTTGGGCAGTTGCGTCCAAGGTGCCCTTCTTGGAAGCAGCGAAAACATAGTTTGTTTTGCATACAATGTGACCGGGTGTTATGTTGGCCATCACCACACACCTTGCATACAATTTGGTTTGGGCCATCCTGGTGGTATTGTTGGTGATACTGCCGTGGTTGTTGTGTTGTTAGTTGTTCCAACACTGTCACCAATCGGTCGAGAATTACGTCTTGTTTAGTGGTGTCTATAGCTGTATTTTGATGCACCTCGCTCGCTCTGGTTGTTAAGTGGTGTGTAGATTTTTGCCTAAAGCTCAACCTCGTCTCTCTGTGGTGCGTTTCAATAAGTTCTTGAACTTCGTCAATGACCCACCGTCGGATTGGTTTTGTTCTAAATAGGTCGCGAAGATCTTTATCGG